>NW_027466463.1:3152500-3540000 GCF_050575085.1 Anarhichas minor | reverse complement strand
GGGAGGAGGAGGAGGAGGAGGACGACGAAGAGGAGGAGATTGAGCATTCTTCTTTTTTTTTTTCTAAATTCAAGGCCTCCAGAATGTCGGCCATCAACCCAGGAGGACCTCTGATCACTCCACTTTCACCATTACACTCTGTGCCGTACAGGAGGTGGACAAAATAATGGAAACACAAAGCTTCTTCAACATCACATTAACTGAATCACAGCTGCAAAGGCAGGTTGTTAAAAAAAGGATAAATTAAAAACATCTATTGATATGTTGTAAATAACGATTAGTACACCAAGAATGATCTTGTTTCATTGGTAAAAAAACAAACAAGCCCTGAGATGAGGACATGTCACAAATCAAGCATTTCATTGATCATTATGCTGATTGATGCTGATTGGGTGAGAGCAGCTCATGTGAGGTACACCGAGTACACCACTAAAGGCCTTTACACACCAGGGACGTTTTTTTCATGCGATTAACTCACACATCTATTGTATTTTTTCAAACTGTTGTTTTAGTCGTGCGTACTGTTACACAGAGCACAAATACGATGCAGCGAAAAAGCAAAAAGTACGTTTTTCCGAAAGAGGTCGATTTTACGGAGCTGTCGCTCAAACAGGTTGAGTTGTGAATAATAGCAACACGGAGGCCCCATAGTCCGAATCAAGACAACAAACTTTATTACTCTTTCAACCTTGACAAAGGCAGCAGACCAGATCCACTCAATCCATTGTTGCCTTTCACAATAAAAGCCCTAGACATATAATATTAGCAAGAGTATTTTGCCTTTCTGTGTTATTTATTTGTCACGCACACGGTGTATAAAGGCCTCAAGTGCAGATAGAATTTGTTATATATTAATTAAAGTGATGAATAACAATAAAAACATATACAATGCTTTCCCCGTTTTTCATGATCATTGTTAATAATACAAATAGAAGTAGTATGAACCCCTTCTGAATCAACATGAAGTCAACATTCATGGAAGTTTCTGTTATTTCGTCCACCCCATGTACCTCAGAGGAGACTGTACCCTCTCCCTCCAATGCCCCCCCCCCTCCTCTTCTTCTTCCTCACCCCCCACATAGCACTTGCCCCCAGCACCTTGATAACGTTAAGTTTCAAGGGAGAAAGACAAAGGGAGACAGAACAGACAAGCAGAAGGAAAAAATGGGAGAAAAATCTATATTTCAAAAAAGTTATTTTAATCTTTCCCTCCTCCGTCTGTCTTTCCCTCTCACACAGGACGGGAAGCTCCCCGTCTCCTTGTTCTTATCAAATTTGAAAAGCCTGGCTGATCCTGTAATGATTACACATTTCTGCCTCTCCCACTGGCTGCAGGGTACTGGTGTTCCTTTTAAATGCTTCCCTCATCTCTGCTTTTCTTCCTTACTCTTTCTATTTGTTGGCCATTGCATTACAGTCTATCTGGGTGAGCAGAAGAAGAAGAAGTCCAGCATATTATCAGAAACATTTTGCTATATAATTTACACATGTATATCATTTACAGAGTACTGTATGTTTTTCTTTTGAAGTATATATAAAACAACAACATCTACCTAAAAGGTTTAAGAGTTTTTGAAGATACATTCAGTAGCTGAACTGAAGGGAAAGAAACGAATGTCAACAGAATAAAACATCACACAAGTAGAAACCTCATCATACATCGACAGTGCATTGAATCCTGCATGGAAGTTGAAAATCAAAGGCAAACTTATGTCCAAGAGTTGCAGATCACAAATAGATATATCTATATTCATATATAAATGTTTTTTCTCCTTACTGGTAATACAATAAATACAACATTAGTAAATGGCTACAACTGACTCTCCGACCATGCCTGACAGCATGTTATTAGTACAACGTTTAAATATAGAAGGATGTCACTAAAGTAGAGATCCATATAAATAGAAAGGTTTAAAGAGACTCTTAGTAAAACTTTTGCTTGTTTGTGACACTTTTTTTGACCCCCCCCCCCCAACCCATCTCATCCCACCATCCCTCTCGGTGGTGGAAGCCGACGGCTGTGTTCAACGATGGATGGGAGACTTTCCTGCGACGCTTCAGAGACGGCTCCTGTGTTTCTAATGTGTACCCTCCCTCAAGACTTCCTGTGCCACCCACCCCTGCCCTGGCCTGTCCTAACCAACACGATGTACAAAAGCAATTCACTACACAGCACAGCCACCTCAAACCACAACACCACAATGACATGTTTGGTAGCGATGTCAGGGGGCAGCCAGGCCTCCAGCAGACCTCTCAGCTCTCCAGCTGAGCTGATACTCATCAAATAATCGTGTTGTGCATCTCCTTCTGTACATCCATTTGCACAGACTAATGTAGGGAGACATATTCATCATTCGTATTTTTTTGGAATCTACAAAATGCAAACTGCTTGACAAAACTAGCCAAAGTAACAACTACACTACTGCAGTCCATTAGTGGAAGACAGGCTCCAAAAAGCGTTTTATTATCTGAAGACTGCTCCATATTCCCATAGCAATCACATAGTGACATGTCTGCTGGACCAGCTACCCCCCCCCCCTCAACAGACACACACACACACACACACACAGACACACACACACACACACACACACACACACACACACACACACACACACACACACACAAACAAGTCTGCACCCTCCACAACACCCCTGCTCCATCTAGCACAGGGTGAGGGTGGAGATAATCAGAAGACTTGGGGGGGGCTGGCATCTCCTCACCTCCCTCATCTAAACTGCAAAGACACATAAGTTCTTTTTTTTAAACATACTTACTATATTACACACATATAATATATAATATGTATATACGTACATTATGTTTGCTCTTTTTGGAAATCATAAACTTAAAAAAGTTTACAAAAATAAAATGTTTTATGGTGACTTCTCTAATTGGTCTCTTCCACTCAGCAAGGCTTGTTTTTCAGGGGTCAGGGCCAGCAGGCCCCCTCCCCCAAGGACTACAGGTTCAATGGTTCAGGCCCTGGCCTCGGAGCAGGCCCACAAACATCCCCCGTCCGTCCTCTCAGACTGTCACTCTTGATAGAAGGGCTCCTTTACAAATGGGATCTTTTTGTTTTAGTCGATCTTTTTTTTAAGTGTCCTTCTGTGTCCGTGTTGTTCTTCTCTTTTTTTAGTTGATGTCCATCTGTACTCATCCCTCTAGTCTTTCTTTTATTTACTAAAAAAGAGAAAACAAGCAAGTCAGTGTAAATAGGACATTGTGGTATTTGCTACAGTTTAAAACAACAAAATACTGTTTCTTTTCCTAAAGACAAGTAAACAACAGTGGAAGGGTCATTCTATATGCAGCTGCACCGTTATTATCAATCAGATGTAGTCTTCACTGAGCAAATAGTATTCAATCAGTGAGCAATAAAGATTGATTTCTGTTGAGGAATCAGATTTCTTTGTGAAACAGCATCATAAGAGGACTGTATGAATACCAGCAGTGATGTACAGCTGGGATCAGGACAAAGGTTGACCACCTTCATCAGTCAGCAGCAGGGTGTCACAGGAGCTCAGGCTCATTTCTTTGTCCAGTTGTTGACAGTGAGATCAGTTTGGTTCATCTCCTCTGTGATAATGTAATGCAGTGAAATGATGCATCTATTTGATGCAATCCTGTTACACAGACAATACTTCTGTGTACATCTAACTCATTCCCAACAGAAAATATGTTTTGAAGGAATGAATTTGAGGTAATCACGCTCAGATTTTGATTTCTATCCAATTAAAGGGGAAACATTTTGAATCAATGCATATGCAAAGTTTCAACACCTTCTGAAGGTATCTGCTAAATGTTCACTGTATATATATTTCATTGATTTTGCTACAATATCCTTGATGGATTAACATTATCATGGCTTTGTTCGTTTGTTTGTAACTCAACGCTCTTAAGGTTAGGAAAAGATGGTTAAAAAAAAATCAGCATTGCCCCAGGACATGATGACTTTTGTGTCTTTTCCTTGACTACACTGAGGACACATGGAGAGCGAGCGAGGGAAGACATGTCTGGAGGGATGGGACATCCTTCCCTCTGAACCGCCGTCAGTTTCTGATGACGACAGCACAGCTGGACCGTTTGACAAATGAATGGAAAAGCTGCAGTCGGTATTGGTCCTGTGTGCACATCAGTCAAGCCACAGTGTGTAAATGGCCTTCACTGCTCAGACACTGAAAAACCATGAAGCAGTGGCAGCAGTGAATGAATTTATTACCTTCATTTATTGATAATCTGATAATCCAGGCTATGATTAGAATTTTTATGGTGTGCAGAAATTATTTATTAGAGTCAATGTTTTAAGGAAAGTGGAAATTCACATCAAGTTACTCTTTATCAGACACACAGGGACTTTCTGTTTTTTTCTCACTTACACTTATGTGTCTTTGTCCTCTCCTCCATGACTATGATATAATCTGTGATGCAGATTAAAGGGGGAAGCAACACATCATGAGGAGACAGGGTTGCACCTGTTTACATTTGAGACCTTTTCCACACTGTTTGACAGTATCACACATATAATCTCTGTTTACATGTTCTAACGCTTAGAAGCAGCCGAGAATCTCTCTGTGGAAATAAAGATTTATTGGCTATGAGATTTATTTGGCTCGTTTAGAAAATGTTATTAATTAGTGAAGAGAAGCCGTTAAACCCAATGAATTAGATATTTTAGACTAACAGTCGGGTGACTTTTAAGTAAAGTAAAATAATCCAAATGAAGACTTTATATGTTTTATGGCTGTCTTGTGCATCATTTTATACACACTTCCCTTCAGTTCAAACAGCCTGTTATGTTTGGTATCTTTCCACACTTTGTAATCTTTTTCTATAGAAATTCTAATGACTTTCATTATTATTATTAGATTTATTCATTATTATTGTTTTCCAATTCTGCATAACATGGGTTAGCAGTGGTCAGGCAGGTTGTTGAAGACATTTAAAACAAAATGAAAAATAATATCAACTAAAACTTCAGATCCAGAAGTAACTGTCAATGGTGTAAACCAGGGGTGTCAAACATACGGCCCGCCACGTCATTTTATGTGGCCACCAGATGAAAAAATAAAAAATTAAGTTGGATTTGATAATAACAATATCCCCATAGTCGAAATTATGAGATAGAAAGTCGAAATTATGAGATAGAAAGTCATAATTCTGAGATAGAAACTCATAATGATGAGATACTTAAACACAGTCACAGAAGCAGCTCTTTGGCTGGTTACTGTACACTTGACATATAAATGTATTGTGAGTACATTGAAGACTACTTTAAACTGGCTTTAAAACACATGAAATACTTCACGTGGGATTGTACAAACGCACCCTTGAAAGGATTTTAATTAAGCATTGAACAAAGTTATTGTACTAACTTGTGTTTGATATTTGTGTTTGCTATTTTCTTTAATAGTTTGATCTTTGATAAAGTAATGTGGGTTTCTTAACCCTAAATTAAAAGGATTTAAGTTATAATAACAGAAATGTGCTTAAATATATTTTTACATTTATATAACTGCATGTACAATATTTTTACACTTGAATAAACAATAATCAAATGCAGAGACAGTTATTTACCAATATGTTAGGAGTAGTTACATTTACACCGTCTTACATTTACAACCGGCCCTTTGAGGGCGACCGTGATGCTGATGTGGCCCAGAGTGAAGATGAGTTTGACACCCCTGGTGTAAACAGTGTCTGTAAGTATTACTGTTGACTAACAGAGAGGCATTGCAGGATCAAGTGAACACTATCATTGTCCTGATTGTTCCACAGTGAGAGAACGAGCAGCAAAGTACATCAGACTCCAGCAACAGCGGGAAGAGAGAAAAGGAGGGGAGGAGTGGGGGAGAGAGGGAGGCTGGCTGTGTCCTGGGAGGCTCTCGTCTTGACAGAACCTCTTTAATTCTTTGAGATGAGTTGTTGAGGCAAAAGAGGGAGGTGTGTGGGGGGGAGTGTGTCTGGGGGAGAACAGAAAGAGGCCGACTTAAACTTCAGCATAACTTTGTAGTTGCTGGGTTTTGCCCCTCTGGAGAGAAAGAGAAGGAGAAAGAAAGCAGCAAGGGGCTGAGCGGAGGGGCAGGTCTGGGGGCTGAGGTGCACAGAGGAGATGAAGAGGAGAGCCTCGCTGAGAGCTGCTCAGAGCTAACAAACACACTAATCACTTTTGGCAAACACCTCCCTCAGAAGTTAATGAGTTGAGAAGCCCCCCCCCCCCCCACCCCAAGCTCCACTGTACCCTCCCCTCCAACTCCACAAAGACACCTACGGGCCTCCCCTCGCTTCTCTACACCCGCCTGTCCGTGGGTTGAGGTGTGTACATGTGCGTGACATTTGACACCACCTCGTCAGCTCTCACTCCTCACAGAAGGAATGATGGAGGGAAAGAGCTTTAGAGGGGAGAGATGAGGCGGCTCATCAGTCATGGTTCAAAAGCCAGAGGCTGAGGAAAGAACAGAACCTGACAGATGTATCTTTAAAGACAAAGTATATTGAGATTTGAGAATAAACAGTTAAATATCACATACATATATATACATATACATATATATGTATATATATATATATATATGTTTGCTTTATAGACACAATGAAACATAAATATAAATCAAGTGCTGCATTCACTGACGCTGGGCCAGCAGCTAAATCGTTTTATACCCAACAGATATATGCAGCCCAGTACATATTCATTAGATTTTCCCCATGAGTAGACTATATCACAGAAAAGGAGAAAAAACAATTACAGAAAAAAAACTTAACAGAAACTTTTTAAATGATTTAGCAAATACTCCACTCATCAAATAATGACAGATTAGATACATGTGCATATCAGATAAAAAACAAAACAACAACAACAGAGAAATATCCCACACAGCACGTGTTTAAACTACAACTACAGAGCGTTTGTTTGGTTATTTGTTTCTCAAAAAACAACTTGACATGTAAACCCATAACTGTGAAAGAAAAGGAGAGCACAAATGTTTAAAAGCTATCCAAAGGGAAAGAATAGAGTCTGTGGTGAACAGCTGCAGAGCATTGCTGATGTGGTTCTTCTCACATCTGCACCTCATCTCTGCTTCTGCTCAGAACATTGCTGTGATGAGTCCTTCTATGGCTTCATGAAAAATATGTGGCCTTTAAATTGGCTCCCCTGTGGCTCCTTTGATAGTAGAAGCCCGCTCTGTTCATAAGTCTTTTGACTCGGGCTCTGTCACCCACAATCCCACAGAGGAAAGTCTTTGTAGCTTGCTGCCGGAGCCCTGGTCATTTACAACCCAGACTGCCTCTGGAGGTACACTGACTGGACTACAAAGATGCAATCAACACTGATACAACATATATTTCAGCCTAGTCTCCAAAAAATGACCTTCCCATACAAAAAACTGCTTTGTCAATTACGTTTTGAGGGAGACATATCTTCTCCTGGATTATGTTTGTCTTATAACAAAACATTCCTAATTATAGTCCTCAGCAGTCCATGTAAGGAGGAGGCCAAGGTGGACCGGGGGACCACTGAGAAATTAAAAGGCATTGATGACCTATTTCAATTTGTCTGTAACTTGAATAACATAACCAAGTATTTGAAGACAAACCATGGTGTTTTTACTTAACCCAACCAAGTACTTTTGTTGCAGTTTTGTTTAATTTTGTGACCATATCCCGGGAGAAAACAAGTTCCCCTCTCAACCTAATGAAGATGATTATGATGATGGTGATGATAGTACTTTATTGTCAGATCAAGTTTGACAGCAGCTCCATTTGCTTAATCAACAAAGACAAAAATATTGGGTAGCACTTTATAATAACTACACACTATGAAGCATTAGTTAAGTATGAGTAAACACTTAATTCATCATTTATAAAGCATTGTTCCTACATTAATAATTCATTAGTATGCAGTTCATAACAACAGTTGTAAATGTTTTATTCTTGATTAATAAGCCCGTCTATTATGTGCTTCATTATTGTGTTTTCATACTTTATAAATGATGGATTCCCCATTTGTAAATTAAGTATTATATATTTTACAAACCAATTATTAAGGAGTTGTAGATGATTAATAAGATCATTGATAAAGTGTTAGTAAATGATTAATAACTTATTTAGATGTACATTATTCATGCATTTATATATAATGGTTAGGGACTATGTTAATATATGCTTTATAAACGCATATTAATACTGCATTTATGATTAATTCATGATTTATTAAGGTAGTTACTTCTCGTTAGTAAAGTGTTTTATGTGACCTCATCTAAAGTGAAGACTATTTATGCCTTATAAAGCATTTATTAAGTATTTTGTGTGACCTCATCTAAAGTGACTTACAAAGCATTTATAAATGGCATTGAAAGGCCAGCAGTGCCTCAAAACACAGGCAGATGTCCGGGGCTGCACGCGCGCCACACTGAGTGGATCAGCGTGTGTCTACCCTTCGCTGAGAGGCGTGGGTAACCCGATGAACCCCACTCGTGATAGGGATTGGGGATTGCAATTATTTCCCATGAACGAGGAATTCCCAGTAAGTGCGGGTCATAAGCTTGCGTTGATTAAATCCCTGCCCTTTGTACACACCGCCCGTCGCTACTACCGATTGGATGGTTTAGTGAGGTCCTCGGATCGGCCCCGCCGGAGTCGGAAACGGCCCTGGCGGAGCGCTGAGAAGACGATCAAACTTGACTATCTAGAGCACACGTGTCAAACTCAAGGCCCGCGGGCCGAATCCGGCCCGCCACGTCATTTTATGTGGCCCGCGAATCCACCAGCAAAAAAAAAAAAATATTTTATTTTTTATTTTGGAAAAAAAATAGTTAGACTTGAAAACAAAAGTATCCCCATGGTCGAAATTATGAGATAGAAAGTTGAAATTATGAGACAGCATGTTGTCTGTGTACCGACATTAAAACTATCACAACAGGTGGACAGGAGAGGGAACAGCCCGTAAAGAGGTTTTCCAACAAGTGATTGAGTTGAAAAAGATCGACAAATAATCCCAAAATGTCCACGAAGAGAACAATTGAGGCAGAGGGAAGAAAATGTAATGAAAGATGGGAAAGTGAATACATGTTTGTGCTTGAAGGAGAACAAACGGGTCTGTCTTCTGTGTTATGATGCGTGTCGGTGATGAAGGATACAATTCATGTCGGAATTTTGACACCAAACACGGAGCTAAATTTAGCCTCCAAGAAAAACATCAAATTGTCCAGGAATTAAAAGGCAGACTGCAATCACAGCAGAATATATTTACAGAAGCTACAGCCCAGTGCTGCTAAAGGTATGTGAGCAGGTGAGCTCCGACCAGATACAGACTTTTACAAATGTCAGTTTGTGAAGAAACACCATCGCAGACCGAGTTCAGAAACTAGCAGCAATCTAACAACACAGCTAGCCGAAGAGACGAGCAGGTACTCGTCTTCTTCATTAGCTGTTGATGAAAGCACAGACAACACGGACACAGAGCATCTATCCATGTTTATAAGACCTGATCTCAGTGAGGAGCTCTTGGATGTAGCTGCCATGCACGGGACGACGACGGGGACATTAGTGATGCAGAGAGGTGACAAACATAGCTTTGAACAAAGTTAATGTAATAACTTGTGTTTGATGATATTTGTCTTTGTTATTTTCTTTAAAAGTTTGATCTTTGATAGAGTAATGTGGGTTTCTTAACCCTAAATTAAAATGATTTATTATTTATTTATAATAACAGAAATGTGCTTAAATATCATTTTACATTTATATAACTGCATGTACAATATTTTTACACTTGAATAAACAATAATCAAATGCAGAGAGTTAGTTAACAATATGTTAGGGAGTCGTTACATTTATACAGTCTTAGAGTTACAACCGGCCCTTTGAGGGAAACTATGATGCTGATGTGGCCCGGAGTGAAAATGAGTTTGACACCCCTGATCTAGAGGAAGTAAAAGTCGTAACAAGGTTTCCGTAGGTGAACCTGCGGAAGGATCATTACCGATGTGCCGGTCCGCGGGGACTGAGCAAGACTCCATATGCTTGTCTGCTTAGGAGGGGGGTAACACCTCCTCCGAGGCTCGCGTTTGAACCTCCTAGTCTGGGCCTTCTCGGTCGGACTGCGTAGCCTCTTCTCTCCCCCGTCAACCACAATTTGTTGCTTCGCCGGCCTGTTCCGAGGAATGACGGACCTGCCGACGGAGTGCGCTTGGGCGGGGATGGCTGGGGATGCGCACCCGGCGTCAACGAGATGCGCCTGCTCATCGGAACCTCCAAACAGTGCGGCGCGGCGGCTTCAACCTGGCCGTCCGTCCTGCGCCTCCGGGTACCCAACTCTCCTCCCTCCTTCGGAGGGAGCACGGGGGGTTCAATGTCTCCTCCCCCGTTCTGGCCTCGGCTGTAACGGGATGGAGCGCCCGGGGGTTTTGTTATCCCCTTCTAAATCCTTGTCTTCGAAACCTGGCCTTTTCAAAAAACCAAGAACCAAGTAGGCTACAACTCTTAGCGGTGGATCACTCGGCTCGTGCGTCGATGAAGAACGCAGCTAGCTGCGAGAACTAATGTGAATTGCAGGACACATTGATCATCGACACTTCGAACGCACCTTGCGGCCCCGGGTTCCTCCCGGGGCTACGCCTGTCTGAGGGTCGTTTTGTAATCAATCGGAGACGCTCGCGTCACCGCGGTTGGGGCAGTCGCAGGCACCAGTTGCCTTCGTCCCCCTAAGTACAGACTTCGGGATGCCCGGTGCGGTGCGGGGGCCCTTGTCGAGCTCGCCTCTCCCTCCGTCGGTGTTTCCTTTTTCCCTCCTTCGCCGGCCCCTTCGCGGGGGCCGGGGTGGGGCGCCCGTCGTGGGTGCGGCTGCCGGTGGACTTCTGTCTCCGTGCTGCCCGCGTCCCTTTGTGCGTAAGTCCGACGCGGCGTTCTGGTGGGGGACTGAGGGGTGCCTTCGGGGGTCTGGCGGGTCACGGCCGGGACCCTCCTCTGCCGCGGCGGGGTACCCGGAATTGAGAATGTGAGCCTTCCTCCGCCAGGAGGGAGCCACGCCGTCGTCTCCGGGCGACAAACTCATTCGACTACGACCTCAGATCAGACGAGACAACCCGCTGAATTTAAGCATATTACTAAGCGGAGGAAAAGGAACTAACAAGGATTCCCTCAGTAGCGGCGAGCGAAGAGGGAAGAGCCCAGCGCCGAATCCCTGTCCGACGGGCGGATTGGGGACATGTGGAAGACCGCTTGCCTGGTGTCGCTCGGGGGCCTGAGTCCTTCTGATCGAGGCTCATCCCATGGACGGTGTGAGGCCGGTAACGGCCCCCGTCGCGCCGGGGTCCGGTCTTCTCGGAGTCGGGTTGTTTGGGAATGCAGCCCAAAGTGGGTGGTAAACTCCATCTAAGGCTAAATACCGGCACGAGACCGATAGTCGACAAGTACCTTAAGGGAAAGTTGAAAAGAACTTTGAAGAGAGAGTTCAAGAGGGCGTGAAACCATTGAGAGGTAAACGGGTGGGGTCCCTAAATAAGTTATTAATCATTTACTTACACTTTATAAATGATCTTATTAATCATCTACAACTCCTTAATAATTGGTTTGTAAAATATATAATACTTCATTTACAAATGGGGAATCCATCATTTATAAAGTACGAAAACACAATCATGAAGCACATAATAGACAAGCTTATTAATCAAGAATAAAACATTTACAACTGTTGTTATGAACTGCATACTAATGAATTATTAATGTAGAACAATGCTTTATAAATGATGAATTAAGTGTTTACTCATACTTAACTAATGCTTCATAGTGTGTAGTTATTATAAAGTGCTACCAAATATTGAAGACAAGCAACAAGTGATTGAGAATGGGAACATCCTTCAGTAGGAGACAGGGTTATATGGACGTTTCTCAACCAAAAATATGTTTCATGAATATGTTTCATGCAGCCTCTCATCACACAATGCCACGTGATTGGGTTAGGTTTAGGCAACAAAACTACCTGGTAATGTGAGAAAGAAGATGATGGTTTGTGTTCAATAATAACAAAAATAATCAGACGTAAAAAGCTGCCTTAAAGTCACAGCTGAAAATTCTGACAACCCCCAGAAAACTACAACACTGAGGGAACAGTGGGCTCCTGCTCTGTGGAACATGGAAACAGAAGATAATGATGCTACATGATGCTTCAGGTCCACTTAAAGAGGGTGGTTTAGTTTAGTGTGAAGTAGTTTTTAGGCTGTATCTTTTTGAAGGCTTTTGACTTGTTTTTGGAAGGACTGAAGAAAGAGAGAAACCTCAGTTCTCTAACTTTGTTTCACATTGATGGCAACCTTGAAGACAGTTGTTTTTGGCCGGCTGCTTCATCCCTCAGCACAGGCTCGGTGCTTTAGAGATGTCATAAAACCAAGAAACAGACTGACTCTTTTAAACTTGTGCTCTCCATTTCCCCAACTGAAACGAGCTCTGACAAACAGAAGGGCAGCAGATGAAAACATAAAGTGTCTGGCCCGAGAGCAGGGAGACGTAGAGGTTATTTAGTACACATTGCTATCGACAGTAGGCCTACGGCCTAACAAAACACGCCTCACACAGTAATGTGACCACAGACACAGAAAGACATCAAACAGAAACAGAGGAAAAAGCCTTTTCTTGTCATATAAAATGTTGCCGTTGTCTGACCCCTAACCATTGATGTATAACTATACAAAAGTAAGAACATTCTTTTTCTCGTTTGATATATATTTTCTTCTTCTGTAGGATAAGAACATATTGTTAATATGAATCTAAATAATAGACTAATAAATACTACGCTATTACAATTCTTTCTATGATACACAAATACTGGCAAATGACTTCCACAACCTGAAGACAAACATACATTTTAAAATTGTAAAGTGCACGGAGGAGCGATGGATAAAAGAAGACACTAATATTTGTATATATATACTAATATTTTAATGGTTATGAAAAGCAGTCAATATCCCATCACCACTGAAAGAATGCATTCTGCTCTATAGAACACATGTTCTGTGTGTAAGAGTGCACATCTGGAAAAGCTTCAAATTTCAAATGAAGAATGATCTAAACTTGCTTTGCTGCTCCCATTTAGGCCCTCATCATGTTGTTATATTGTTTTAGTAATGCATATTCCTAAATATTATAATATATCATTTGAATTTGTCCAAACCAAAATACTTTCTGACTTCCCTAACTGCCCCTTTCTGTGGCGCTGCCTTTGATTCCAAAGCAATGTCCTGAAACAGCTGGTCACTGAAACAAAGCATTCCTTTAGGACTATTTTCAGCGGCGGATTAATCCACATTTCTTTCTCTGGGGAATATTTGTGGCAGCAGGATGGTGTATGCGTGATTGAGTGAAAAATATGTGTATGTGTGTGTTTATAGTGACGAAGGAAAACGTCACTCGGTTGATGCAACAATGTAGCTTTTCAGAGGAAGCAGATATTTTAAGCAGTAGGATTGATTCAATGTTGGTTTTGGTCTTCTAATGGGATCTGTTGAGTAAGAAAAAGATCCTTTCTTTGTAATAGGTCTGCACATCATACTGTTGTGGCAAACAGAACCACAAAGTAGCATTGACTCTAATGCACAGTAGCTTCTACACAATGAGGGGAAACGAAGAGCAGCAAAGTTGTACAGAGTGCAGGGGCTTGTCTTAAGAAGCCGCAGCCATGTTAGATTAAGGCCACATTTTGTCTGTGGAGAGACAAAAAAAGAAGACTTGTGGCGAGGCAGCGACAGGGAGATTTGTCCAATCCATATTTACTGTAACAACGGTCTTATCCTGGTTGAAAACAACAAGAGAATGCTAGAAAAGACAGTCTGCAGACAGACACAACAGTAATAGCAATAGACCAACTAGTGTGTGTGTGTGTGTGTGTGTGTGTGTGTGTGTGTGTGTGTGTGTGTGTGTGTGTGTGTGTGTGTGTGAGTCTAGCCAGTCTGGTATATCTTCAAATGAGATCAGTGCTTATTGACTGAACTCTCTTATCTCTAATCTGTGGGGTAAATTGCCTCGGTTGCTGCTTCTCTTCTCGCTCCCCTTTCTTCCTGCGCTACTGACTCCCCTCTTTACGATCCCATCAGACACAGCAGGCACAGATGCTATTTACTGGTGGGGGAGTTTGTGTGTGTGTGTGTGTGTGTGTGTGTGTGTGAGTGACTGGATGAGAGCGAGTGAGATTGGTGTGTAACTGAATGCTTGGGTGTATTAGGGAGAGTTGCCTGTGCTGCTCTTAGCGTATGTCTCCTAAGCATGTTTGAGTGTGTACACGTTGAGACCATTCATCTGGCTGATATCAGCCTCATGTTAAAGATTCACTTCTGAGTTTTGTAAGTGTCCAATAACACATCAGAATTTCCTCCCGGTAAATTGACATTTTAAAAATGATTATGAAAGATTATAATTATTTATTCATTTTGACCTCGCTGTTCCTGTTTTTTTCAGTCACACACAGCACATCAACATGACTGACATGTATGTTTGCTGTAGTATCACTGTACAGTAGTGACATTAATAAACTGATCTCTGTTCACACTCTTCTAAATGTCCCATCTGAATGCTACTTAGTATTTGCTCTTATTTGCAGTTAACAGTCAACTGGGCAAAAAATATGTTGAGTAATGGAAATATTGTTTGAACTACAACAAAGATAACTCACACTGAGTCACACGCCACATCAACAGCTAGTTAACTAACGATAACGTGAATAAGTGACGGTGTCGATTTGATGCTGTTAATGCCACACTGTGGAGTTTCTGGCCACTGGCGCTGCTACAGATCAATGTTTAGATAAGCAGACTCCCATTTTGAATCCCGTTAAATATATTTCACACCAACTCAGATTAACAGAGCTTTCTTTGGACAGCTGTGGGCCTGTTTTACTAAACTTGCAACTAACTTGCAACACAAGATAATTTCCTCTTGCGTTCATTTTGACCGCTTTTGCTTATCAAAATAACCATCATACTTGTGTTCCATGTAGAGGAATGTACAACTCGCTAACTTATCTACAATTTGCGACTGACAACCATTTGTGAAACGAGCCACTTGCACTATTTGCGATCACAAGCAATCAGGACTTGGAAATTCTATTGTGAAATATGCCAAGGGCTGGCTATCGGTAAGGTATCGACTGAAAACCCTGTACCAAGTAGCAAAAAAACTTCTCCAGTCAAATGTTACCTGCATTCTGTGCCCAGAAAAAACTACTATCATTAACAGTATTATCAGTGGTAACATCAGCATCAGTACTGACAGAGCTGACAGTTTAAATATGGGGAGCGGAGGGTGGTGCTACTTTTCCGTGACAATGCAGTCCTGCTACCACGGGTTGGGGGGGCGTTGCTATTAGCTTTTAAATGGGCATTGCAACCTTTTCTGGCCCATGATCTCATTTATCAATTCTTAAAATCCCTGTCATTACAGATTTATCCTCGTGTCATGTGGATTTCAGCGGCACACGTTGTTCTATTCTACTTCCAAGATTATATTGAAAACATGAAATGCATCCATCAAATTACAAAACAAATATCGTAATCTGTCTTCATCATCCTGTACTGAGCCAGGGTTGTAAAACCCTTCCCGACCGGTTACATTACGGTTAGCTGGGGTTTTGATGCAGGTTGGAGGTTATTAGGTTGAGCAGACTTATCAAGCTGCTTCTCTACACCAGCCTGACAACCTCATTAAAACACACTATACCTGGGAGGGGGGTCACCTTGAGAGTCAATCTCCCGGCAGAGAACGAGAGGAAAACTAGTCCAGACTGCAGCTGATACTAAAGACTTTTAACTGCAATGACTGACCTGAGCATCTCTCCTCTGGCTTCACTGCTCTTTTTGCTGCTTCTTTCTCTTTTATTGGTCTTGAATTAGAGGTCTGGGTGACAACTCATCCCACTGAAAACTAATCAAATTGAGAGATCTTGTGTTTGCATTAAGGATCCTATATTTCCTTCTTTTACTTGACATCCAATAATATGGTCTGAGGCCGTTTTGTTGTGGGTGAAGGGGAACATCACAGATTGTTGTCTGTCAGAGAGAAGACGCATGCCTGGAGACAGGGAGGAATTGATACTAAGCTGCGCTAGAGTTTCCATTTCAGCCACTCTATACCCAAACACTCAAATCGCTCTCCGTGCTAACAGAATCAACTTGTGTGCTCACAGGTACCCGCCAGGTGACCTGCAAAAAAGTAAATTGGCGGATGGTATTTTGATTATATTTAATTTCCGGGTTCTGTTCTGGCTAAACCAAAGAACATGTTGGTTGGATCGCTGGTGTTGGATGATAAATATAGGCTATTAAATAAAATGAAAATAACAATCAATATTTTGAAAATAAGCAAAAAATAACCATTTAAATTATATTTCCTCATACCCTTCATTTTAAAATGTAAAAATGTATTATCTTAGTTTCAAATGTATAAAATGGCCCAAAATGATCACTTTAAATGGGCAGCCTAAACCAGCCTATACCAGTTATTATCAGTTCGGGGCAAGGATCTCGATGGGTTGGGTCGGGGGGGGGGAGCGGGTCCTGAACACCAGACACGTGCAAGTATCTTAGTAAACATGTCTTTTGTTTTCAGAGGTAATTGATGAGCTGGTCAACATGCGTGGGGAGACAACGCACAGTAATGGCACATTTGTTCAAATTTCCTGTGTTGAATCTAATTCTCGACTTCCCACCTAGCTACATCCAAGAGAAAAACTGTGACAGAAACGTTTTGACGGACATATGTGTCGAGGTTATTGTAAGTCAACTTACTGAACTATCAAAAAGACAAATGTATTTGATCAATGTGATATAAACGTAACTGATCATAGCCACTGTTATTACAGCTTCCATGTCCACTGAAAGGAAATGCACTTCAGTTTGATCATCAGAATAGTGTAGATCAAACCAGAGCTTTATATATTGGTAGCAAAGTGTTAATATTAATAGGAAATATTGAACTTAACCTGCATAACTATGCTGGCTAAATGCGACAAATGTAGCTTTGAGATGGTATTAAAATGTGTTTGCAAGTATTAACTAAATGCAAGAGGATCACACCCTCCCATCTGTTCACTAAGGGGTCAAACATACTTGTCAGTATTCCTCCATATGCATATTGAGCAACTGTGGGATTATTGCTTAGCGTGAGCAGGACGTGACCAGACATGAAACAGAAATAATGTGGTTTTCTCCTTTAAAGCCATTCAGCAGTAATGGGATACCTCCTGCCTCTGGCCCTGTGCCAACGATCAATGGGCTCTAACACACTGCGTCCTATTTTTGCAATGGCTGTCATAGCTCTTGCTTCACACCCTGCTAATACATCACTTCCTCCTGCATTGAGATTCAGTAATACATCACGCTCTTCCTCTCACCTTCTGGGTTTCATAATGCATCACTTCCTGGTAGCGATTTGTTGCAGTTTCACCCCCTTTGGGCTGAGCAGCTCTAAATCCCATTAAGCCGGTCTGAAACTCAGCTCCAGTTAGATTGGAGCCAGTTCTCTGAGGGGGTGGAATGGCCGTATCATTTACTTAATAAACCCAATCTGAAATGTGTTGCTCAAACTGTAATTGCTGAACATTAGTGCTTTTAATGTATAAGGGGAAAATGACTAATTGAAACAATGAAGGTAGAGAAATTAAATGGGATTAAAACTAGCGCAGTTGCGGACCAATATTTTGTAGAGGAAGAGAGTGAGACGGAGGGAGACTAAAAGCTTCCCATTTCTACTCTTTCCCTCCTTTGTCTACATTGAATGTTGTCTTTTTTTATACCACTGCACACATGGCAATACAAATACATTTAAGTCAACACAGAGTAACAAAATGTTCTTTTCCAAAATAAGTACATTACATCAATAAATGACAATGTGTACAATAGGGAAGCAACTTCAGAGTGATTCTGGAGTTTCAGGGTCACATGTGCCACCTGGAAGCATTTTGTTTTTGGTTTTCCATGAAGAGGGTGAAGATGGTTATTAAGTCATTTCATTTGTTGCTGTTTTTGTGTCTGTTTTGCGGGGAAGGAAAGGGGACGTGCCTCTCTCTTTTCTAGTAGGGAGTGAAGCGACTGCACCCTCCTCTGTAAAGGCTAGCCTGCAACATCAAAGATGAAAAAGCTCCAATCAGTATTCAACGTAGAACCTTTGTATTATTAATATTAAAATGAACTTCTCTCTTTCCTCCAAAGAAACGCTCCTCCCTTTTTCCACTTGTCTCTTGTTTAATTGAGGAAATTTTGTGCACAAGGTAGTTGTGGAAAGAATGGGATTGTGTGTCTGTGCTTGTTGCATGTACTTGAGTGTGGATTTCTAAGTTCGTTTTTCATTTTGATTCTTGATAGCATTCAACCCAGCAGTGAACAAAGACAACAAAATGACCACAAGTAAGTGACTGAATCACTAACAGTTGCTGTCATCTGTGGCCAGAAAGTCTGTTTGTACAAGAAGTGGCCAAACACATCTGAGGTGAGACGAACACGAGACAACCGTCATTGCTATTTAACAAGCTGTGAATCCACAACCAAATAATAACAATACATAATTGTTCCTTGAGCCATCCTGGCTTGTCTTTTACTGTATACACAGTAGATCAACCAGGAATAAAAGCAAAGACATTTTATTCTAGATGTTCCGATACAATATTTTCCATACGATACCGATCCGATACCTGAACTTGCGTATCAGACGATACCGATCCAATACCAGTGTGTTAAAAACATGTTGCCCTTTAACTGGTGGGATTTTCCAGTGTAAAATATTGCCAAATTTCTGACATTTTGCTAGCTCTGGCCAACGTTACACTCTCCACTAGCACCTGCTTAATGGACACTGTACATGCCGTGTTTCACTCTCAACAGAGATGAGAAAGAAGTGAGACGGCTCACTCGTTAGCTACTTCCATCATCCATTTCAGACGCAGCCATCTTTTTTTCCAGAGCTGATGATGTAAGTAGCTAACGAGTGAGCCATCTCGCTTCCTTCTCACCCTTCTTGAGAGTTGCACAGAGTTGGTGATGTGTTGTTCCTGTGTAGTGTAACCTGATAAACCATACGATAATATTATATCAGATTGGTGCATAAACTCGCATACTCGCCGATACCTGATCCAGCATTTCAGGCTCCATCAGAGGCATCTACTGTGCTGTTATTGGTATCAGAACAACCTTTTTACAGACAAAACCACCATGGTTTCCTCATTCTGTTTCCCAATGTGTAGTGAAATAGAAACTGAGGGAAAATTGTGTCTGTATCTCTCTCCATGTTCTCTGTTCAGACCAACCTAATAGCAGACGAGAATGGATATATTACAATTACAACTTTCCACAATATTTGTGACTATACATGGTTGTCGGATGAAGATCGATGATGATTCTCATCTAAAGAAAAAGTGTTCTCCAACCAATAATTCTGCCTTTATCAGTCACATCATTATTACCTTACCTTGTTTGGGGCTTAAGTTCAGAATGTGAGGCATGACAAAGTTTAAGATCAATGGAGTGTTATGTCTTTATTTTATTGAGAATTAGGAATAAACATTGGTAGTGAGGGGTTTGGATATGGGAGAGTGGGGGAAAAGGGAGGAGTAATTTGAAGACAAAAGAGAAGAACTCTGAGAAAAACAGAGGCCACTGTTTTATTTAAGTAAATGAAGAGGAAAAAAATGTCGTAATTAATGAAGGCTTTTAGCTAGCAGCTGCACTAGGGAGGAATGGGGGCAGTTTGGGGGACACATAGGGGAGGTGGTGGCGCTTTCGATCTCCATCATCACAAGCACGTCAGCACTCAGCATCAACCCTCATCTCATCTGTCCAAGACGCTGCACCGAGCAGCTGCTCCGGCTGCAGCCGGTTTGCTACCAAGAACTTTAATTCTCCTTCTCCTACTTTTCCTCCTTTTGTGCTCTATCTTTCTCTCCTACTTTAATCTCCCACGGCACGTCGAAGCATTTACTAGATGGTCGTTAATCTTTGGAGGAAGTCCCTGCCCACACCCACGAAAGAAAACAAATTGTGCTCTCAGTTTCTCCCCATCTTCTGGGGTGCTCTATTTCTTTCTTTGGAAAGACTTTTTTTTCATCTTTGATGTTAGCTGCAAAGCTAGCTAAAAACAAACATTAACCATTCGACTCTCCCCCTTGCAAAATTTGAAGAGAATGTTTTCAGTGGGGAGGAATCCTCAGTCTCGATTGGATTTCAAGCAAGGAGCTTTCAGCCAATGAAATTGAATGGGGACTCTGAGAATAAGAAAATGTCCCTTTTTCATTGACTGAAGTGGCAAAGACGCACATACAACATTAGAATGGGTCTCTCAGAGGGAAACACAACTCACAGGAACAAGGCGAAGAGTAAACATTTTGCAAAGATCTTTCTAGATTATTAACAAAGCCTGTCAGCAAATTATTTGATCAAGTTATTTATTTACTGTTAGTAATTCAGTTCATATGAATAGTTTTGTAAAATAAACATCCATGTGTGCAGGTGTGTCATACAGTGAGGTATCAGAGACAACAGAGTGAGGATGCTGTAGCTGTTCATCATGATAGCACATACATTAAGTCAGCAGCTAGGAAACAGGGAACAGACTCACCATAGTGCCCACACTGTATGTGGCTGCAGGACCAATCGTATGGTGATATGGGTCTGCTGTTGCATAGACTCTGCCATAACTATAGAGGAGAAAACAGGCACAAACAGTGTTTACTGTGACAATTGAGTAGAAAACCGTAAGTCTGACAGCTTCTCCAAGATGTTCACCAGACAGATGAAGCTAAACACAATCTTTGGATATATTGCAAACATCAGGGCCTGCATTAATCAAGGATGACAGTATCCCTCCAGGACAGCAGCTCTCAATCTTTTCCAGTCGCGACCCCCCTGAATAATCAGGTTGGTGTCTCATAAAATGTCTGCACCTCCTTAGCCCCACATGTATATGCTGGCAAGTGATTTGATGCTTTTTGGTGTCTATACATTTGGGTATGTGATTACTGTAAGCCCCACAGCTAAGCAAGTGGGCGCTTGTTCTGTGAAATGGGGAAATGAGTATGGCTTAATTAAGGAGTGCTTGCGTGGGAGCAGTCCGGTACCGAAAGATCAGTAGACAGACAGATGGAGAGAACACGTCACGCCGCGGTTTCTTAGCCTGCTTGTTGTAGTAAATAGAACTTTCAGCAATAATTATTTTTCCTCCCACAGACAGACAGAAGGGAGACAACAGGGAAGTGTGAGAAAAATCTAAATATATCACTGTTACAGGCGATGTAATGTAAAGAACTACCATCTGGCGACCCCCAGAAACCTCCAGGGTATTTAGATAATTCCTAACTCAGATAATGACCTCGAATAGGTGAACCAGCCATGTCGAAAAGATATACAGTATGTTTAAAAGGCGGAGTTTTTTTCATCTGATCAGCAAAACAAACAGAATATAACTTTTCTTCATATTAGATTCAATGTTATAAGCAGCCTACAATTTCCAGAACAATACAAACATTTCGGTTCCCTCCTGTGGCTCAAAGGTTCACTGCGGACATACATCATAAATAAAAGACTATGGAAGAAATTGTGCAATGTTATTTGGCGGCCCAAATAAAATCTCCAGTGTTTGGGAACGGCTGTGCTAGAGCACCTTGTGGGCAGATTAGAGCTGTGGGCTCTTTTTGACCTCTGGTTCTCCCACTATCTTTGAATTGTGTGTGTGTGTGTGCTCACTTGTTACCTTTAAGAACCCTTCAGGTACACACAGCGGACACCACACCAGCAGACTACTCATGACAGCATTATTAGAATTAGCCCCATATATACCATTCATCCCTCTGCTGTAATAGCACCCACCCCATGTGATGTGTGTCAAACAGTTTGTGGTAATTCCATCTTTTTATAAAAGGAATATGCACCAGGGAAGCTTAACATTGAATTAAATAATAAAGGCTATAGATCCAAGCTGGTGTCGAGGATCATGCATCCACACCCACCTCCATGTGGTTAAACAGTTCCAGAAACAGTTCTGGGTGGAGTGATTACAATCCAAACATTGTGAAATTAGTTCTAATGCTACATTTATTTAAACAAGCTCATTGATATTTTTAGCGATTCTATATTTTATTTCCATCTCTTAGTCTTCATGTATGTAATCCTGTATTTATCTCCTAACAGTTAGTGTAGGTTAAGCTCGGCATCTCTGGAGGAAGTTTCCGTATATGAGGCAGTAGATTCATTTTGACTTATTCTCCAAACATAAAACCATATGGATTCTTTGAACCAGTACAAATCAAAAGGGAATTTAATCAGTTGGGAAATACTCTGTTAATTGTTTCCTCCTTCCCCAACTCCAACCACCAGGCATAAACCTTGTGCATGTTGGCTTTGATTGAATAGGTTTGATAATGGATAGGGAGTGCCAACCAACCACAATGAGTATGCATGAGACACATAAGGTATTGGGTCGTCGATTTTAACTGGGGTCCGGAGGAGAGATCTATAATCATTTCCTCCTCTCACTCATGCTAAGAACAGGCCTATGGGATGAAAAAGCAATCGATGTGTCCCTATAAATGTACGTTGTAAAGGTGAGAGTGTGTGATTGCAATGATTTGTTTTACCCGTTTCAATTTATGAGAAAAAGGGGACAAGTGTTTTATCTTCCAGATGATGGGGAGGGATTGCAATAAAAGTAACGTCAGCTGGAGAAGGAAAAAAGAGAGAGAAAGATAAGAAAATAAATGGGCAGAGTGATAAGAGGAGTAGATGGCTGAAGGGAGGGAGAAATGAGATTATAAATAAAGAGAAACATGAGAAAAATCATCTTTCGTGGTGTGGAAACAGAGACGGACGGCATAGGGGGAGGAAAAGCAAATATAGGACAGTACAGAGAAAACATATCTAGAAGCAGGAACCTAAAAGAAAGAAGGAAATCATTTTTGAGAGAGATATAGCACATTTGGTTTCCCATACCTTCCCCCCTTCTATGCCATCTTCTTCTTCACCTCCTTCTCTCCTCCTCCCCTCTCTGTGCCCCCTGACTGCCATCTCCCCCTGTATCTCTGTCTGTCTCCTGGGGCTTATATTCCAGTCTTTTCACCAGCACTGGCTTGGAACTAATCCCCTCCCTCAACGCTCCTCTCCTCTCTCATTCCCCCCCTTCATCCCTCTTTCTCTGATGCCACCAGACCGCTTTATTTATATTCCTCTCTTCCTGTCTAGTTTGTTTATTCTCCTCGAAGAGTAAAGGGAAGCTAACGTAGGTCTGGAGGGCAAAGATAAGAGTGCACTGCTATGTGTGAGACTATGTGTTACAGAGGGAGACCTAAGGAAAGAATAGTAGTGGAGTGTACATGGGAGGAGGAAGGGAGGAAGGGAGGAAGGGAGGAAGTAGGGGTAGTGTCTAGGGCTGCATTAATGATTAATTAGCTGATTAATCGCTATCAGTGTTTGATCAGTCTCTGTCCAATCTAACAGATTTATGGAATCCCTCTTTCCTGTGAAAGGGTATATGACATATGTTCCTAAATAAACACAAATACATGTCCATGATTTCCATGATTACAGTGCTATTGCAGCATGACTTTTCATGGTATAGATACAAACAGTAAAATAGTACCATTTTGTTACAGTGAACAGGTGAACCCCTACCGACGCAGAGTCTCCAGGCTGTGGCTGTTAAAGGCTTGTGTCAGTGAGAGCAGATGGAAGATGACGAGGAGAATTTCATGGTCAATCCTGATTGCATTTTGCCTCTTCTTACCTGGTCTCAAGTATAGCCAGTGGCAGCCTAATGTGTGTGTGTGTGCAGACAGAATAGAAGCAGGGTCTCTCAGTCCCCAGTCCCGTCTGTAAAAGGCCCCTCTTATCCCACAATGAACTCCTCCACCACACCCCAGCCTCTGCCCCATCTCCCCTCAACTCTGCCTCACCTCCACCTCAACGCCTGGGCTTCCCTTTAAATCTGGAGAGCACATGAGCATGAGGAGGACACAGATCTGAGACGGGGGGGGCGATATACTACAGCCACGGAGAGAGGGTGAATAACGATGAGAAAGAGGAGAAAAAGAAAGGGAGTGAAATAAGTCTGGTGAAGAGAGAGACGTGCCCCCTCATCTGCTCCGCTCCTCTCTGCCTTGTTCATAATCCTCCCGAGTGCACCGCTCGCTCCCTGCCTCTGATAAATCTTACATTATCGGAGGCCTACAGGCTCCTGCTGTGGCTGTTTCTTATCGGCCCTGACATGCTCAATCTCCCTAAGATTAGCTCCCCAAGCACCGTCATGCACACACACACACCTACTGTAGACAGCAGTGGAAGCGGGTGCACACAACATGCACACACACACACACACACACACATGTTTTTCTAAAAACACATATCACTTTTGATCTGGAGGAATCACAGCAGACTGCAGCTGAGCAGCAGCTCTGGGCAGGGAGGTACCAGGCTCGGGAGTTTCAGGGACAGACAGCTCCAAGGGGAATGACAATTGAAAGATGGAATGGATCAAACTGCTCTCTCCTGCCTCACATAGACTGCTCCACAGCCCCGTGGCACCATGTTAAATCCTCTTTAGTTCTACTCATCATCTGTCCAGGTGAGCTTCTGTGGAGTTTGTTGGGCTGCATACAGTGTGAGAGCATCTACTCCTGTGGCCCGTATCACAAGGCAACATGAATGGCCCAGCCAGCTGTCTTATCTCAGGCTTTCCAGGATGACAAAGCTGGCTCACTGTTAACTGAGGTAGATCACCATGGTAACATGTGCTGAGCAGGTCAAGTTCAGAGGACCAGATCAAAACTTGTCAACAGCTCGACTACTGACCAATCAGATCGCTGGACAAATTCCCTCATCATTGTGGATCCCAACATGAACAAAGTATTGAGTTTACAACAAAGAGCAATACATTTTCTATAGTCAGTTTCTATCAGTAACATCTATATGTCCATGTTGGGGTTAAAACAGGACTCCAGGAGGTCATATTTAATTGGTTAATCATGACTGGAGAATAATACATGGAAACACCACATCGTCCAGTGAACACTCATTTCTAGCATTTCTGTTATCCCTACTATTTCGACAACTTCTTCTATTCTAAAGAACTTTTCGAACCGGAGGCATGAAGAATAAAGGATAATGCAAAGTACTCGTCTAACACAAGGAGTGGATCTGGTCTCAGCTGCCTCTGTCAAGGTTGAAAGAAGTAATAAAGTCTGCCGCCTTGGTTCGGACTCTGTGTTGTTGTTTCATAAATATATGCGCAGCTCAACCCGTTCTGAGATTATAACAGCATATATGTATATATAATTATGTAATACATTACTATTATAACATTTCTTTCAACTGAGCCATCGTCCATTAAAACGTGTGTTTTTTAGGCCGGTATGATCATGATTATTTACAATGCAGTGTAAAGAGAGTACCTTATCGTGACCCTCAGAAGGAAGCAGGCTGCCAACATACCTGTCACTGTATGCAGCTGCAGCAGTACCAGCTGGCTGGGCATATCTGTAAGCTGCATACCCTCCCTGAGGAGAGACAGAGGACTTCAATACCACCTCAAACCAACATCCAGGTACAGTACAACTGAGTGACGTTGAAGCATTGAATTAAATGCTGAAGACACATTATTTTCTTGACTGATCATAGTGAAAGACTCCTTGGGTATAAATCAAAATACATATTAATAGATTTTGACTTACATATATTTCCGCTCCATAAAAGCCGTCCTGGTAGACCACACTGTTGATAGAAGATGTCACACATGAGACATTTTTATTTTTATTTATTTTAGCATTGAAGTAAACTGAGCTTGGTATGGCATTTTAGTTAAGGATCTCTAAAAGTTACTACAAGGAACTTTCATTTTGACGGTCCCTGTGGACAAAAGCAGCAGTGTTTACGAGCACCCGACTCCCGTTAGAAAACCTCTCATTTTTCAGCACCAGATTCTAACAATCTGCCCCGCTCAGTCCTGGTTCTGGTTCCCCCGTGCCTCCCTTCCCTCCAGCGGGCCCAGCAATACAGCCTCGGTCTCCAGCAGCGTGGTGTCAGTGTTGGCTCCCAGCAGAGCAGCGAGGAGAAGCTCTGCTCCTGGAGGAGGAGGAGACGCTGCTCTCGGGCGCTGAGCTCTCCTCCTTGTAGTCTGAGCTGAGGCAGTTTGTGGTGAACCTGCACGATTATTTCTGATTTTGTGCTGTATCCGACACGGTGGCACCAAATGCAAGCATTAAGAATAACTATGTACAAAAAGACAATCTTCTCTCTAATGGTCTCGTTCACACTGACACTGATTCATAACCAGTTAAAAGTTCCTTATGGTAACTTGAACTAAAGACAAGTACAATATGAATGTTCTGTCTGTTCTGACATTATGTTGGTGGAATTTCACATCTGCTAAAATGCAATGTGCAGGTAATTCAGTTGGGATCTAGGATCCCTGATGTAGTCTACGAACAAGGACATAGACAGCGGACACATGCGTACTTCAATGGTCAGTGTACATCAGAGTCCTACACGTGTGCATGTTTTTATACAAGTACAACATCTGTGGGAAGAAGATGTGCGCGCTGAACATGGTGTTATTTCACCTCCTGCACAAGAATCACTAGCTCTGTTTTCTTTTCCTCTTGTAATTGTGCTTCTTTTCCAGAGAGAGAGAAGTAGGTCATGGGGTAGAACAATGAAGAATTTATCTTCGCTGTTGGTTTGAATTATTCAGAAGTAAAGCTTCAGTTATTTCTAGTACGTTCTGAGATAGAGAGGAACTACCCAAAGCATTTG
Organism: Anarhichas minor; assembly: GCF_050575085.1. NCBI lineage: Eukaryota > Metazoa > Chordata > Actinopteri > Perciformes > Anarhichadidae > Anarhichas > Anarhichas minor. Next base: position 3,513,232 of record NW_027466463.1, on the reverse strand, counting down.
TAACTAAGCACAAAGCTAGCTCTTTTTTGGGGAAAGCTGTACTCTTCAGTATGCAAATGACTTCCCAGTTGGTAACAAATGTAGAAACAAGTGTCTCGATGCAGTGTGCAGACGAATGACCCCCGCTTGCGTCCCTTTTCCCCTGGTTCTTCAAACAGTCATTTAGGAGTTATTTATGTTTAGTATACTCGCTACAACGCTTATTACTGCTTCACATGATATTTTGAAGCGTAAAAGCCCCTTGTAGCTCATGCACTCTGCAGAGGCCTTTCTGAACGAGCATAAACAGACATTGAATTTTGGATGTTGTGCGATTGTCCACCCAGACGTCCCAGTGGACGCCTGGGTGGACAGGAGCAGTTACAGTGATGCAGAAACCATGCAGGTCTCATAACGATCATATACCAGGAACTAATAATTAGCTGTAACCAGACAAGCGCTACATGTCACTCAGTTTGAAGCTACTTTACATCCAAACCAAGCAGCACAATGTATTTCCGTTCATTTCCGATGCTTTCCTTCTTTGTTTTTCTCAATAAAACATTAAAAGTAGCTTAAACTGTTAAATCAAAGAAAACTAATTATTGTTCCCACCACACAGTAAATGACTAATTCAGTAGTTCCATGTGGTCAAACGGCATCCTTCATCCATTATTCTCCTCTCTGCCTGCCGCCTTCACGCTCTCTGTCTCCATCTGCATTTTCTCTTGTTCTCATTTTTTTCCTTTCAACCCAACACACTCTCTCAGACGTCTATTCTCTCTCTCCCTCTCTCCATGTCTCCCCTTCACATTCACCAGGTCTCTAGAACGGGCCTATTGAAGTGTGCAGGGCAGGTCATTGCAGTCCATTCACAGCCGAATAAAGAATGACACATTAGAAAAAAGAGAGACAAATTCGGCCATTCTGGAATCAAAGAGCAATTTTCCGCTCTATTAGGAGGCAGCCTTTTTGTTTTCCACTCACCATTCTTCTGCTACTGCATGTGTGTATGTGTGAGTATGTATTTATTTGTGTGTTAGTGTGTGAGCGCCCGTGCATGTTAGCGTCTGTGTTTGAGTAACTGTAGCTGTGAATTCCATTTGTGCAGTAGCATGTTTTTAGTCTTGGAGAAGTGTCATACAGTGTTTATTTGATTATGTGTGTTTGTTTCAGTTGAATGTGTGTGTGTGTGTGTGTGTGTGTGTGTGTGTGTGTGTGTGTGTGTGTGTGTGTGTGTGTGTGTGTGTGTGTGTGTGTGTGTGTGTGTGAGCAGGCACTCACGCTCCATAGGCAGGGATGGGTGGAGGAGGAGGTGCAGCACGGAATGTGTTGTAGACGGCGCGACCCCTCCCTCTCAAATGGGCCCCTCTGTAGGCCACAGCTGATCCTGTACTGGGGTAAGGAAACCCTGTGACTGAGAGAGAGAGAGACATCCAGACAGAGAGAGAGAGAGAGAGAGAGAGAGAGAGAGAGAGAGAGAGAGAGAGAGCACAATAAGATACAGAGCACAGCGGTGCCTTTGTGTCTGAAAGGCCCATCAAGGTCCGATTCACAAAATATTTTGCGCTAAAGATATTACAGCGCAAACATGCCCATAAAGTTTTGCGACTGAGCGCAATTTTCTCTTCTCTTTCGCTGATTGTAATTATCTATGTGGCAAACTACGGCAAATGGGTCAGTTGTGGGGAGTGAGTGTCGGAGGTCTTTTCAGGACGGGCTTGTTCCATCTGAACTTTCCAAAGGCAATTAAGAGAGAGGAAAGGGAAAAATATCAGCAAAGGATTTGGGTAAGATAGAAATACTTTATTCATTTGTATAATAACCTTATTCTTTGTTAATCTTTTATTTTATTTTTTGAAAATGACATGTAGGGAGCTTTAGGATTCAATGACATTGAATCCTCTCACTGCATCCCAAAATACATTTTGAACAGAGTGCAGCCTTATAAATGTGCTTCAGGTACCACCAACCTTTCTAAATTCCAAAAGATTCATTTAACTGTAACTATGTGTTGCTGTTAGCTTTGATCTTTGTGAATTGGACTGTTTTTGCACTGAGACTCTTGACATAGAGAGGAGCCAATTTTGCACCAAACGTCTGCATGTGACCTAATTTAAAGACATGCAAATGGCACAGGAGACACTTTTGTCTTGGCAGCACAGTGATGGGTGCATTTCACCCTTTGCGTGTGCTCTTAGGCCCTGTCCACATTACTCCGTTTTTACTCCGTATTTGCTACATTTACACTGAGCGGCCACACTACGCCGGAGTTTTGGAGCACCCTAAACGGAGGAATCTGAAAACTCCGCCGAGGTTGGAGGTGTTTGAGAACTCCGGGGTTGCGTTTGCGTGTGGACGGTCGGATACGGATGTGCTTAGAAAAAAATACGCCCACACCCGTGTTCGCTACTGGATTGGTTATTGGCAACCATGACGTCTCCGTCCCTGATTCGTCACACTCACTATCACGTGACCCGTACCCGGAAGAAAACAAACTGGGCTACCAGCGATTCATTTCAACATGGATAGCTAATTGCAAGCGTTGCTGCTAGCACAACAGCTACATGATGTTGCTGCTAGCACAACAGCTAGCAGCAGCTAGCAGCTGTTGTGCAGTAAAAGTCTGCATTTCTGTGGAGGTAGCAGCTGTTATTGGAGTGATTAGCGAGCGGCGTGACCGTCATCAGCCCTATGGAGCAGCTCGTTGTTTTTAGATTCTAATGAGAAGACACGCTGCACTAACGTTTTACTTCTTCCGTTTGGTAGCCTTGAGAGACCTTAGTCTGTAAGTATGTCTTTATGAAGCATGAAAAGATGTACGTAGATATATTATATTCGCGTGTTTAGTATAACATTTGTGTTGTATTAAATGCTAATCGCGGTTAGCATTTCTCCATTGGCGGTAATGTTAAAATTAGCTTAGAAGCTAGCTAGGCGGACATGACGTTCAGAGCTACTAGTGAGAACAGACATCAACAACATGTAGGAAACGAGTGAGAGACCACATTGATGGACCCATAATCTAGTAAACGTTTATGTGTAAGTGTTGATGTTAAAGTAAATTTGGAGACAGAGAGAGAGCGAGAGACCCGCAGCGCTGTAACTACGTCTGAAAAATAAAACTTCTAAAACTTTCCACGAACTGTGTCTGTTTGAGTTTATAGAGGGAGATTTTAGAGGAAGATCTTAAGTATCAAATACAACCTTTCATTATTAAAAACTACTTTATTACTCTGTCGTATTTTTTTTTTTTTTAACTAAGCAAGCAATCCACTTCCTGTTTACACCGTCACGCGCATGCCCAGTGTAGTTAATGGTCACGTGCTGTCCGCCTTCGAAGGCTGCCGTCTGGACGCAGATCAACTCGAGAATGATGCTGAAACTCCCGTGTGGACGGAGATCGTTTCTATTTGACAAATCTGCATCCAAGGAGAAACGGAGTAGTGTGGACAGGGCCTTAGACTTCCTTTTTTCTTATTTGTGCAGGTTCAGCGCCGGCAAAACAAACCAAGAGGATATAGTGCATTTCTATGGGGATGACTTTCAGCTACCTATTATTTGGAACAGTGTGGACACTAATAGCGCTCCATGGAACAGAGAAATAGATGTATCAGGTTTTGGGTACACACACAATACTTGTTAATACACTGGTTCCCAACCTGGGGGTTGCATTGTTCTATTTAAAGTTTGGATTATTACTATTATTAAGATACAAACAGCATAAGGGCCTGTGAAGACCTGAACACCAACTATTGTGAGCCTTCCCCCTCTGCTGAACAGCCTTGAGTTATAAAGCATGCAGCTAAAACAACCAACGAGCAAATAGAGAAATGGCCAGCATCAGGGAGAAGAAAACTGTGAATTTGTCAAAAATGTATTAAATAAAATAAAATAAAAATATATAAAACAAAGAATTATATTAAAAGCTCCATTCTGCAGACATTCAATTGACAATTTAGTTTAATTGTACACTTTATTAGATGTTCTGTACTGTTATTGTTATATGTATTAAATATAATAAGAAATATGATATGACTTCGTCAGGGGTCATGCGTTTACTCAATGATAGAAAAGGGTCTTTTAAGATCACAGGTTCAGAACCACTGTTTGTAGATACATTCATTGTCCTTTGAGTCTGCTCATGGGATTTGTTGAGAATAAAAAAACTGAGAATATCACGAGATTGATCCAGAAAAAGAAACCTTAATGCAAAATATCTGAAATAAGGGTGTGGACGATGTGGATTTAGAAGGTGCTGCGTCACTATATTACACTAAAATGTATAAAAGAAAAGAAGTCTGCCCCTCACACTGGAATCTTTCTAAAGGGCAACACACTGTCGTGGCTTGACTGTAATCTCCGGAGTTCATATTAATATGAAACACATTCCTCCCTCTGTCTGTACGATGTGTCTGCCTTCTGCGGTGCTCGGAAGCTACAATCCATCTAATCCATGGCTTTTAGTGGGTTACCAGTTCTTAAGGCATGGTTAAACCAGTAATGCAGGGTTTGATGAGTAAAATTGTCCCAGACCACATTTGAATTATTTCACCTGGTGAAATCCTCTGTTTTGTAGAAGAAAAGTAATTATTGGCCAAATACATCAGCATGGATCTGCAGACTGATCCAGACTACATAACTACACTAAACCTGATGTATGGGCTTCAGTTAGACCTTCACATAATCAAATGTCTTTGTCTGGAAAATTGCTGATTGCTGCACACATCAGTATTTGCTTTACAACATTCCACTTTTTAAATTATTTGTTTTCATTTGATGGTGAATTTTGTTTAATAAATACAACAGCTCACAGGCCACTTTACATCAAACATATGAACATGGACGTCAATTTGGACATTACGAGAAATAAAAAAGTGAGACTTCCTGTGCTGAGTCAGACAAAAGCAATGCGTTTTAATCCTGGTCTCTATTAGAAACTCGATCACATGTGCAACCAAAGCACATTCTAATATGTTCTTCTGACAGGACGGAGCAAAATATCAAAAAGGATGGAGGGGACAAGAGGAGGTGTTTCTGTGAGGGAGAGAGGTGAGCTGGCAGAGACAGTAAAAGATGCACTGGGTCCTGCGTAGAGGTTCAGCTCAGTGTTTGGCAGCAGGGACACAAAGCAGATGGCCTGTATTGTTTAGAGAGGCAGATTCAGCCTAAGGCCATCCTTCATCACGCACACACACACACACACACACACACACACAAGGGTCACCCCTACAGGCACGGGGTGGCATGGTGATGTGATGTGAGCTGGTTTAGCTGAAGCTCCCTGTTCAACCTTCAGTCAACAGGGGAGCAAGGCCTTCACACACACACACACACACACACGCTAACACTTGTGCGCACACAGACCTTATATGTACACACAGACGGCGTGGCCTGGCTGATCTCTAATTATCCACAGTGGTCTGTGTACATGGGCAGTTCAACCTCCTCTAACATGGTAAAGCTTAGATTAGCTCCCTGGATTCTGGGCGTACATGTCTTTAGTAGTGTGCAGCAAAAGAAGAAAGACATGCAAATTAAAGTAATACGACACATGTGTGATTTTAAAAACGCTGAGGCGACAAGTCCCCCCCCCCGCTCCCCCGAATATTTTGATCAGACACCTAATATAAAGTTTCACCCTTTCTTTACTCATTCTTATTATGTCTACTTATTTAGATAACCCAATTAGATTGTCTTTGAAATATGTGGCATTTTGAATTTGAAATGTATAATCAGAAGACTTTATTGATCAGGTATGCTGAAGCACAAGCACATTGTCTGCTTTACACTAAGTTTGACATTTTAAAACAAACTTTTTGTAAAATAACCACACAAAGTTGTCTACATTAGCAATATCAATAAAAACTAAAAGCCTGTGTGTGTTGTTTGCTACACTGCCATTGAAATACCGACACTCAATTATCATTCTGTCACGACTTCCCCTTCATATTAGTTTGTTTTCATCCTGTGCTTATTTTACTAACTCTCCTGTCATTTCAGATCCTACCATTCACACCCGATCATCTCTCATTCCCCTCACCTGGTCCTCCACACCCATCTCACCTGCAGCCCATTCCCTCATTAGCCCTCACTATTTAGGTCCCCTCACTTGCACTTGTTCCCTGCCAGATTGTCTTGTGTGTCTCTGCCAAGCTCTCCAGTGTTATATACAGTATATATCGTACTATTATGTTCTGCCTGTTCTGACCCTGTCTGCCTGTTTTCTCGACCTTGGATTTTTGCCTGCCCCTTGTTGGATTTGTTTGCCTTTTGGACTGACCTCCCGGTGTTGACCCTGCTTTTACCAAGTAAAGAAATCTATACCTGAATCTTGTCTCCGAGTTGTGCTTTTGGGTTCTAGTATCTGTAACCCTTACACATTCACCTGCACCCAGAATGCACCTGTGAGAACACCTGTAATCAATGAGTTCACTTAGAAATCAGAGCTTGAACAGTAAATAGGATTCAGGTTAGCTCATGGTGTGTAGTTTACAGTACAATACCGTAATATGTTCATATCATCTTCAGTTAAAGTGTCTGACACAGTTATAAATATGAGTATTGAGAATAAGCATATTTCATTTGTGATGGTTCTAATGGAAATGATAAGTGTTTTATAATCAACACATCAGTTTACAGTTGTTATATGAAAGGATGTCTTTATTTAGTGTTTGTGTGTAAAGTTTTCAATGAAGGGTTTGTTTTTGTAAGCGATGAACAATATTTTATATTTTGTGCATATGTTTTTGGTTTTTGCGTGTAGAGTTCTGACAAAGAGGGCCCTGGTTTCATAAAATTGTATTAGCTCATTTGACTAAAAGTACTCATGTTGAGTTGGAATAAAATGTATTTTATTTTAATTGAATTCACCTAATTATTATAGCGGGAGTGTGATTGTTGCCCTAAGTCATGTTTCTGACTCCAGAGTCTCACCCATTGATTCTTGATTGACTTTCCATGTTGTGCTAACATGCTGCCTTGTTTCAATGGGCTCATTGTGAAGGTAGAGAATGTGGAAGAGAACGGACAACAGACAAGACGCACTTTTGGACGACATAAACCTAAGGCCATGGACAGGCCAGTCTGTCTGTTTCAGTGTTTGTATACCTATCTGTCTTGATCTAACTTTCATACCTATTTATTACTGACGCATCAGTCTGAAGAACACTTCCTTACCTCTATGACATTTGCCACACTAAACAGACATTCACATCTCCAGACAAAAGCGGTTACTTGTATGCTGCATCAGTTGTAGAAATGATGCTACAACTTTTACGTTATGTATCACACAATTCAACACTCTCATACTCATATGTTGATATTCTAACATGGACACAGAATCATTGTTGACATCATTCCTGCCTTCCTATGCTGAGTCACATTTCATTTTTCTTTCTTCTTCAAGATGAATATTCTGAAATAATACATGCTCCTGTATTACTCCTGGTGTTTAAAAGGGCGTTTTTTTAAATAGGTAGCTGTGGATGATTGTGATTTAATCCCCATGTGACGATACAGGCTAGAGCTGGTATCATGCTTTTAATCTGAATGTATTAACACAGCACTAACATCCCAAGAGAGAATGGTTGATATTGATTACAATGTTATTTTAGAGAGCGAGGTGCAGAAATGCAGGAAGAGAAGCAGAGAATGTAAAGTCTTCTGTATGGAGACATGAATTCCTTTCAAAATAAAATGGCCTGATATTAGTATTCCGTTGCAATTATGCAAAACGTAACTGCTCCTGTTCACAGTGAAGGTGTATAATCCATCACGGTGATGGATTACTAAATTAGAAGTCTTCAGAGTTGTTTTCTGTGCTGTTTGAAACTAGATTACCTGAATGAATGCCCACACTGGTTTTGTAAAAGAGATTAAACATTGGTTTCATGTGGTGCCTTTAACGTGATCTGACCTTTGGGTTGGGATGGGTCAAACAAACACAGCACCCAGGAGAGTGCTGTGAAACAAGTCAATGTTGATTTATTTGAATTACGTCTGTAGCTTGAATCATGTGACAAACGTACTTAACTTAAGCCAAACCCTGAATGTTTTTTAAGAGACAATTAGTTTTGTTGCGATTTTGTTTAGTTTCAATTCACATGTTTCATGTGTTTGAAACTGCAAGCATAATCTGGGAAAACAGAGTTCCCTTCAAACAGAAGAATGCAGTTTAGTTGTATAGGAACGTCATTTTGTAGGAGACCAAGTTGAACATTGAGATGTGTTTAAAGCATGGACTATATTTAAGAAGTTGAAAGTCATGGTGATGTCATCCAGTGGTTTGTTGACTAATGTATTGAAGCCTCGAGTTTGTCGATTTGGCCATCGTCATCTTGGCTTTTTGCAACCAGTGAACAGAAGTTACCATATTTGGAATGGCGAGGAGTGGCTCTGATAGAGACCTGTCAATCACCGTGTAGCCCCGCCCTAAAGCATCCCCTGCTTAATGGTCTGTTTGACTCTAAATGGACCATAATGTACTAAATGAACATCATGAAGAATTCATTGAAGAAGACTTGAAACTAGAGATTGAGACCATAAACTCATGTTTACAATGTTTACTGAGGTAATAAATCAAGAGAGAAGTAGAGTCATTTTCTCATAGACTTCTATACAACCAGAGGAGTCGCCCCCTGGTGGACAGCAGAGAGAATGCAAGGTTTAAGACTTCCTTATTGGCTTCACTCTTCGGAACTGGAAGTTGCCGCCTGGTTTAAGGTCCAACTGGGTATTTAAGACTGTTTACAATCTGCTAGCATTAGTTGTCTGCTAGAATACTTGACTGATACCTAGCTAGCTGCTATTGCACAGATAGATCATTTTTATTTAGAAAGACTCAAAAGTAGCAAAGCATCTTGCCCATAGACACTTACGTCTACGTAACAGACAATGTACAAGAGGAGAGTATAGAACCTTCTCCATTGATGACCTGAGAGGCCCTGGATATGGATGACTACACCTACTGTCTGCAGCAGCAGAGAAAAACACAACATGCTCCACTGTAAGTGCTCAGGGACAGAAACACTCTCTCTCCCCCCTCCCCAATCCATCTGTCTCTCTCTCACTGTTGGGTGATGGAGATCCTCTGCCCTCTGCTGTGTCTGCCTCTTCCTACTCTAACTACTCAGACAGCATTAATATGCCACACAGCCAGCACACAGTCCATTGGTGATATATTCTGAGCAAAAGATCAATTTCCCCAAGTTGCCCCTACCTTCCCTCTCTTTCTTAATATCAGGCATCCATATATTCATTCCTCTTTGTGTGTGTGTGTGTGTGTGTGTGTGTGTGTGTGTGTGTGTGTGTGTGTGCCAGCAGTTGGCTGATTGTGTGTATATGCATATGAGTGAGCATGAGGACATGTGTATGTGCATGTTGGTGGTGGTGTGACGTATATGAGTGCAATCTGATGATGAGCTATGGCTTGTGCACGCTACAGCAGTGCTGTAATAACCCATGAATCATGGCAGGGCCTCCACCTGACAGCCAGCAGGCCCATAAAACAAACAAACAACAACATCCACTGATACACACATGCATGAAATACTACCCGGGCCGCAAACGCACACACATGCGTCTGACAAGACCTCTGTTAATGCAGCGTATGACAATTACTGGTGATGCGAGCTGGGGTCAGTTACGATTAGAACAAAAGCATGGTTATTAATTTGTGTTATTTAAAAAAAGTGACTCTAATATATGTGATTTAGTAATATGTGACGTGTATGTGTGTGCGTGTGTGCTTTTAAGGGCGCCACTGTGTTTATTGCGTCACATCTCAATACCAGGACAGTGACACAACACACGGCTTTATCATTGTGGGTCTCGCTAATTGGACTTCATATCAATCCTCTGAAAAATTGAGAGATTGAGAGGTTGAGAGATATTAAAGTGAATTACATTCATTTTCAGTGAGTACATACACTAAAATCGGACAATGATGACATCAGCTGGAGTGGCAGAATGAGTGGCAATAAAAGTTGAGGAACTTCAGAAATGGATGCAGAGCCTGTTGAAAAGCAGCCCTTACTGTTGATGAGGGAAGCGAAATTAAAGGCATTTTACAGGAACGGTTTTCCATAAAGATCACACTCATCCAGAGTTGAAGGGATTTCAAATGACACATCTGATTCATTCGGATGGGACGAGGCTCGAACATTCTGTAGTATTCAAGCAAAACTAAACAATATCAACTTTAACTGCACTGAGAATCTGCTGCTTTTATAGTATTTACATTCAAGCTGGGGCTGAACTGATCATCGGTCTTTTGTTCAAAACATACTGCTATCTCATTTGATAGATATTGATTACATATCCATCGTAACATTTACAGAATTTCTCAATGCTACTGTGAACGTCTATGGGAAGACAGATTCCATTTAAGTATCAATACGTATAAATCCGGTATCATTTTCCAATACGTCAAATGGATCAGGCACTCCTTGGCATCTGACACCGGCTTTCAACTAACTCCAGTGTAAACACACCTGAATCATGATGCCTCGCTCAGAGCAACTGACGTAGTACAAACACAGGACGTCGGTCCAGAAGGAAGCTGTTTGTTTCACAAGCAAAAAGTAAACATTGACATTTTGAGTCATTAGTCCTTTAACTCAATGTCAACCACGCTATTTTCCTAAACTTAAGTAAGCGGTTTTGTTACTTAAACCTAACTTCCTGTGAAGAAGGAAGTTTATTTTGAAAATACACTATGCATGTAACAAGCGCATTTTGACACGGCACCCTGACAAGAAAACTGAAGCTGGGTTGCTTGCTTTTAAAACACCAGTTTGAAAAGGCAGGGTCTATAGCTGACAGTGATCTCGGCTGGCCTTGGACCAATGACGGTGTGCCAATATGACAAAGCCTGGAGTTGATCTGATGTCGCCCTTCCAACTTGCAAATTTTTCCGCATATGTTAAAAAGGCCCGAGCTGCTTGCCTTGTTACTTCCTTGCTTGCATTTTGTATTTTAATCTTATTTGTTGTGTTCTAGGGAGAGGTGCTCTGCCAAGCCCTGCACACACACACACACACACACACACACACACACACACACACACACACACACACACACACACACACACACACACACACACACACACACACATTTGTCCTGCTTTGCATATACTCAGTCTAGGACACAGTCAATCAATCAGTATTACATTTTCCTCATTGTCCTTCATGCCCATGCAGTCTATTTTACTCAGACACACATGCACACACCGTTGCATACCGTGTGTGTGTGTGTGTGTGTGTGTGTGTAGATGTCTGGTTGTGTTGTGCTGGAACACTTATTTATCTGACAGGCCTTTATTAAAGCAGAACCCCGAGTAGAGATAGGCTTTTATTTCTGTTATCTTTAATTGATTGTATGTTAATAGTAAGGCTTCTTGTTTTATGTAGTAAGAAAGTCACCAAGTCGTCAACACTGACAGTTAGTCCCTTCAGGCTACCCTCCAAAGCCACTCCCTCCAGACAATCATTATAAACAACCAGCATGGCTGTTGTTAGTACTCACAGCTGTTAAGGTTGTAGCTTGTGTACGGGCAGAGTGGAATCAGGTAGACAAGTCAACAGAGACTGAGGCATGAGAAAACATTTGACTTAAAGAGTCAACAGAAACAATAATCTTTCCCCAACCCCTGTCTGCAGTTACACAGTACTGTGCTTTGCAGTCCTACTGTCCTACATGTTCCACAGGGTAAATATACATCAATAGAACAAAAACAAATGCTGACGTAATCCAGGCGGAATTTACATTTTCAAACATGATGGATTTGGCATTATACATTTTTTCATATATAAATATAATTTCTAGGAGAAATGAACCTTCACAGCAGAAATCAGCTTACAGAGAAATCCGGTTATGGCAGGAAACCGGAGAATGTGTTGGCATGCACTGTAGTAAACTGGTTACTGTAAAGATACATCTACATGCAGCAGGTATCACAATTCTAACACCGCTGTAAGCTTAGGTTGGTAATCTTCAAAACATTCTGTGTTATCTTTGTTGAAATTCTCTTTACATCCCGACAGCAATCAATGAATGAAAGCAAATCAGAGCAGTGACAAAGCCCACCTGGAGTGGCCGTTGGGGACGATGGATGGGACAAACAGGACTATGACCAGTAGAGCGCTATTCGTGTCCTGTGTGAAACCAAAACTCAACATGCTGACTTACCATTTTTTAGTTATGTACATTTACTAGTACTTATCTTAACCAAAACTATGATCTTTTCCTTAACCTAAACCTAAAGTTGTTGCGTCTCAATCAACAACAATAAGTTTGGCCCATCTGAAGCATTACAATGCTAGTGATAACCTCAGAGAACGCACAATTTATAGGCTGATAATCGAAATAGGTGATTTGATAGCTCCGCCTTTTAATTGAGAATCCATAGAATGTGTGTGTGTTGAAGTCTGAGAGTAGCCATGTGTATATGAGTGTCTGCTTGTTTTGGTGCATACCTGAGCGTGAATGCAGCAGACACACTGTACATCTATGCTTACATTCTTGCATGTGAGTGTGTGAGCATGGGCGTGTATGCATGTGGGGGTCATCCGTCATTCTTCTGAATGGGATTTGCGCACAATAAACCTGTAACCGAGCCCGGCAATGGAGATGGAGTGCACTGTCAGCTGGCCAGGATTTATGGAGGCCGATTCAGCTGATGGGTGCTGGGAAAGCCGTCTGATAAAGGGTGATTAATCGCCCTACATCCCCCTTTACATCCTGCTTTACTCCCTCCCCAAACTAGATTAAATGCACTCATAATTATTCCAGAAGAAATCCCAATCCCACGCACTTTCACTTACAGGTGGGAATCTTTCATTTTTTCATTTTTATTGAGAGAGAGAATGCAGGAAGGCATGCAGGGTGAAGGCGTGGATATTATCTGCAGTGTGAATTTATGGGTGAGTGAATGCCAGTAGACCTGAGCCGCACGAAAGATTCATATAATGAGAAGAAAGTATGAACAAATAGAAAAATGTAGAGGGCAGACTCGATACAGGCATGGCTGATTTTCCTCATTTTCTGTCGTGTAGTTTTCCTGCTTTTCCGTCCATCCCTCCCTCCTCCTGGGAGAAAGGGAGGCATATGGTGTCGCTTAGGCTTGGCTAACTTTAAGATCACTCCATGTATTAGCATCCTATGAATTAGCAAGACAGACTGAGCATGTGTTCGTGTGTGTTTTCTAATACTGCTATGCATATGACGACCACAGCTGGTGCAGTGGTTACAATAAACCTGCTTAGTTAACATTTGAGTCACTGTGAATGCCTCAAAAAGATGATCTACATGTTTGATGAATGGTTAAGGTTTAGTGTAATAATGCAGACCCTAGCTACACCTCACTGAACACTGTACATGTTAGTGAGCTTTAGGACACATATTGAGCATGTCTGGATTGGTCTGGAGATGACAAAGGAAAGTGTTCTTTTCTGAACTTGGAATATTGTTTTAAGAAAAGACAATTTTGGAACCTCAATCAACAGCGGGCAACAGGTCAACAAAAAGTTCAGTGATTTACTTAAAAAGGCCTCTTGGTGATAAATCATTTGGGGAATTGTTGGTAGTTCTTAAATAATTTGAACACCTTTGACATGAGCTCCTTTCGTGCATCTTTTTATTTGCTGAAATGTTCTTTACTGTTAAGACCTTTACTTTACCCCTCTCTGGGCTCCTTTATAGGAATGCCTCAACTGTGGCTCAGTGGTAGAACCCCGGCTCTTCTAGTGCATGACAATGCATTTGGTGTGTGTATGAATGGTTAGATAGTTCTGATGGGCAGCTGGCAGCTGGTAGCGCCTGTCATCAACGTATGAATGAGTGTAAATGGGTGAATACAAGTACAGTCCATTTACCATTTAAAACACATTTAGCTGGAAGTCAAACACAGAATGTTTTGCTTTGTCACTTTCCCATAATTTTACCAGTGCATAACATCAGCGTTGACCTACAGTAAGTATGGACAAATGCAAAGATCAACATAAAAGAAATGTTGAAACAGGTTAGGTTTGGGCATCAAAACTACTTGGTTAGGTTTAGTAAAAAAAACATCATGGTTTGGTTTATGATGAGTACAAAATGAAAACAAAAGAACTTGCTTCACACAGGACACAAACAGCAGTCTCCTGGGCGAAAGCCTGTTTTTTGCTTGACCCAGACACCAAACCGACCTCATTTTGCACAATTTCTGTAAATATTGCCTTAGATATGAAGCATTTCTGCCCGATTCAGGTTCAAATGAATCCATTAAAATCCATTTCTGTGGAACTTTCCAAAGAAAGTATGACCGAGAAAGTGAAAGTTTAGGTGAGTGACATAATGCCACATAAACTATAAAACTCAATGTGTCCCGGCTCAGGAAGTAGAGCGGGTCGTCCACTTATCAGGTGTACTGGTTCGATCCCAGTAAAACCCCAAATTACTCACACACCAATGTGACCAACGTTTGTCGCTCGTGAATGATTTGAATGTTTACAAAAAATTCCCCCCCCCCCCCCCATGGATGCAATAAATAGTAAATAATCACTAAACAAAGCTTGTTTATCAGCCAAGTTGGCCTGTGTGCACAGTGAGCAGATCAGCCTTTAAATTAACCTGCAAACATTAGAAGCAGATAACCCCAATAAAAATAAGCTATCATCTCACTATTGCTCAGCTAGTGCTTTCTCCTGTTTAGTGTACGTAAGTGGGGCACAATCATATGATTCATATCATCAACTTGTCTTCCTTCCAGCTTTAAGGCGGTTAAAATATTGTCCAGTGTCGATATGTATACCAGATGTGTGAGGGAGCAGAATGAAACGTCCCCTGAACTGTCATAGTCTTGCTTGTTGGACGCGTAGTGCTGTCCATGGTAGTGGTGTAGCTGTTTCAGTGACTTTGTTTAGCACTTATAACCGACTTAGGCCTCGGACTGTTTGTGTCTTAAGCAAACTTTCTGATAAGAAACAGGCTGCACTATCGAGTTCATAATGAATTCACATGGAGTGTTGACCATCATAGCCATGACTGGCTAACCTCTGTGACTTCCCCCGGCCAATGTTGTTAATATCGGTGGTGGCAAATATATATGATGCTAATTTATAATATGTATATTGAAATTAAAAAATAATTTCATGCTCATGTCTCGTGGGGCCGCTGGCTATGGCCCTGGTAAGCGTTAAGGTGTCATTAACTGTGCAAGTGAGTTTAGGTTTAGGAGGATAGAGAATGAATGTAATAAGAAGTTAAACTAGTGCTATACAGTAGTGGACAGATGGAGCAATCGTTGTTTTGTTTGCACCTTTGAAGACATGCCATATGACCACGTAAATATACACGTCTGTGTGTATCGCAACATAAACCTTCCCCACAAAGACATACACACACACACACACACACACGCAGGACAGACCCAAAGGCAGCGGGCCATGGAGAACTGTGATAGAGGGTTTGGAGGTCGTCTGAGGTGGCTGTTTGGTCGGATGGATGGAAGGATAGATGGTGGGATTGAGGTAGAAGCAGGGAAACAGGGAAGGAGAAATAAAAGAGATGGATGGCCTCTCTCTGTCAGGGTGGTTATTTAGAGGAGAGCTGTAAAGCTGTCTGGGAACGAACAGATTTCAGACTAATGAGCAAAAAGTAGAGCGGTTAAGGGGAGCGGGCGGTCTCAGCACTTCTACCAAATGAAACCAAGCTGCCACTTCAAACTGCACACACATAACATGTAAATCTGTAATCTGTGCCTTTCACACAACACACGGCGGGAAGACAAAGTGATGGAAATAAAGATGAAAAAAAGAATACCGAGCAGTATAAATAAGGATTCTACAGTTCAGTATTTGTTCTGAAATGCATTTTTCTTTTCACAACTGTGTGATTCTTTACCTGCATAAAATTCAGGGCCATATACCGCTCCAACCACTGGATTCAGCTTCCAGCCTGCACAGGAGACACACACACACACACACACGCACGCACACACACACACACACGCACACACACAGACACACACACATACAACAGGGTGAATGTTAGTATTGCTGCATGAACTTGTTTCTACAGAATCACTACCCTATCATCTTTATTTTATCTCCTCTTTTGAAATACAAGCTATGACAATATTAGTCTTTACTGCTGCAGGCATGACATTGTTTGTCTTCGACATGTTGCATCACATCGTTATATCATAAAATATTTCAGTATTGACTGTCGGGTGCACCAGTGTTCAGTCTGTTTGCATTAAAACAAAAATGTTTCCATTATTCCACGGGTCCATGTGTATTTATATGACCATATTTCTAGTTCACTTCTCACCCTATTTATCTTTAACATTTTAATATGATATATTGATATTAATATCTTAATATGCAATATCATGAGACAATATGCAATTTCATGAGACAATAATAAGAGATGCTCTTGTATCTTTAAATATTTAAATATTGTGTATCATCTTGTCTTTGTGCATCCTTTGGTGGTTTGGCGCCTTATTTTAAATATTTGGAACCAACTGGGGATTCTTCTTCTTCTGCTTCTTCTTCTTCTGCTTCTTATTCTTCTTCTTCTTCTTCTGCTTATTTTCCTGCTTCTTCTTCTGCTTCTTCTTCTTCTGCTTCTTCTTCTGCTTCTTCTTCTTCTGCTTATTCTCCTGCTTCTTCTTCTTCTGCTTCTTCTTCTTCTGCTTATTCTCCTGCTTCTTCTTCTGCTTCTTCTTCTTCTGCTTATTCTCCTGCTTCTTCTTCTGCTTCTTCTTCTTCTGCTTCTTCTTCTGCTTCTTCTTCTTCTTCTTCTGCTTCTTCTTCTGCTTCTTCTTCTGCTTCTTCTGCTTCTTCTTCTTCTTCTTCTTCTTCTTCTCCTGCTTCTTCTTTTTGTTCTTCTGTTGCTTCTTCTTCTTCTCCTCTCCCTCTTATTATTATCATATTGCCTTGCCTCATACAAATGTGCAGTCATGGGAAATGTTGATTATTGTGTACTGTTCTTCTTGTGTACTGTTCTTCTTGTCTATTTTTATCCAGTCATAGTTTTAGTGTTTGGCAACAGTCGGCACAACCACTGACCAGCAGATTGACCAGAACTCTGAGTGAGAGAGAGAGAGAGAGAGAGAGAGAGAGAGAGAGAGAGAGAGAGAGAGAGAGAGAGAGAGAGAGAGAGAGATGAGTTGGGACGGAATATGTGTGTGTGTGTGTGTGTGTGTGTGTGTGTGTGTGTGTGTGTGTGTGTGTGTGAGCGTGTACATGTGGAAGAGAGGTGCTGACATGTCTGGCCATTTAATTCCATCCCCTGTTCATCCATCCCCTCCCCCCTCTTTGCTGCTTCTGCTCTCTCCCTCCTCCACTCTTTCATTCCGTCCACATGACTGATGCTCTGTGAGAGAGATGGAGGATAGAAACACACCCTAAAGGGCCCTTCTCTCGCTCTTTACCAATGGCTCCTGGCTCTTTTTATTGGCTCTATTCATTTAGATGAATCTGAATCTGCTGCCTGGCTTCCGTTTGTAGCTTTTGGTTTCCTCTCCCTTCACAGTCCAAGTTCAATGGGTAAAATTGGATCATAATGATACTCCTTCTACACGACCATACGATCTGTTGCTCTGTAATGTAGCCAGGTCTGATACTGGCAGTGGAATGCGATGATGGGCAAGAAAACTGGAGAGTGGAGAAAACAGAAAGCACTAAGAGAAGGAGAAGAATGAAATGAAAGCAGCTATCAGAAGATGTACAAAAGAACTGAGAAGGGATGGAAAAAAGGCTGAAATCTTACCGTTCGTATAGGGGTTTGCCACCTTTTTGTTGGTCATTACTCTGGCTGTGGCATTGTTGACCTGTCAGCAGACAGATAGAGGTTAGTGTGAGAGCAGATACACACTCACACCCACACACACCAACACACACCCACACACACACAAACAGGAAAAGAAACGTGCATACTGTGGATAATGCACATCACAACACTCTCCATGCCATGCTGCTATTTCATCTTTTCAACAAGTGAGGCGAGATGCAATGAGTCAAAGA
The DNA here is from genome assembly GCF_050575085.1 of Anarhichas minor. Taxonomy (NCBI): domain Eukaryota; kingdom Metazoa; phylum Chordata; class Actinopteri; order Perciformes; family Anarhichadidae; genus Anarhichas; species Anarhichas minor. The sequence goes on along the minus strand of NW_027466463.1, from coordinate 3,495,239 downwards.
TCTGATGTTGAAAAACATTCAACAACATCAGAGAAGATAAGAAAATTCAAACAACATTTAAACACAAGAATGGTTGGGTAGATTTTTCAGTTTGTAAAAATACTATATTTCAATTGAAGGTCTTAAAAAATGCTTGATGTCCAGTTTTGGAGGAGTTCTTGTGTCATTTATATCCAGAAAAATGGCAGTAGCACAACCTGCATCCATCGTGTCTGCTCTGATACACACACAGCTGGAAATCTCCTCCCTGTTTAGCAATGTGCTGCACACGGGTTTCCCAGTGAGCCAGATCTGGACGATCTGCAGGTGAGAAGATGTCTGGGCTTGAGGTGGAAATCTGGCTACGTTTGGCTGAAATCTGACTTTGTCTTAAAGGTTTATGTGGAGCCACAAAATACTGTGAGGACTGCAACATTTTGCATTGTTATATGTTTTCCTTTTACCTTGTTGTGCGTGCTGTGTTCCCTGGTTCTGGCTTATTAAGATGGGAAACATCTATGTCCAACAAGAGTTGGACATACAACTTAGTCACACTTTATTTTACAGGTTAGTTATTAATAATTTCACAATAAGAGCTCAATGCTCCTTTTTTACCACACCTCCTTTGAATTGCATGCAGCTCTGCATCTTAGAAATGATGTTAATCTGAATTAAACTAAATATAAATATATAAATACATACATTTTGCAACAGCAAATATGTTTGGAGGGAATGCTATGCCGTCCAGATTCAGATTATTCTTAATTTAATGAGGAATCTATATTAATCAACAAATTTGCCAAGTCTTGTTTTCCAACAATATTCCCTCTTGCAATATAATATCACTCAGACCACGACAAAAGCATCAATACATTTGTTAAGGCCCTGTATAGGCCTTCATTTAATGTTATTTAAGGAAGATGGTGGTCCGTGATAAAAGTGGGAAAAGTCACCACATGTTTACTTTGTTAACATATAACCAAACGATGATTTCTCATTAACCTGAATCAGAGTGCTTTTATTGGCTAACCCAAACCACATTCAGAACCCTGATCGCTAGTGTCAAAGTGCTGTGTTTTGTACACACACCATCCACCCCGTCCTCACCAAACAATTCTTTATTGGGAAGCAGGCCATATGAATGTTTCTTCATCAATGTTAACAGGAAAACATAGTGGTAGTAATAAGCGTCACGTCTAAGAGATGTGAATAGTTGTCAAGATCAATCCAGTAAAACATATTAGTATCGCAAACATCCGTAAGATTCATCTAATAGATGAACCCTGGTGAGTTCAAATGGAAACAGAAAAAGAATGAGCCGACAGACGGAAAGATGGGGGCGATTTCACTCGCCATGCCAGAGGATGGTGACATCAAAATTTAACACTAGCTACTAAGTTTTGAGGGCTCACTGGCAGATCATTGATCTCCATTTGGAAAGGCTTTCTTTTCAATAAGTGGGTTTCTAACTCAGATGCAAACCGCTGTGACCCCATGCACATGCCGCAGACGCAAACACACATGACACAATCCATCATGAGCAAAGTAGAATTCACCATTTGTATAAAAAAACAAGAACAAGGCAACACACTCACACACCACTGAATAGGTCTGTCTTTCTCTTTGTCACACACACTTACGGATCAGGGCTCAGCATGCAGCGTTCAAGGTGCAGCAGGCAGGAGAGAGGAAATGGATGGAGGGAGAGAGGAAGGGGGGTATTGCAAGAAATTTCAGGCAGGCACAGAAAAGGAAGAAAGAGTCGGGGGAGGATTAAAAAAAGAAGAGGGGGGGACATAGGTAAGAAGAGACAGGAAAAGGAAGGCACCTCTATTTTGCGTCCCTCTACGATTGTACCATTTAGTTTCTCCCGTGCACGGTCAGCATCTGCACTCGTTTCAAATGTTACAAACCCAAAGCCCTGCAGTGGCCGGGAGGTGGGTTTGAAAAACAGAAGCGACAGAGGGAGGAAGTCCAGAAATAAAATAATGAAACAAATGGGGGAAGGAGGAGAGGAGAAAAAGACACAAAGCACAGATGAGAGCGCTGCCGGTCAGGTCTAGATCTAGAAGCAGAGGCCAGAGAGACGTCAGGCTGCTTAGACAAACATGAGTAGGAGAGAGGACAGATGGGGACACAGGACATCAAACCACATACAAGAGCTCTGATTATACTTAAATAGCCACCTCATCATTGCGTGTGTGTGTGTGTCTGTGTGTTTCTACTCTCCGTTCTATCTCGGACTCTGCTGCACATGTATTTACATAAACAACTGGACCTAATTGATTTAGCTGATGGAATGAAAGCCTCCACATACACAATGGAGATTGGGATGTGCATATGTTTGTGTGAGTGTGTGTGTGTGTGTGTGTGTTTGCTGTGCTCTGCTGGTCTGCAGAGGCCCCTGTGGGAGAGCAGATAAGTGCCATACAATTACAATCTCCACGGCATCAGTCAGCCGTGACTCTCTGAGCCCCGGGACGCAGCTCGCTCATGAGACCCTGTCTGTGTCCCAGACTGGGCCTGGAGATGCCGCTCAGTCAAACAGCCCATATGCGGTAAAACATGCCTCGGAAGCCTAAACCACAAAAGACTCATCTATCTATGTCAATGAGGTATAGAGTGAGAGCTGAAGAATCATCTCTGCTCTCATTGATTACTGCCTGTGTGTTAAATGTTCCATTCTACCCATCAGTGTTGTTGAACTTTATCAGGAACTTGCAAAGAGACATATTAGAGCCGTGGGCACCTGTTTAATCACACTTAGTCCTGTGGACACATAAAGCAAAAATGCTGTTCTCTTCCTTGTATAGCCTACTGACATGTTCATCATTTGTACAGTATAGAGTGCTACAGGGATGACGTATTTCTGCAGGCCAACCAGGACGTTAGCACCACACTGGTTCCCTCCACAAAAAGATAATGGGATTCTTCCATTGGATTTTTCATTATTGCAGAAAATAAGCTCAGTGGTAAACAAACGATCATGATACGTACACGTTCTGTTCAGCATGATGATCTTCACAAATAAACACCACTTTTAGTATTTTTGAATTGTGAATGCAATGATTAGAAGTAAAAAGCTATTTATTGTTGTATACCAAAATGTTAAAATATCTTAAGCTTGTGTTAACAACAGAAATTATTTCAGACATCTAACCAAAAACCCATTAAAAAAAAACACATTGACTTAGAGACGAGGCAACCGGAAGTGCATGTGTTTTAATAGTTTTAAGATGAGTCCTTCGAACATAACAGCATTTTTTGTCATTTTTTCATTGCCTCCTGAAAAATCCCATTGCTCTCTCCTGATTCGCCACCACAGTGTTTAAAAGACAACTACTGTTAATTACAACTCAGCTTTTACTTGTTGTTGCTCCAGCCATCGGCTCGAACAGTTACCATAACGATGTACTCACCAGGTTAATTGATGAGATGTCAGAACACAGCGACATCAATAACAAGTCAGAAGGTGTCAAGAAACACAAGCAGTAAGATGATCAGAGAGGCTACAGAATGAGGTGGTAAAATACCTTCAAGGTTTGGCTTTAGGGACAAAAAGGACTTGGTTAGGAGGGAATGATCATGGTGTGTCACAAGAAGTCACTTTTGTCTTGAGGGACAGTCCAGTGTTTGTAAGTTATTTTATTTGGATCACAAATTGATCAATTTAATTAAGAGGTGTATTGAAAGATTGCATGTATGCCAATAATGACGAAGACATTATAATAGGAAGAGTTATTTTCTGTGTTGCTAAGATACACAAATCTTATTTTGCAACCACAGTGCAAATTGTTGAGGAACACAAGAGACTGTTGTCAGCCATCACAGCTCCAGTATGGCCAGTGGGTGTTGTTGGTGGTTCTCAGCCTCATAGATATGGGTTAGAAGGGGCCTACACCTACTAGTAGGTCCAGAAGACCGATATTATCATTCATCATTACGCCCATGGTTGATCGCCGATACGATCGCTGACCTCTTGTGGCCATAGTAATTATGTGAGGCTCAAAAGTCAGGTGACGTAGTTTAAAGAGCAACAAAGCTATATGCAGGGAGGAGGTCAAGGTGGATGGATGCATGGGTGGAACAAACACACGACTTTGACTCAAGACACTTCTGCTTGTTTCCCATTTGAAAGCAAAAGTCAATGTTGACTGACATTATCATATTTTTTGTTACGTAAGTTACATATTACTGAACTAATACCACGTGCCTAAGTTACATAATCAACGTAGGCTAGTTATTTTAAAACAAACCATGATCTTTTCCCTGACTAACCAAGTGGTTTTGTGGCCTGAACCTCAGGTTGTTTGTTTCAATTCACAAGGTTAAGTTTCACCTTCTCTTCACAATGTGGCAGGTGCAGTTTGGCCCTTCTGAGGCATTGGAATGGCAGTGATAACCTCTGATAACACATATTCAATTGGCTGATACCAATAAAAAAAAGATCATTGTCTCACTGGGACTGATTCTGGTCATGGAAATGACTATGCTATTTCCTGCATAGAGGCGTCCTTGTTTCAAAACTCCATCACACCCCTGAAACTCTTTGTGGAACCAGATTCCAGAGTTCTGGTGAAATGCTTTATCAATTTCACTATGTAACCTGTTCTAAATGTTCTCTCCTAGTCTTGTCCTTACTCTCACTGCTGCTGGCCTGCTCTGTCATTGCTGAGTTACAGTGTGGAGGCACAGAATGAGCTCCAGCTAATATGCCTGGCAGACACACCTGTTGAACAAGCAGCCAGACCTTTCAGCTGACGTATCCTGGGCCAGTCGTTGCCCTGTAATTGCTGCGCCAGATAATATGTGCGAACAGCACGCGACGACTTGATCTCTTATGCATTTACAGGATTCACTGCCTTTCTCTGGGCATAAATAACACATAGGCCTGCCCTTGAGAGAGGGAGCAGATAAAACATATATTTAAAAGTGCGAAGTGGGGGAAAAATGAATCCCTTTGACATTTTGTTCCCACAAATAGATACGTTCGCTGCTTAAATGCAGAGAGTCGGCTTTCTTTTCTTTATCATGTGGTAATAATTAGTGTTGTTCTCTGTGTTACCCTTTAATGAGCATGCTAAATCACAAGTATCCTATGACCCTTGTGTTAATATATAAAAATTAGTGCTGGGCAACGATTACAATTTTTAATTGCGATTAATCGCGATTAATTGCATTGTTATGCGCAAAGTTCAATAATGAATTCAAAAGTAGTGTATTGTGCACTTTTATTTTAAAAGTACTGCTATATGAACAAAAGTGCAATAACATTTGGTTTGCAAACACTTTAAACACATCAGGTTCTTTTTAACAGCAGTATTCCCTTTACACAGTAGCAGTTATAACACGGTTATGATTCTGATAATAGATATTCAGCCGGTGTTCATAACTTTATCTTCATGTGTGTAAGAGATGCAATTTGAAAAATACACCTTGAAAACTGCAAACCTATCTACGTCATGTTTTTTATGTTTGTTAAATTCTCAGTAGTGATAACTAAATGATGTGATTATTATACATATTACAAAGAAAACACAAACTCGAAAAAAATAATCTAAATGAATCATTTCTTTTTTGCTTTTTTTGGTATTTTGGTGAGACACATATGCAACGCTGATTACCGTGTAATATGTGTGGTATTTGTTATAAATGTACGTTGGTACATAGAGGGTGATAATAAGCTGTACTTGGAGGGACTTAGGACCCAGGGGAATGTAGGTGAAGCATGGAACCTGTATTGTGTACCGTGGCAGTCACGTGCATGAGGAAGTTATGCTAATAAAGAGTTGCAGTTAAGAGCAGTTTGTTCACATGTGCTTATATGTTTATTTAAAAACACGACAATATGTATTTTGATATTGTCACGATCCTGTAACGAGACGATTGCGTGCGTGCGTGCGAGAGAGAGCGAGAGCGAGAGGAGGGACCGACAGTGACGGAGTGAAGGGGGGTTCCGGATCTGGCGTGTCACCCGGTGGGGGGGAGAGCGCCAGCAGAAGGATGTGACGCCACACAAACACAGCTGTTCACCGCCCACTGCCCGGTTTTTGTGTTAAAAATGTCTGTTTAATAATTTTTAAAAAACTGCGTTAACGCGCGAAAATATAATTGTCGGCGTTAATTAATGAATGCGTTAACGCGATAATAACGCGTTAACTTGCCCAGCACTAATACAAATATATATAAATAACCAATAATTACTGCATACAAATAATGTATTGCAACTTACTTTTGTCTATCATAAATATATTGTATGTCAATAAATGAAAAACACCAGCATATATAGATGGATGACACATCAAAAGGAAACATGGTGAAATTAGATTGCAGCCATAAGTAAAAAGGTTTGCTCAGAGATATCTGTAGCACCATGTAATCAAACAAGCGGCAACATACTTCTTTCTCAAATTTCTCCATGCAACATATGTTGAGAATGAACTCTTTTCAAGCAGTTTAGGGTGACAGGGAACTATCATAACTGACCATAATTTAGTCTATCATTGCTGGTATGAGATTGTCGTTTAGAGCATACCAAAGAAGCTCCGAATCATAAATGTAACAAATGATACAACAAAAACAAAACATTAAATAATGAAAACAAGTGTGTGTATAAATGAAAGAGTAAATGAATAAATATAAAACACAAATAAGGACAGTAGGACAAATAGTGTTATTTTTGTGAAATATAGTTTCAAATTCTAAAAGTCAAAGCTTCATGACATGGCTAGAGGGTGAATCACTGTTGTAATATAATACTGTTTCTGGTGATATAAATGAGCAATACAGATATATAGATGTAAACTATCCTGGGAGAGGAATATGTACAGTGTGTTCCTACTTCTCGGCATCGGTCCAGAAGCTAAACAGGTGAGACAGCCATGTGTTTGCAGACCGTGTGAATCCTACTGTCAGCGTCAAGAGAAGTGTGAGCGATTCATTGTATGTCACAATGCATGGCAGGCCGGTAAGGAGTAAAAGTTGCCTGCAGGCAAGTGTCACTGATTCGGGTTGGTAATTACTATTAGACAGAAGGAGAGAGAGAGCTGTGGAGACAGTGAGAGGAGCAGAGGACTGCAAGAGAAGAAGGGGACAGGGGACAAACATAGCTGGCTGGAGAACCCTATGTGTGTGAGTGTGTGCATGGATGTGTGGTTGCAGCACACTTACCTTGGAGCCTCGCTCGTTAAAAATAATCTCCACGTCTAAAATCTTGCCAAATTGCTGTGGACGACAGGGAGGGAGAAGGAGGGCAGGGGACGAGGAGAAAAGAAGGAAGGGGGAGGAAATAATTAGAACATGGCGACCTGCGCTCTTCTCTCTTACTCTAGAATAAAAAACACTATAAAGGTCAAGCAGTCAATGCTCCGAATTAACAAACTCCTCTTCACCCGACAATGAGATTAATAAAATATCCATTTACTCTTAATGCCGTTTAATGCTGTGTTTGCTCTGTGGTGGTAATAAAGTGTGTGTGTGTGTGTGGGGGGGGGGGGACTAGGGCTATGAGGTGTTAATGAACATTACGGTGGTGGATGCGGACGCTATAGCAGTGCAACGCCTCAGTACGCACCGCTGATCTTAATGATGGCCATCATCTTGCTTTCCTCTCCTCTCTCAAAGAAGAAGAGAGCAGAGCTGGAGTGTTTTTAGTGGAGGCAAAGGCCCTCTCAGTTAATACAGGAAATGGTTGATATTTGAGGGGGTGTGGGGGTGGAAGCCAAAGAATTAGCCCATCAAGGCTTATGATGAGCCATACATTTGTTTATCTGCTCATGATGCAGACCACCATGGTAATTGCCTGCCAACGCCCTCTCTCACCAGTCTAACCAGGCATTTGGTGGAGGTTCTAATCTATTAATGGTCTTGATTGGCTCCATGCCTCATTTTAATTGGCTAATTACTGTAGAGTGTGACTTGGTGCTAGTGGCCACGCCTCCCAGCACATTGATGTTGGTGGTGAATGCATGTTTAAATAAGATGAGACCTGGCCTTATAGCTTTTAAAAATGGCAAACGCTCCAGCAGGTACTGTGAAGACACGTCTCTATTTTAGCCTCACTAGGATCCAATGTACAGCAGAGATATGGGAAAACAAGCAAACAGCATTAGACTGGACAGTATATCAGGCTGTTTATGGGCCTCCTATCACACGCGGCTAGTAGGAGTGGAACCTTTGGTGGCGTCTGAGGCTCCACCCCCAAATGTTTTCTCTCAGTCTCTGTGACTGGACGAGCAGATGAATGGAGCAGAGGTTCTACTAACCACTACCATTATGCTATTCCCTAATTAAATCGAATGTAACTCTTTCTATTCATTCTTTTTTTGTTTCTGTATCACTCTTAAATATTGCTAAAATATTTGAATTGCTTGCGGTTTTCGATTTTTTTGTGTTTTTTAAAATTTCTGTATTATTACAATCAAGATTCTCTTTTTTGTTTGAAGAAAATCCCCAAAAGTATGTTTTATGCTAAGTTGGTCCTTTTTATTTTGAATAGTTTTCTCCTCTGTTTCTAAAAGCAGCATGCACAGACACTGCTGCGTCTGCTTCCACAATAATACCCTCAAGAAAATGATGACGTCATTTGTAGTGTATTTGATTTCCAAATTAATTAATATAGCAACTATTTTTAGCTTCAGTATAAATAAATATGATAAATAAATAAGCCCATCAGTAGAAGCTGAGTTTGAGCAGCTGGGATGAACTCATGGCTATGTTGAGCAGCACTAACCTTGCCAGGCAGTATGATAATGCTCAGCCTTGTGCTCCTCATAACTAGACCTTGAATAAAGTAGTTTATTTCAATAAATAAATAAACATGGAGCAGGCAGCAGAGCAAAGGCAAGGTCACAGCTCTAGCCCTGAAGATGTCCATCAGCAAAACACACATGTTGCATATACATACAGTATGTTACACCTTTACATTGCAGAACTATAAAGCTGAATAAATAGACATGGTCTCCTTACAACAATACAACAATGTTTTAATATACAATGTTAACCAAATCCCCAAGAAAATGCATTTCCCTCGAAATATAATTGAGATTGTGGTTCAGTTGTATGACAACCACATTTTATAGGAGACAGAGTTTGATCAGAGTCAAAATATGTGCCGTGAAAAAAGAAAAAAGCGTATCAAAGATTGTTAAATGACTACAAGATTGAATGGCTTTTGTCTTTGCCATGTTTTTCTGTTTCTTAGTTCAGGGCAGGACGGATCAGAGCTCGCTCTCTCTCCCGAGTCATTGAGCCCAACCACCTCGGTTTTCTTTCTGCTGCTCCCCCTCTCAGTAGAGGGCTGTGTGGTTACTGTCTGTGTGTGTGTGTGTGTGTGTGTGTGTGTGTGTGTGTCACAACATAATGATCAATCAAGAAAAAGAGGTCCGAGTTGGGGTGTGAACGGCAAAAAATCCATTTGAAGAAGTCACTGAGATGTTTTTATGAATGAGGGTGAATGAGTGTGACTGACCACACTACATATGTAGGCCTACTGTATGTTATGGCAAAGGCTGACACTTCACTGCCGCTATTGTCATTTTCTGTAATAATGGTTCATGTTTCATTATAAAATGTCTCCTGCTGTAGCAGGTTTAGGCCATGTCCACATTACTCCGTTTTTACTCCGTATTTGCTACGTTTACACTGAGCGGCCACACTACGCCGGAGTTTTGGAGCACCCTAAACGGAGGAATCTGAAAACTCCGCCGAGGTTGGAGGTATTTGAGAACTCCGGGGTTGCGTTTGCGTGTGGACGGTCGGATACGGATGTGCTTAGAAAAAATGACGCCCACACCCGTGTTCGCTACTGGATTGGTTCTTGGCAACCATGACGTCTCCGTCCCTGATTCGTCACACTCACTATCACGTGACCCGTACCCGGAAGAAAACAAACTGGGCTACCAGCGATTCATTTCAACATGGATAACTAATTGCAAGCGTTGCTGCTAGCACAACAGCTACATGATGTTGCTGCTAGCACAACAGCTACATGATGTTGTGCTGTAAAAGTCTGCATTTCTGTGGAGGAAGCAGTTGTTATTGGAGTGATTAGCGAGCGGCGTGACCGGCATCAGCCCTATGGAGCAGCTCGTTGTTTTTAGATTCTAATGAGAAGACATGCTGCACTAACGTTTTACTTCTTCCGTTTGGTAGCCTTGAGAGACCTTAGTCTGTAAGTATGTCTTTATGAAGCATGAAAAGATGTACGTAGATATATTCTATTCGCGTGTTTAGTATAACATTTGTGTTGTATTAAATGCTAATCGCGGTTAGCATTTCTCCATTGGCGGTAATGTTACAATTAGCTTAGAAGCTAGCTAGGCGGACATGTTACATGCTGGCTATATCATGGATTGTTGTTTTGTATTCATGTAATGTGTATAGGGACAGTTTGTAAAGCCATATTTCATATTGTGTTCCCACAGTTTTACAAATAAGAAAGATTCACACTGAAGTCTTGAAACTCTTCTATGGATTCCATGGTCTTTATTTCACGGATCTACTGTTAGTGATCTGCTAAGCTTTCCTGCACGAAGCAAGAGCAGAATAGAGTGAGAGACGTGTGTTGACCACATTGATGGACCCATAATCTAGTAAACGTTTACATGTAAGTGTTGATTTTAAAGTAAATTTGATGTGAGAGAGAGAGATAGACCCGTAGCGCTGTAATGCTAATCGCGGTTAGCATTTCTCCATTGGCAGTAATGTTAAAATTAGCTTAGAAGCTAGCTAGGCGGACATGATGTTCAGAGCTACTAGTGAGAACAGACATCAACAACACGGAGGAAACGAGTGAGAGACCACATTGATGGACCCATAATCTAGTAAACGTTTATGTGTAAGTGTTGATGTTAAAGTAAATTTGGAGACAGAGAGAGAGCGAGAGACCCGCAGCGCTGTAACTACGTCTGAAAAATAAAACTTCTAAAACTTTCCACGAACTGTGTCTGTTTGAGTTTATAGAGGGAGATTTTAGAGGAAGATCTTAAGTATCAAATACAACCTTTCATTATTAAAGACTACTTTATTACTCTGTCGTATTTTTTTCTTTTAACTAAGCAAGCAATCCACTTCCTGTTTACACCGTCACGCGCATGCCCAGTGTACGTTAATGGTCACGTGCTGTCCGCCTTCGAAGGCTGCCATGTGGACGCAGATCAACTCGAGAATGATGCTGAAACTCCTGTGTGGACGGAGATCGTTTCTATTTGACAAATCTGCATCCAAGGAGAAACGGAGTAATGTGGACAGGGCCTAAGAGTTTCTAGTCATCAACAGCAGTAAGAGAGGAAGATAACTGCTCACTTCTCATAAATCACCTCATGCTGGAGGCAGCACACTGGCTGATTAACCTTGTGCAACATGCTGATACACTACTTCACATGTCCAAAATAGTTTATAAATGATGATGCATTATTGTGGAATAAACTGGGTAACTTTTGCTCCAACTCAACCAGCTACAATATTACAATTCATGTGATGTATTCATGCATCAGTAATACTGCTACAGAAGTACATGATACTACCACCATGAATACAAATGGGGTAGACTGAATTTAATAAGAATCAGTTGCTTTGAAATTAACGTAAAGTCAACACAAAACTAAACTCAATAGAAAGTGAACATTCATGCATATAGGGTTTAATTCAGGTCTGTAGGTTTAAACTACATAATAAACCTAATAAACCAACCTTGTCTCCTAGACATTATGGTGGTTTTCCCTTAATACATATTTTGGTTATGTATGGCCAACAATAACCTGTATTGGAGTAGATTGAGCTTGATTTGCTCAGTAAGCACTTTCTGTAATTGTAAATTTCTCCCCCATATGTTTTTTTTTTTTCATTTTATTTATTTATGTATTTTTGCCGTCTTTCTCAAGTATATACGTATGAGTGTATGCTGGGATGATATTTGGATGTTAATTTCCTGATTTGTTATGTTTTGCTTATTAAAAATCATATCTGGACTTCGCCTCTTTTTTAAAGGTTTGTATAAATATTTAACCAATTTTAAAAAAGATATATGAATTAAAATGTCTCCAGTGTGGCCATGTACGAACATGTGTAGGTGCATCCATGTGTGTGAGGATTCATTCAATCAGTGGGTGTGTCCTTCAGATCTGATCATTAAGAATCGGAGCAAATGAAAGTGCTCCTCCACTCAGCCTAATGAGAGGGATGAAAGCTACCCTTAATTGTTGTCCACAATGGCTGCGTTATTTCATTAGAACTAATTACCCTGTCAGCCATGCCAGCAGTAAGGCAGGCCAACACACACACACACATACACACACACACACACACACACAGTGGTTAGCATAAATTCAATAGTCTTGATCAATGAGTGGATGAACAAGAAACAAGGAGGTGATATAGTGGTATGGAGTTTGTTCACTGTTTTTTGTCTTCTATGGTGTGATCACACTCACGTGTGACTGTCTATAAAAAACAGGGCAAAGTTATAGCAGGAAAGTTACTCTTGTAGTATATTTAGCTCATTACTTTATAAATGCCTCTTTTCCACCGCATCACATGACTAAATGGTAAATGGTCTGTACTTGTATAGCGCTATTCTAGTCTTCCCTACCACTCAAAGCGCTTTCACACTACGTGTCATCATTTACCCATTCACACACTGATAGACAGGGTCTAAGTTGCCACCTGCCACCAGGTTAACTCATTCAGGCACAGCTACGGGAGCAATTTTAGGGAGCCAGGGATCGAACCGCCGATCCTCTGATTGAAGGACGACCCTGCTCTCCACTTAGCCACAGTCGCCTCACAGACTCTACTCGACTCACTTTTGGTACCAGGTCCTTTTCTCTCTTCTGTGGCAGATAGTATCCCCTCAGTGTAGGCGGTACTCCCAGTTGATCACTGCAGCGACACCGCGGGGAACTGCCGTAACTGCACTTGGTCGATTGTACAGTGTAGTGTACGACGTAATATACCGTGTAGTATACGGATAGTGTAAATTGTGTACGTAGTGTATGGTGCAGTGTAGTGTAAGGCATAGTGTATGGTGTAGAAGTACTGTAGCAGTAATGGGACAAAAACAATCAACATTTACTTCTCGTTTCACATGGGGAACGAACAACGGCCTCCTGGATGAAAGATCAGTGTTTGTTTGAACTGCACACCATACACTACCTTCACTACGTACACTACGGTGTACAGTACATCAAGGATTTATTTTGTTTTGTTTGCTTTCTCTCTTCTTTTACTAACACACACACACATATAGTGTGAAGCTAATGCAGATAACGCGATCTCTCTATTGTCTATCGCCATTTTGTAGTCTCGCGAGCGTGGTCACGTGCAGACTCCATTTTTGAGTGTAGTTCCACGTGACGTAGCTACGTTTAGATTACATCACACGTTGTCTGAGCTGTTGTCTCGCCTCTCCCCCACCCACACACGCATGAATGCACACACATACACACACACACACACACACACACACACACACACACACACACACTTTTCCTCCTACCACAGTTTGTTGATTTTAGATAGCGTGCTCATGAATGTATAGTTTTGTTGTTAGTTTTAGATATTAGTTGACAAGATCATTATTATTGGAACTTAATAAACTGTTATATTTTAAAGAGCAGCTGTCTGTGATTACTTTGTGCATGTATTGTGATAATAGCTGATATGTGGTCTGTGCTCGAACTTAAACCTTCACTTTCACTCTGAATGTGTAATAGTACTCAGACTACTGACATTGTGAGTGAAGAATTATGAGACTTAGTTTATAGTTTGGTTATTGGTCCCTGTTCACAGGGTCGTGCCCCGTTATTATTAATAATCGATAATAATCTTACTGACATTAATAATTCTATTGATGTCAATAATTTAGTTGTTATATATGCTGATATGTATTCTTTACGTTCCCAACAGTAGTGTATGTAGTATAGACAGTAGTGTATGTTCTCTACACCGTAGTGTATGTAGTGTAAGCAGTAGTGTATGTAGTGTACACTGTAGTGTATGTAGTGTAAGCAGTAGTGTATGTAGTATAGACAGTAGTGTATGTAGTGTAAGCAGTAGTGTATGTAGTATATACAGTAGTGTATGTAGTGTAAGCAGTAGTGTATGTACTGTACACTGTAGTGTATGTAGTGTAAGCAGTAGTGTATGTACTGTACACCGTAGTGCATGTAGTGTATGTACTGTACACCGTAGTGTATGTAGTGTAAGCAGTAGTGTATGTACTATACACCGTAGTGTACATTGTGTAGGAAGTAGTGTATGTACTGTACACCGTAGTGTATGTAGTGTAAGCAGTAGTGTATGTAGTATATACAGTAGTGTATGTTCTCTACACCGTAGTGTATGTAGTGTAAGCAGTAGTGTATGTAGTATATACAGTAGTGTATGTTCTCTACACAGTAGTGTATGTACTGTACACCGTAGTGTATGTAGTGTAAGCAGTAGTGTATGTAGTATATACAGTAGTGTATGTAGTGTAAGCAGTAGTGTATGTACTGTACACTGTAGTGTATGTAGTGTAAGCAGTAGTGTATGTACTGTACACCGTAGTGCATGTAGTGTATGTACTGTACACTGTAGTGTATGTAGTGTAAGCAGTAGTGTATGTAGTATATACAGTAGTGTATGTAGTGTAAGCAGTAGTGTATGTACTGTACACTGTAGTGTATGTAGTGTAAGCAGTAGTGTATGTACTGTACACTGTAGTGTATGTAGTGTAAGCAGTAGTGTATGTAGTATAGACAGTAGTGTATGTAGTGTAAGCAGTTGTGTATGTACTGTACACTGTAGTGTATGTAGTGTAAGCAGTAGTGTATGTACTGTACACCGTAGTGCATGTAGTGTATGTACTGTACACCGTAGTGTACATTGTGTAGGCAGTAGTGTATGTACTGTACACTGTAGTGTATGTAGTGTAAGCAGTAGTGTATGTACTATACACTGTAGTGTACATTGTGTAGGCAGTAGTGTATGTACTGTACACCGTAGTGCACATTGTGTAGGCAGTAGTGTATGTACTGTACACTGTAGTGTATGTACTGTAAGCAGTAGTGTATGTACTGTACACTGTAGTGTACATTGTGTAGGCAGTAGTGTATGTACTGTACACCGTAGTGTACATTGTGTAGGAAGTAGTGTATGTACTGTACACCGTAGTGTATGTAGTGTAAGCAGTAGTGTACGTAGTGTAGGCAGTAGTGTTTGTAGTGTAGGCAGTAGTGTATGTAGTGTAGGCAGTAGTGTATGTAGTGAAGGCAGTAGTGTATGTAGTGTACACTGTAGTGTATGTAGTGTAGGCAGTAGTATATGTACTGTACACCGTAGTGTACATCATGTACTCAGTAGTGTATGTAGTGTGGCATAGTGTGGTGTACGTATCTTTCCACCAATCACTGTAGTTTTTCTACTATCTTTCTTCTCCTTCATCTATCTCTATTCCAGTAGTTGGTCTGTGAAGTCAGTTGTGTCCATTAGTTCAAATTAGAGCAGTTTTCCAGGGAAGGCAGAGAAGCGTAAATCAGCCTCAGCCAGCTAGAAACACAGTGTGGTGCCCTCACAGATGAAGGGTACTTTTTTACTCACGGAAAACTGGCTTGTTTAGAAAAGCCTGCAACGTCCTACTGTGATGTCTGTGTTTTCCAGAATGAAACTGTGAGTGCTGAAAGCATAAAATAAATATATAAGCCCAATAATGATAATGGTAAGGCAGTAACTGTCAAAAATCTGATTTATATGTGTGTTGGCCGGCCACTAGTGATCAAACCATGTTCACAAAGTCCTGATGAAGCAGATTACCCCCCCCCCCCCCTAAATGGATGGAAACAAAGCAGGTTTCTAACTTTTAAGTAAACATGGTTGTGTCTTTGTGTGTTTTTAGAGGAAAGAATTCACCTCATTTGTTAGATCTCAAGAATACACACATTGGGCCTTTTTTTCGGATGGTGGGCTCGTAGGAGTGAGCCTCGTCAGATTCCCAGTCTCACATGCTGTGCCTTGACTTCATGGTAAACAGGGCAATAACTTCTGTCACTGTCCCTCTCTATTTCAAACACTAATTGCCTTAATCAACACAAACACACTGGCCCCACTGGGGGACACAACAATGGCGAAGCTCATGCTCTCTAACGACCCACTCACTGCAAAATGGCTCCATTGCTACGCTGATATGTTGATGTAAATTAGCAGATTTTAGATTATAATTACACCTCGCCTCCTCGGAGGCAGAGTCGGTTAGAGTGGAGCCTTATGGAATAATTGGGGAGGCAAATGAGAGTGAAGACATGAACAGGAGACATTAAAGAGAATTCCCTTGCTGGGAACACTGGGCTACCTGTGCTGCTGAAAACCTCCAGAACAGGTGATTAGGCAAGAGTAGGTGTCATTAAAACTCCATTAGCACAAAACCCAACCCCCGGTGCTCACCGCAAATACACACCAACACACACGCATATGGTCTACCTCAGCAGTGTGTCTGTGTGAGACACACTGAGTGCACGTCTATCTGTGCTGAGTATCTAATGACTCATTTAGGACCCCTACCTCTGGGAATGTGACAGTAAGGACCCTCTTGCGGTTGGCTCACTAAGTGCCTGCTTATTAATTAAACACAGCTGAGGCTCAGGGGACGGCAGCAGTCCTGCATATCAGCTTGTCAAGTTTCACTCTGTGTGTGGGGCTAAATGAACAGGGCCCTTCTGAGTGCAGGCCAGCTGGATCCATGGGAAGACATTTTGGTCCCATGCATCAGAAAAGAAAATATCATTTGCGAACGGCCAAAACAAACACCACAGACGTGGACACGTGGTCATACTGGGATTATTGTCTTCTCGTTAAGGGAGAGAGAAATCCAAATAGCCCTGGCTGTGTAGGTAAGTGTGCAGTGTGTGTAGGGAATTATTTGAGGTGCAGTCCTAGATATCTTGAGAATGAGAGAATTGAATCATTCAGGCTGTGAGTGCCAATTATCATTCTGCCATTAAAACCCTCTTCACCAGCCTAGTAATTTCCCTCCAAATGTGTTGTTCTAATTATGAATTAAACTCAAATAAGCTTGGGTAATGAACCCAGCTTTATTCCTTTCAGAGGCCGTACCCTTTTCGCCTTGTGTGCCTCCGTTGTTGCAGTCGTACACTTTATTCCTGCTTCCTGAGTTGGACTTCCAGAGGTGTTTGACGGAGTATCGCCGTGTATTATTGTGTAATTCACAGAGATAAACCTCCAGCTTGTGGCTGCATCACCTTTGATTGAACCTCTTTATATGGCTTTGTTTAATGCGCCCGTATTGCTTTTCTATTACAGCTTTTGCTGAAATGACACAGAATTCCATTTGCTGTAATGCCCTAGCTATTGCCTTTGTTTGCATTGTGGCGGTAGTCTTGCAGAACCGTAATGGGAGATTGAGCCAGTTGCTCACAAGTCCCATTTTAGGTGAATGGAGGACAGTGTCACTGGAGCCTTGATGGAATCTGGACTGCAATGGCACTGTCCGGCCCACGATCATTAATCCTTGAAGCTGGACCATTAACAGGGAGAAAAGAGAACAGGTTGTATGTGGCTGTGTGCATGTGATCTATTTAACATCCTCGCAGGAAACCACCAAACTCAATGATCTAAACTGCTATACTGCTCTGCTGAAGTGACAAAGCCCTTTGAGAAGTCACTTGTGAAGTCAGCATAAGATTCAAAACTTTTCTAGTGAGTTTTCAGCTTTCCACTGTTATAGTAGTATTGTGCACATCAACTGAGTTGCCACGGTATGGGAGTAAGTCCAATGGAAAAACTTCTAAATGGCTCATTTATAGTTTTTTTGTGATTCATTAAAGATGTATTTTTTTCTTTGCACATCACAGACGGTAATCAAGCCATCAACTTATTTCTCTGGTCTTGATATGGTGAACAATATGTGCATTTAATATCGTTCTCTGACCTCATACTTTCACGTTAATGTTTCGATCAGACTTCTAAGTGTTACAGAAATGCTTCAGGTCTGATCTAGTCGGACCGCCATTGTTACTTTTTTATGGGGCTTCTTCAGACATGAGACTAAATTGGCAGCACATCTATGTAACACACTTTAATAAGTAGAATGTTACTGTTACTGATAGGAATGATGGTCATTTGTATTTCTTTGTCTGTGAATATTGGTTTCATGTACTCTGTTTTTGCTTTTTTGATAAAGCTTCATTCAATAAGAAATGTTAACTTGTTTTCCTGGCTCCAGTTCTCTGGAGGCCCAGTGATTTGGATCTCCAGTCTTTGTGATCGAGCTCTTAACGGGGCTACATCTACCTGATGACGTCACTATTAAAATAGTGTTGTGCTGTTCAGTGACTGGGGACTGTCAGGGGAAAAAACAGTCAGACTTCTTCTTCAAGAATACACACACTTGAACACGTACACACACACACACATGCCTCGCACCTATAACTGGAGCTGTCACCCTGTATACACCTAATGAGGATAAACTCCCTTTTAACCTCACTGAGGAATCCCATTAATTGTGTCTCCACTGATGGGCCATTCCATCCTCTCCTCTTTTCTCCACAGCAGGAGCTCTGAGGCTGGAGAAGGCGTGTGGTCCCCCTCCCCCCCCCCCCCCTTTCCCCTGGAACAAGGTGACTGCAGGATCAGATGTTCCACTCCACTGGACGAATGGGGAGGTGGATGGTGGTGTTGGAGGGTGGGGAAAACTCCAGCCTCCAATTATATGAAATGTTAGCGCTAGAGTTGTGTCAGTAAATCTATACTCAGTAATGTACCTGTGTGTGTTACTGTGTGCATGTAAACTTCATCATCAGTAAACACTTTACCCAGCCAGTCTCTTAACAAGCTTGGGCTCTCTCTCTCTCTCTCTCTCTCTCACACACACACACACACACGCACACGCACACACACACACACAGGTTTGGGAATAGGGTGTCAGTGCTACAGTAGCATGGTACCATGCTACCTTTATGATTAGGTTCTGGTTAAGTTTAGACCGTTAACATGGCCATGGTTAAAAGAGACTGCTGGCATGGGAAGGAAAGCAAGTAGTGGTGTCCACTGTCACACATAGTATACCCAGCCAAACATCAACATATAGAGCAGAGGTCTTCAACAGGGTACTGCAGGGGGTCCGTGAAATTTTTGGTTGTTTAAAAAAATAATAATCATAATATATAGATTTTTTTCTCTAAACATGAATCTTTCCATTATTTTAATAGTTCAGTATTGTATGCAAGATAACAGGTATCTTTATGCATGGCAGTGGCACTAATAGGACATCACTCATTTTCGTTTCCACATTTATGTTTAAAATGAAAACATCAATGTGAATAGCTTGTATGCATGATTATCATGCAATTAACAGACAATGTTGATATTGGCATTGGTATCAGCTGACAAGGTGTGTTTATAAATGGCAGTGACACGGTCACCCTACTCACTGTACCTTGCACATGTTTAAAATAAAAACATGAATATATGAACCTGTGTATTATTTGAATAGCTTAGTATTGAATGCATAATAAAGAGGTATGTTTATACATGGCACTAGGCCCATTTAATATAAAACACAATTTTATACAATATACAGTATATAGTCGGGGGTCCCTGCTCCATCTCTCTATCAGTTTGGGGGTCCTTGGTCTGAAAAACGTTGAAGACCCCTGATATAGAGGTTTCCATGCAGCACGTTACTAGCTGTGTTTTCAGGAAAGTGTCAGGCAAATTTTCAAGGTCACAAAAAAAGAAGTAAGAATTAAACGCATTTCCATCGACTGCTCTGGTGAGGATAAACTCTGAGGTTTGGTCAGAAGTTGGCGCTAGAGGCTAAATATGGTCGTAATCAACCAGTGAAGGAGAAGAAGAAGAATTAGAGTTTGTGAAACAAAACAAGTGGCCTTGGGCATCTATCTTACCCGGGTATAATGGAAAAATGGAACGAGGCCTTCAGGAATTTGTTTTAATTGGGCAAATTTTAATTGTTCTTTCACGTCAGCTTTTGACCATGTTTCATGCTGCCCATAGACGAGGACAAGCATTTACGTGTATTAGGAATATCCGGGAAGATAGTTAATTATTTGTTTAATTAATGAAAACATTGTACATTTCCTGCATTATGCTTTTACACTAAATGTTTCTTTTGCACAGGTAAAGAGAACCGGAGCATGGCTCGGCACCACTGCCCCACTCTCCAAGGACCACTTAAGGACAGACACTGAAGATGAAACATTAATAAGCTCATCCTAATTTGGGTTAGGGGGCAAACAGAGGTAAAGGTGTGAATTATGGGGCGACTGTGGCTAAGTGGAGAGCAGGGCCGTCCGTCAATCAGAGGATCGGCGGTTCGATCCCCGGCTCTGCTTGTCGCATGTCGATGTCCTTGAGCAAGACACTTAACCCCAAATGTGCTCCCGTAGCCTACGGTGTATGAATGTGATAGATTCTGAATTGTGAGTCGCTTTAGATAAAAGCTAAATGACTGTAATGTAATTACTTACAGTGCACAGATAACGTCTTGCGAGGTTTGCACTACTGCACTCAAAACCCAACATATTCTACTCAATGCAGAACGGTTTGTATGAAAAAGTTCCATTTAAAGTCTCGTGCTCAGTTCTGCTCTGACATCGCTGTTGCTGAATTGCTGCTAAAGCTGCTCATAATATCATTTCACGAGCCCTACGTCTGATTTACCCTGATGTGTCCATACACCACACTCACTCCCCATCCTCCTTGATGTTTGGGAAGTGATGCGTTCAGGGCCTCAACACCAAACACAAACTCTATAACAGATGCTTTGAAATCACCAACAAGTATTCAATATCTCATGAGTTGGCTGACTGAAATGTAAAGAGGAGAGAGGTTTTTAATGGGAGTGCCCCCGGTGCCACATGATGTCGCATTCCGTCTCCAACGCAGCTTGTGAAGACAATCACCTGTCATTGTAGCCAGTGTGTCAATAGGTGCATTTCTATTGAGCCTAGTATTCCACTAATAATCACAATAATAACCCAATAGGAATAAAAATGCCTCATGTAACATCTGGCCAGATGTGAAGGAATAGAGTTGAGAAGGGGCTGTAAACCTTTGTTTACCCATTCAATAGGAAAATATTAGCGCGTTATATATGCTTTTGTTTTGCCAATCTTTTTTTCTGTGGAAGGAGTGAAAATATTCTTTCTGCGCGTGTTACATCATCACAATCAACAAAGTCTTGATCTTTCATATTTATTCATCATTCATTATTTGATCTAACTGCATTGCATTAAACAAACACTCTCCTTTCCCGTCCACTTTCGCAGACACAAGAAGCCTCACAAAAAAATTGCCGTCCGAAGAAAACGTCGGAGTTGATCAACCATAATCATGGAGATGACTTTAATATAAACTGCTTTAAAGACCGGTAGCTGAAAAGGTTGCTTGAAAACTCTTATCAGAATGTCTTCAATCGTGTTGAAGACATATTGTCCATACAACTGCAGCTAACGCCCACAATACACATGAATGTATATTGATGCCTATATTTACTGGCAATTGACAAAAATTCATATTCAATCATGCATTTCCTTTGTTATTGACTTTACATATACTCTTTATCATTGAACCTAGAAGGCCCTACTGCCAGTTCCAAATGCTATATTAGAGACAAGAAAGGTAAACAGATATGCAATCTGCTCATATTTGTCTTTAACCTTCCTGTTATGATTTACTTTTACAATTCTTTTGCAATATTGCATTTCTTTACTTATCTCCATTTGACAGCATTTGCTACTTTGTTCTTGAAAAGTACAGGAGCAGGAGTATGGTACAGTGCTCTAAGGGTGTGTGTGTGTGTGTGTGTGTGTGTGTGTGTGGTGCAGTTGTCATCTCACCCCGAACATTTGCCGGAGGTCAGGGTCACGGAAACGGAAAGGGATGTTGGAGACGTGTAGCCTCTTGGGCTGCTGCTTCTCCGACGAATCGCTGGACTGCAGGTGGAGCTGCTGGGAGCCCTCCGTCTGTACGACCTCCTCTGCCTGCTGCAAGGAAACACACAGCGTGCCAAAGATTAGCTCCTATCATGTATACAAAAAAGAGGATCCAGGTGTGAGGCAAGGTTGTTCAGCTGGATGTCTCACATTAAAACAATTGAAAAGAGATCCTATTAATAGAGGAACTGACAGAACAACTGAAATATTAAGAAAGTGTGGAAGGGTGAAGGACGAGTGTAAGGGGGTATCAAAAAGAGCTCTGGATCTTCCTGTGTAGCTTTAGATGGTAGGTCATTTTATATTACTGAGATCTCCCCTCTCTCTCTCTGCTCTCATGACATGATATGTGCTCTGGGACATTAAGGAAGCTGTCTGGCAGAGGAATAAGAAACAACATGAAACAACCTGTGACACGTTAACACCAGATCATATGTTATAATGGGCCTCGGAGAGGAAGAGCATGGGTGCAAAGCATAGAGGAAAAAAAGAGAGAAATGCAAAGCTATACTGGAATGTCGTGGGTCAAGAGGGAGCTGAGCTTGAAGGCAAAGCTCAAGATTTAACAGCGGATCTACATTCCAACCCTCACTTATAGTCATGAACTTTGGGTAATGGCAGAAACAATGAGATGATTGCCGATACAAGCAGTATCCTTCACAGAGTTGAATTAGAGATAGGGTGAGGAGCTCAGACATCCGGAAAGAACTTAAGGTGGAACTGCGACTCTAGCAAGGAGCCAAGTAAGGTGGTCCAGGCATCTGATTGGGCTGCTTCCCTGTGGAGTTATTCTGAGCATGCCCACACCCCTGTGGAGACCCAGAACAGGCTGGAGGGATTACATATCCCATCTGGCCTGGGAGCGCTTTGGGATCCTCCATGAATAGCGAGGAGCTGTCTGCTTTAGGCCGTCTGTGCTACATAACCTGTTCGCACTACAACCGATGTGAACAAATGGATGGATAGAGGGAAGTGACATCATGTCATATTGCATTCTGGGTATTTCAGGGGTCAATCAACTATAGCTATACAATACTATAGCTGGGAGCTGTACATTTGGAATAAGCCCCAGGACTAGCACTTGTAGTGATTTGGAGCGGTGGCCTTAGTAGGAACCGCAGGTCGTGAGATGTATTTGTTCCCCTTTTTTAATTTTTTTTACAGAGACAATCAGAAGACACAGCAGTCAATACATAAAATATCCTGACTGTCAAATACAAATTGAAATGAATCAGTAACAGTGGTAAAGTTGAGAAGTATTGGAATATTTCAAAGTGAAAGGGAAGTCACACACTCATTGCCATGATGCAAAAAAAAGAAACCTTTATACCCTGAGAAAGGGTAACCCTGGAGAAGAATCACAGGCATCGTTAGCCTGGTTTGATATTGACTTAACCTCTTCATACAGGATTGTAAGCTTGGACAGGTCAGCTCTCATGTCAGCTTTGCTCTGTGAAATGATTTTATTATTCATTACGCTGACTTCAGTTGCCCAGTTCCCTTGTAGCCTTTACCACTGATACTTCCATGTATCAGTGCATTCCATAGGGCAGAACCCAGCCATGGGCAAAGCAGTGGCCTCTGTGGAAAGAGGAGGACCTCCCACTACTACTTCCACTGAAACAAAAGACTGAGCACACTAAGGCTGTCAATGGTTTTATGTGTTGAAACTAGTGGTTTTACTCTTTTAAGGCAGGCAAGAGATACACTTGTTAGAGCAGCAAGCAGCAATACTGGACTCCAATCTGGTGTTTGGCTCTTCTTGTTCAGTCATGGTGGAAAAAATACGTCATCATTTTTTTGAGCATTTGTCAAGAACTTATTGTGAAGTTTTGAAATTCAAATCTTTATTATCGTCAAGAAAATAGTGTCTACAATTTAAATCGCATGACTCATCACTTACATCACTGTGTTGAGGTTATTAAATTGAATTTCATGATAAAGCATAGTTTTTTCAAATTCATTTTTATATGTACAGACATAATCAACTGTGGGTATATATACCACCAACATTTCTAACTTCAATATTGGCAAGGTCACATGGTGATTTGTCTTATTGATTGGTTGCCAAATGCCAAGAAGGTGGGTGCCATTTAATATGAGCCTGTTAGAGGCAGTCACCATAGAGGGGAGAGGGAGAGAGAAGGAGGAAGGAAGAAAAGACAAAGCCAAGGAAGCTCATGTGCTTTGTACAGAGAGTGATGGACAATGAATGAATGATGAACTCTCATCCCTGAAGTATTGTGGTTTAGCCTGGTTTTAACCTAAATGAACTGACATCAATGCAGAGCTGTGAGCAGTCAGGGCATGGTTGTCGACGGCCGGGCTCCCGACACGCAGCCCGGGTAAGATGACACTGCAGGTGATGACTAGCTGTGTCTCAATTTGCATACTTCTGTACCTACTCTTGAACCAGTGCATAAGTGCATACACAGCGACAAGTATGGCAAAATGCAGTACACTGAGTACCCAGATGGTGAACTCATTACGATCAAAACATTGAGCGTGGAAGGCTGGACACTTATCACCCTTCAACGATCGCCATCTTGGCTAAATTGCAGAAAAGGAGGTTTCATCAGCGGTTGCTGTTGCTCCTGTGAACACCTCGCGATACAAACTAAGTAATATTCTGTTGTCGGACAGAAGCCATCAGATTATTTGGTTGATTTCAGTCTGTAATGATTTGTAACTATAACGCTGCTAGCTATCCAGCTAACTATTTCATGTTCGATTCGAGACAACATTACCCTGTTGAAATTCATGCACTAATCAAGTAATCACATAGTGTTCACAGTCTACTACATGGTAAAGTATCCGAGTTAAGAACTTCCCGCTGAAAAGCCAGTAGATATGCAGGACAGGGGATGTCCTTTATTCTGAACCATCATCTGAAGCTTCCTGCTGGTCATAACGTATACCTCTATTAATTCATCATACTGTTAATGTGTGTATGTGCTGTAATCCTTCAGGTGAGTCGAGTCTAGTCTGGCCTCATTAGGAAAACACAGCGTCTCTCTCTCTTTCTTTCTCTGGATTCAGCAGCAGCAGCCTGACGCAGCCTTTTTAGTTATAATCTAGTTTTTTCATCTTCTTTGATGGTATTATGGTCCTGCATTAGCAGCTTTGTTTGTGTTGGCACATTGAATAGTTTGCATGGGTGGCTTCCCTCTTTTGTTAGTTTGTCTGGCCTGTCCTTTCCAGTTATTTTAGTTTGTATGAAGTTTAGTATCACATTTATATAGAATACATTTTTTTACTGCTACCTCTTGACTCTGTGGATTATGTTATTGAAACTTTCTGTAAGTCGTAACGGTTTAAAATATGGTTCAAACTGTGCTTGTGTGTTGTTTGCAATGAGGAGCAAAAAAGGAGTGAGAGCAGAAAGAGTTGATGTACATAATGAATCAGACCAACACGGGGATGGAGGGATGGAGATAGAAAGAATGAAAAAGAGAGATGAAGATGGAACGATGATGTCAGCTAAACCTGCCCGATCAATGAGAGAGAAGTGCTGAAGGTAGCAGCGGAGACAGAAAGAGAGAGGGAGAGAGGGAGAGAGGGAGAGATGGAGACAGAGACAGAGAGAGAGAACATGGAGAGCAGTAAGGGAGGAAGGGTTCAGAGATGCATGCAGGCTAAGTGCTGATTGAAGAGAGAACCGTTAAAATGGAGAGACAGGCAAGTGAGGATAATGGCATGGCATTACATCACAAACACACACACACACACACACACAAACACAAACACAAAGCTGAATAGGCAAAGAGCGCTCTAGTGAATGGGATGCAGTAATAATCTGCCCATGTGTGTGAGAAAGCGAGAGACGCACAGAGTCGTTTCAGTCCTCGGCCAACGGACACACACACGCAGGCACACAGTCATGGCTGTGGGCTCGGGTTTTGCAGGTCAGATGAATGGTGTGCACACAAGTGTAATTATCCCGTCAGTCCTCCTGCACCTCCACCTCTTCACTTCAACACCCACTGAACCTCTGTGCCACAAAACACACTGAGGCACAACTATTTTCAATTTATTTCCGTATTTTACTTTGACTCGTAGATTTTTAGATGGACAATCATCAATCTCTACAGGAGGTCCTTTCTGCCATCTGCCATGCCCTTGTACAACCAGTCCCTTCTTAGTCTTCTAAGTCAGGACAGGGAGGTCTAGAGGTGGAGCCTCACACTTCACCCCTAACAGACTAAAGGCTAATACAAACGTTCTCACTCTGAACTCATACACCCTTTATCCTCTTTGAATTATATGATCCATAACAGCACTACAACTTTACAGTATACATGCCCCCAGCCCGTCTGGTCTTTCAGGCCTCTCTGTGACATTCAAAATCAATTTAACCCTCATAGTGAACCTGATGTCAGTGTATTGTTTTGTAAAAGGTATATTTTTGTTCTGCATTGTCACTAGCAATTGATACTTAATTGATTAATCTGAACTTAAAACATCACCACAAAACAATAAGAACAGTATGACAACGTTAAACTTCACAGTGATCTCAGTCATCTTTGCTAATCTATTGTATACAGTAGTGCAGTGAACAGGTGGTCCCCTGAAGAGCAGTGAAGTGGGAGGAGTGGTTTTGGAAGTATATTGTTCCCTTATTGACTACTGTAATAATACTATTTCTTATTTGGTGGCCATCAGTTTGAAATATAACAATAAGTTCTAAATTCTATAATACCCATGAGACATTCAGGGGCACCAATCCGAACAGTGAAAAATTGGACTTCTATTTGAATAACTTTGGTGTTATAATAAAGGGAACGCTTGTGAGATTTGTTCAGATGTGTAAATATCAGTGTATATGTTACTGGTTCAGAGTAAATGAAGATGGGACACAGCACAAATTGAAAAGTTCCAGGTGTGCCTAATAAAAAAGCACTTTCAGGATGATTATCTCTTTTGAATGATGCAGCTGCAGGTTTAATCCTCTCCCAAATCATAGCACAATATGTGAACAGTCTCTCCGCAAAGTCTGAGTTTGTTAAAGTGAAGCAGAACAAACTTAGAGAGGTTTTAGTACAGAGAGTTCAGGCGAGGTCTCCAAAATGGTCATTTTGGCACATGCGTGTCATTTGAATTTTCTCATGTACCAAACTATATATTTCACTTGTATATCACTAATGGTGTTCAATACATCCAAATACAGCAGTTTGGCTTCATTTTGAAAGCCAGAATCCTCTCTGAGTCCTCTCTGTGTCTCTCTGCGTACTGGAGTTTTTCTCGATGTCAGCCTCCTGTGAGTACACAGGGCTCTGTCTCAGCAACCCATTGGTCGATTTCAGTGATTGACACCTCATTTGAAGCCTTAGAGCCAATAGAATTTAGCTATATCGACCAAAATGAGATTGACAGCACTGTTAGCCAATCAGAATCAGCAGTGCGCCGTCCTGTGAGACATGCTTGGTTGTGACGCAAGGCCATTCTCAGACTTCCTGCTTCGACTCACAGCAACGTAGAAACGCCCGGAATCATTTTAGTGTAACACAGGACGTAGATCTAATTTATTTCTGTCTGGAATTACCGGGAAAATAAACATATCGATGAAAAACAGCAAAGGTAAGAGACATTTTACAATTATCGTTTGATGAAGCGATTTCTGTTGTTGGTGTTCTTTGGCTCATATCTCGATGATGCTTTGTTGTAGCTAGATTTGATGTATATGTCCAGAATCTGTGGAGTGTCTGCTTTCTTTTGAGGTATCGTGTCTGCGTATTGCATAAAATACCACAGCTTTAGAGCCAGAAATGTGGCGAGCGGGTTGACTAGGTGGCGCTATATGGATTTTGATATTTGGTAATTAATTGAGTTGTTGTTTGACTTGTGTTTGGAGCATGTACAAACCTGATGTGCAACATCATATTCGTTTGTGATAAGTGCATTTTTTCTGAGGGTATATGCTAAACTTTCTCCACAGCCCCCAAAAAAGGAGGCGCTCGGGCTTAAAACTGCAGTATGTATGCCTAATGTAGATTATGTTATTTGAGTGATAGGAGCAGCTAGAGTGTTAGCATAGCATAGCCCTGATCAATCAGAACTCCATACAGAAAACAAGCATTTAAAAAGCTGTTTGCCGTTTGGAGGACTGAACTGACAAAGCATGAATTCAGACTTTTTACAAATCAGTATCATGATGTAGTTATTTCAGCATCCTTTTGATCCGTTTATTGTAATCAAATCATGGCAAAATCTGTTTATTTTGGCATCGTACCACCGGAGTAAACCAGCTTTATTCAGCCAATGTGTGACTTAATAGATACAGGGACTACAGCTCGGTGAAACGCCTCTGGAAGATGTTATGGACCCAGAAACGAAGGCGATAAAAACTTATCTGGGACTTCCGCAACAGGTAAAGCAGTGATAGCGGTTATTTCAGCCGGGGTTGACGGCGGAAAGAAACATTGTTGGCATACAAGATGCTCTGAACAGTCTGTTGGTGCCTACATGGAGGTAAGGCTGCTCATCCTCTCCGGTAACACGGTGGAGAAAACCCCTTTGCATTTGGTGTGAACACAGCATTACACAGTATGTGAAATAACCCTGTTCAGAGTAGCCAATGCGTCACAAATCCCTACATAAAGTAAGTTTCTCTTGTTGATCCTTGTTCCACTGGAATTTCCCATTCAGCGTGTGTGTTAACACATGAAGCTGGCTGTAGTCTTTCATTAAGCTTAGCATGGTATGGAATGGAACGGCTTTAAGGCAGTAAGCCTTCTTCTGCCACATTCAAAGAGCTCAAATCCGTCTCTGCACTTCTTTCTTCCTCTATGGTCGCCATGCCTCCACCATCCATAGTGTGTGAGCAGCCAGGCAGGAAGGAGAAATAATTACATGAACATTATCATACACAAGCAGCCTGAGCTTCCTCCGCTGTCACCACGGCGACAGTACTGAGCTGTACAGTCCGCGTGTGTGAGGGGGGGAAGCTGTAGAACTAATCTACCCAACCAAGCCTCCCTCATGGCAGCTACACAGAATCACACAGAAGCAGCCCAAAACGCCTCAAACTCCTCCACCTGATTACACACCCACTTAGATCTCCCAAATGTGTCATTACTGTGTTTTTTGAGTGAACATGTGTGCATATCTGTGTGTGTGTGTGTGTGTGTGTGTGTGTGTGTGACTTGCTGAGCTCAGCAGTGCCCCTTTCCCGAGCCTATAATTGAAGCTATCAGATGGGAGTGCTGCCAGACGGGTAGATTACACACGGTTAGGCTGCTACAGAGCCCTCTCTCACCAGGGATTAGACCAAGACACACACACACACACACACACGCAGAAACACACAAGCACCTGAAAGGAGACAAGAAAGTAAACTTGGCTCCATCTTTAACCCCGGTCTCTGTTCGAAGGTGGTCTCTGGCATCAAGAATGTGAATGACACCACATTAGCAGCTGTGGGGAACGCTACGTCAGTGAAACAGCAAGGACCCTGGAGACCGAATCAGCAACAGAAACAGATCAAATATCTGTCAACGCCAGACCAAAACCTCTCCCAGCATCCACGAGGTCAAAGGTCATCGCCATGAGTCAGTGGACGGCTGGAGAAAGATCAGGGAGCACCTTCATATCCGAGACAGAGACAGGGGTAACCATTTTGCCAAATATACGACCTGTTCGTACATGTCTGAAGATCCATCCATGACAAGTGATCAAATCCATCCGCTGAGGAAGGCCATGAGATGCACAATCACTACTTCTAGTGTAAAGATAACAATTTCATCACTGGATATGTAAGACAATCATTTTTCTTTAATTTAAGTTTACCAAATCAGATTTCACAATATGATATATTTAACCAGCTGCAACTGGTATCTACACAACACGCATTAATACAGTGGAGTAAATAGGAACATTTTCATCTAGCAAAAAGCATATTGTTGAAAAGAAATAACTAAACAAATAAGGTACAAATATCCAACTACAATATTTGAATACATGTACTTTGTTTCCACCTCTGACGAAAACACAATTGAAATGAAGTTCTGTTCCACAGAGGTCAGAAGAGACGCTGATGGGTTAATATTAGTCTTTTAGTTAAAAAAACAACACAGTATGAACCTGATATATTGGTCTGACAGCATATTTTATGACAGTAAATGTAGTAAGTGCCTTTTAGGCCACAGTGAACGTGCATACGGTGGAGTGTCTGTATCCTTTATCCTGCAGTAACTATGTCTCTTGACAGTAACAGTTACAGCCTGTGACAAACTCTCCACAGCGACTGTAAAACACTCCCAGTAATGCTGACTGTACCGTGCCTTCTCCTCTCGCTGGACTCCCCCACTCTGCCATCACTGTCTGTACGCTCCCATATCTTCCCAGCGTGCTCCATTCTTATTGGCCCTGACAGCTTGAAGGCTCCTCAACTAGAGACAAGTGGTGGTGCAGTTAACTATGGTGTGGACATCCTTAGCATTGCCTGTGTGCAGTTCTGTGCTTAAATGCAGCTTCAAATTGAGCTCATTTGTCAGTGGCGTCTGTCCCTGCTGCGTCTGAAAATGTGCGTATATATGTGTGAATGTATAGGTCATGGATGCAGTTGGACACTTGCTTGATCTTAAAATAAAAATCTCTTCTCTCCTCATTCTGTATATCATTTGGATCTCATTTTCTTTCTTGTTTTATGCATTTTCAATGTAGGTTTCATGTTGTGTGAACTGTGGTGTCAAAGGAACTTCACAAAGATTGTCCTAGAGTCAGCGAGAGAGGTTTCACTCTCGGTTGCCTGCATGCTTCCCAGCGTGCCACCCAGAACTACAGACACAACTCTCTGTCTCAGCTAACTATCTCCAAACCTTAAAACCTTCAAAGGAGAAAAGCACACCGGGGATTGGTGGCTAAATTATACATAAGTTAAATCATAAGATAGCGGTGTGAATGTTAGATGTCCCTGTCTGTATTCCATTGCATTCTGAAGTCAGATTCAGCACAAACTTGGTTTTGAGCATGCAGAGTCTCATCACCACATGATGTCATCAGGGATGGACTCACAAGGTAATGAAGAAATAGTATTTAGAGTAATGAAGGGTCATAAGTGAACTAAATAAGATAAGCTATGGGACTGGTGAGGAAACAAGTTCCAAATGAGATCCATGCACAGGAGTTTGGAACCGGTGTGGTTAAAGGTGCAACCAAATAGGGGCCAGCTTTTCCCCTCTAATACTGGGGGGATACAATCTAAATCTACAGTCATCTGCTGTACATCAAAAAGATTATTACTAACCAACAGCAGGGCAAGAATACAGAGAAATTCAACCAAACTGCTGAACTTGCTGCTGCAAAATAACACTGCTATCTTATAATAATACAGTCTTTTCAAAATAAACCTCCATCTTCACAGGAAACAACAAGCGGAGGTTTAGGCAACAAAACTACTTGGTTAGATTTAGGAAAAGATCGTGGTTTGGGATGAAATAACTACAGAAGTGGCATTACTTAAAGTTACTACAATGAACTTTCATTTTGTGTTCATTTTGGCAGTCCCTCTGGACAAAAGCTGTTGCACCAGAGTCTCTTTAGAAAACCTCTCATTTTAATGCAGCAGGCGTCTGAGAGTCTGCTATGCGCAGTCCTTGTTCTTTATGCCTTCCCTCCAGTGGACCCAGCATTATGGCTTGGGTCTCTAGCAGCATGGTGGCGGTGTTGCCTCCCAGCTGTGAACAATGGAGCAGTGAGGAGAAGCTCTGCTCCTGGCCGGAGGAGGAGACGCTGCTGACGAGCGCTGAGCTCTCCTCCTCCTGCCGCAGTTTCTGAATACAGGTTGAAGGTGGTGGGCTGGTTGCTGCTGGAGGCCCTGCTGGAATCTGAGCTGAAAGACTTTCTGGTGAACCTGCATGACTACATCTGATTTTGCGTGAAATCTGACCCGGTGGCCACGATGATCAAGAATAATTGTATAGAAATACAAGTCTAATTTACTCCAGTCTAATTTACTCGTTTACTAACAGTAACTTTAGGTATGGAGGTCACGTGACAAATGTTGACTTTTCTTTTGACAGGGAAACGAGCGGCGGTCTCCTGCAATACAGGGGAAAGGACCACATCTTTCCACATGGTTAATACAGATAATAAAGAAGATATAAACTGTAGACTCACCGTTACTGTGTTGGCTGTGAGGGCGGGGGTGTTGCTGTCGTTTCCCGGCTGTTCACTCTGCGTGTGTGTCGCCGTGTACAATGTCAGGGCGTGCTCGGCCACCGTGCTTGGTCCTGTGTAATCTGCAGGCGGGTGGGCGTGGGATGTGGTGTACTCAGCTGGGATGCCATTCTGTGGTGGAGGAGGGTACTGGGCCGGTGGGAAGGGTTGGGCCATGGCTTCAGGGGGAGCTGGGGCCTCTTGGTTACCCTGCATGGACAAAGATAGATGGATAGACAGGACAGACAGAAGGGACAAAGCAAACCAACTGGTTAATAAGGTCTGACTGGTTTAGTTGTCTGAGTCGTGGTGTAGCTTGTCAAATATATCTATTGTGTAAATATATAATGTAGACTGACCATTGCAGAATGTGGATTTCTGTATGCTGGTTTTGATAAGCAGACAGTGAGGCTAATGTTTCTCACAATTTGATCTGTCTCAAACGGCCTCTAACCATCATGAGACAAAAAGCTGAACTTTCTTCAAACGATATTATACATTTTGTTATACATTAAATCTATTTTTATATTAAATCTATTTAAATCTCCACATTTTCATTTAAATAATGGCAGATTTACCGCGGGCTTTTTTCCGAGGCCCCATATTATTGCCCATTATTACACCCCTTAGGCTGTGGTTTGAGTTAGGGCCTCAGTATCTCTTAACTTAGTGCTTGGGGGATCATCTGGAAGTGTCTGACACACCAGAGGGCTGTGTCAGACAATTTTTGTAATTGTCTGAAACAATTTGACAATCCCTCCCACCTGCCTGAGAATGTGGGAAAACTGATCAGCTTTGATCTTCTCCTTTTTTGTGATTTTATTTAGTGAAGTGATGTAACGGGTGAGGTAAGGACCCAGAAGCAGTACGACGGACACACGGAATAGTTGGAACGGAACTTTATTCAAGGCAGAAGACACAACAGGCAAACAGTCTTGGATCTGCACACGTGTAAAAATCCACATGGTGGAACACCAAGCCGTCAGGGGAGAAGGCAGACAGAAACCAGAGGCAGGATCTCGTGGTCGGGGACAGAAGGCTGAGTGGTTTACCGGTACAGAGGCAAGTCCAAACAGGCAGGGTCGGCAACGGGAAACCAGTCGGGGGGTAAACGCAGGAAAATCTGGCATAATGCGGAGAACGTTCTGGCAGTGAGTGTGTGTGAGACTGGGGTCTAAATAGTAGGTGCAGCAGAGTGAGCAGAGTGATGAGCTGATGAGGTGGGTGTGACTAACAGGTGCACTGAATGAGCTGATGAGGTGAGTGAGAGATAGAGTGACAGGAGAGAAGGGGCAGAGCTGTGACAGGTGATGCATGAAGTGAGACAAGTTTTTTCCTTCTTTTTTTTCAAATATTCTCAAAATATCTTGAACCATTCTTTTCCCATGAACAACTCACCACCAGACGGTCTGACAGTGTTTACCGTTATCTCAATTATTGCATCAGGCCCCTCTGTATGATGGCAGGATCTTTGCCCCAAGTGTGAAGCTGTGACAGGACAGGAGTGAGGGGGCTCAGTTAATCCTTGTATCTCATTGAGTTAGAATAACAGCCGTGGTATGGTCACAAAATCCTGACAGTGACGAGAATGGGAGATAACACCATCAAACTACCTGTCTGTCCGTCAATACACACCAAAAGAAATAATCAGATCAAATGAGAATACAACATGTGGTATTGTGAGTGTCCTTTGTACGGGACATGAGAAGAATGTTGGCTTCATTTGAAGAACAGAAGTCTGTTTGATCACAACAGAAACCACCTCACCCACATGGAAACTTCTCTGTGGAAAGATGTCCACACAAACACTCTAACAGCACAGGGACGGACAAACACACAGACCTAAGGAAAGCGATACATCCCTTACAGAGATGGGAAAGATCAATTAACTGATTGAAATCCATGCTTTTAATAGAAGTTGACATTCTCCCTCTCATCTCCGCTTTTTCTACATTTAGTCCTCACTGCTTAAAATGCAATGATTCCTCCTCTCTTCCCCGTTAAGGTATGATGCTCTTTCACCGCGGTCCAGGCTCTTCTTCTAATTTACATGCCTGTCAGATAATCATTTTGATGATGAATTCATCTGACATATTAGCACCCTGCTTTTCTTCCACACTGCTCAACATCTTTTTGGAAAGTGGCTTAAAATTTTTAAAAATCAATCACACCAACTTTTTGAGGTGGGCAGAGAGTCTGACCTTAGCTGTTTCCAATAGCGGTATTGAAGTTGGCTATCCTTGTGCATGGAGATTGATGGTGGTGAGCATAATAAAGCAGTTTGCCGATGCCTCAGCGACTGTAGCCACGTCGTTGCTGGCAGAGAGTCATCGTCGACACCCCAGGCAGAGAAGCGTTATGCTCAATTTAGGGTTTACTTAGGCTCACTTCACATACAAATGAAGAAAAATATAAATCTACAGCAGCAAACGAGTCAAGTCATCAATAATGAAACAGGACTTTGTTGTGCTTGTTAGATCTGGATGCGAGTAATGCTTTTTTAAACACTTAGTGATGTCCTAACAGCTGATATGAACACTCTACTTACAAATACACACATATTTACACATGACAGCTCCTTTCAAGCTTTAGTGGCAATTTCAGCCTTTTATTTTGTATTAAATGCCCTTCATCTCAGCTCAGGTTGTGCAAACTGGTATGATCTCTTAAATCACCTTTTACAAACCACTTGCTTTTCAGGTGACAATATTTGAAGGTTTATCTTCGAGTTTCGCTATACCCTTCTCCGGTCTTCTACTTCATATCCCCTTGATCTTGTTTTCACAGTTTCATTTATATCTGATAACACTAATTTCACCAAATTCATTTCATCGCTGAGGTCTGTGATCACAACAGTGGTGGGCCGTCAGGGCCTGCAAGGCCTTCTCTGCTGGCCTAAACAGAATCACAAAGTTATAGCTATTTTATGATTTCATTATTTTTCTGAAATACACTACATGTATTATAATTTATAAAAATTGTTCCCATTATCTTATTTCCTCATTGCACAGCTCCTGTTTTCCTCAGTTGCTCTGCTTCCAGTGCAGCTTGTTTTAATTAAGTAGAGCTTTTATCCAATCAGATTTCCTACTACTACAGGCTCCTACTTATGTAGCTGATGTACTTCACCCATATTCACCCGCCCGCACTCTCAGGTCAAACGCTCTAGGTCTTCTGCCAGTTCCACGCACACGATATAAGACCCGTGGTGACCGAGCCTTTGAGGCAGTGGCGCCGAGGCTATGGAATGCTCTGCCTGCGACTCTACGCCTCGCAGATTCCATGAATACTTTTAAAAAACAGCTAAAAAGCCACCTTTTTAGGCTGGCGTTTGAGTCAAAACCCATGTCCTAGACCTGCTCCTCAAATATGTGTTTTATTGACCCTATAGTCACATTGTGTTTTTTATGCTTTTAAATTTCTGCTCTGTTAAGCACTTTGTGATTTTCTGTCTGTGAAAAGCGCTCTATAAATACATTTTATTATTATTATTATTATTTCACCTCTGTGTCTCTAGGTAAGAAGAGAGGCCCGATGCCTGCAGACTCACAAGTGCATCCATGTGCAGTTTAAGTGAATGGAGACGATATTACTGATTGTCATAGTGTTCAACCAATCAGATCTTTAGTTTGACATGTTGGGCGTATTCTTTGACGTGCCAGAGCTACCGAGGTAGTCTACAAGTACGTCAGCATTAACGTGCACCGTGATTGGTCAGTGGGCCAGCGTGACTGTTGTGACGCTGAAGCAGCTAGCAGACGTTAGTAGTAGTAACAGTTCAAGTTGAAAGATATGTAAGAAGTTATGATATTGACATGACATTTTTAGCGTATTGCTTAGTGTAGATTATTTTTTTTTAACCTAGCTTTGTTTTTTTAACACTCAATGGCTGAAGGAGGAGAAACGGATTTCTCAAGAAGGACATCGTAAGAAAGGGTCGCAGCTAGCAGCCCTGACCCAGCCAGGAAAAGGATTTGTACGAACGGTATTTCTTTCTACGGTGCTTTTGAAAACTTTTGCTGAGACCCGAGTGGATCTACAACTCAACTCACACGTTCACAGGAAGACCTTTGGCTGGAACTGAACCGCACCGATGTTCTGTACAACCGCGTCATTGAACTCTTTGTAATCAAAGAAAGGAGGATGGACTTTGTCTTTAAGTGAACAGCAGCTTTGGTAAGTGAAGTGCTTTTGTGTTTTTACATCTGCAGTAGCGTTACTACTGTGTTCATTTGTCTATGGTGTCGTTTATATGATCTGGTTAATATTGTTCCCTCTTATGTGAATAATAGTTGAATGGCTCGTGCTCTTCAGTGTGCGGCGGAATATGTGTTAAAACAAGTATATACTGCTTTCCTCGTCTCCTTTTTCAAATCAAACAAACAGATATGGCCTTGCTAAGTAATGGTGTAAATGACTGGAAGTGCTTTTCTGATAAAAAACAAATGGTTGGAAAATGAAATATTGCAGCTAAGTTTGATGAAGTCTACAGGATAAGTGTCAGAGAGTAACAAATGCATGTTTAGTCATGTTCAGTTTGGTTCAGGATTCAAATGTGTCACCTTAAAAGATTATGCAAAAAAAAAAATGTTGGAACCAATTAAGGAAAATATGCGATGTTGGGTGAGTGCTCTGTGTACATTGTATTATTCACACACATT
The DNA here is from genome assembly GCF_050575085.1 of Anarhichas minor. Taxonomy (NCBI): domain Eukaryota; kingdom Metazoa; phylum Chordata; class Actinopteri; order Perciformes; family Anarhichadidae; genus Anarhichas; species Anarhichas minor. The sequence continues at coordinate 3,458,497 of NW_027466463.1, read as the reverse complement.
TTCTATAGTGCTTTTTGGTAGAACAGGTGCTATACATACATGTATGTAGTTTTTATTTCTCAGCATTCAAAAAACTGCAGCTTCCATGAATTCATTCCAGTGCAGCAGTTTTTGAATTATACATCATCGCCATCTCTCTTATCCGTGGCATCCACACAAGCTCTCTTCTGTCTTTCCAGCTCTGTAGCTTTAATCGCTGCTGTCTGAAAAACGTCTCCATTGTTCAGCCTGTTGTGTCCCATCTCATGGCGTTTGGCAAAGCCAGCTAACAGCAGAAATACTAAGTAAACAATGATATTGTTGTTGTTTTTTAAATGCCATCCTTATCTCGACAAATGGAGCGAACCACATTTCATGCTGGTATGTTGTAGAGGCTTTCTGACTTTTGGAACAGAACTCAGAAGGTCCGTGTTTACAGCGGCTCTCTATTTTACTGGTCTAGCCCTGATTTCTCTTATTGTTAATCTCAGAGTCCATGCAGGGTGGAGCTGTGGCCCGGGGCGAGTCTTGGTTCACTAAAACAAGGAGCCTCATCGATAGGCCTCCCTGCCTTGCAGCATCGATAAAGACCTGAGCTGATAGATGGCCCCACCTGGTCAATACACAAACTGGAGACAAGCACACACACTAACACACACCTACCACCAGCGAGCCATGAACAAAGACAGTCAAGTTAAATAATGGCAGCTGGGTGTGTGGAGTGGGAGCTGCAGGGAAAGTGCTTTACCTGGAGCTTTTGTTTTAATATGCCCAAATCATGAGCTGATGCGTGATACATCTCCCTGTATGTAAGCACGCACACACACACACACACACACACACACGCAGCCATGCTCACACGGCTTGGAGACGGCTTTGCCCTGCTGGGGTTTAAGACAGAAAAGAGTGAGGAGGAATAGAGGCTGAGGGAAAAAGAGAGTTAGAGAGAGCCAGAGGCAGAGTGAGAGAGAGAGAGTGTTAAAGTCAGTGAACTTCCATCATCCATCAAAGTGACTGAAGCGCTGACACACTGAGACATCCCCAGATCCTTGTCGACAAATTGCACTGGTAAATGATTTCTCCTATCAGCTAAATCATACTATCCATCCCTCTCTCCCTCCATCCTTCCATCTATCTCTCTGCATCATCCACCCGCCTCTCTCTCTCTCTCTCTCTCTCTCTCTCTCTCTCTCTCTCTCTCTCTCAATCCTCCATATTTTCCTGATTGAGTTTATTTCCCTTTGGCTCAGTGGAGCACAATGCTTGATGTCTGATGGACTCCAACTCTATATGTACACTAGGTACATGTATGATGCCCTATCTCTCTCTCTCTTTCTCTCTCTCTCTCTCTCTCAATTCAATTTTGCTTCATTGGCATGAAAGTTTAGAAACAGTATTGCCAAAGCATCAAAAAAATGAATTCTCTCTCTCTCTCTCTCTCTGACACACACACACACACACACACGCATGGTGGGATGGCATTACTTACCAGTCAAGTCAAGCCACCATTGATGGACATAGAATTTGAAAAAGATATGGTTATTGAAATGTTAATTCTTCTGATATCAAAGCATGGCATAGCATATACAAAACCGATCACCGAAGAAGAGTCAGCTCATACATCCATGATTCAAACTCGTAAATTGCTCGTGTAATTCAGGCTACTCTCATACACTTCATAGCTATACCTACAATGGGTAATGCACAATAATTCATATATTACCCACGTAATCAGTTGGTGTGCAATCCACGTAATCGTGAGCCAGGACAGTTGTACGTAGTATAAAGAGCAAAAACTCTGCGTAGGGAGGAGGTCGTGGTGGATGGGTTGGGTCTAAAAACCCAGGAGACCGCAGTTTGTGTCCCGTGTGAAACCAGAAGAGCTGACCAGTTTCGTTTTTTTTAACCAAAACCACATAGTTTTCCTAAAACTGAAGTGTTTTTCATGCATAAACACTTCAGGGGCTTACACAGGCACACTGATTGCTTGTGCTGCTGAACATTTGTAGGAAAACGCACAACAAATAACAAAATAACTTTTCGTAAGAAGTCACAAGAAGTTAGGTTTTGGAAACAATACCACTTAGTTAGGGTTAGGAAAAGAGCGAGGTTGACGTTAACTTGACTGACTAGCAACTCATGTGACTCACAGGACTAACTACACTAACAAGTCACCTGACAAAATAGAAGCTATGTGCAGCAGTGGTTGCTTGAAGAATATGTCAATATCTCTGTATGTCGACTTAGAAGAACCCTAACTGTACAACGGCATCTTTCCATTCTTTATCCGCCCTACACAGCTCTGACTTAGTGCTGGGCGGTATGACCAAAAATGTGTATCACGGTATTTTGTAAGTTTCTGGCGGTTTCACGGTATATCACGGTATTTTTCTTTTTCGCGTTAATGCATTAATTAATTAACGCCGAAAACTAACACAAGAACCGGCCGGCCAACCGGCCAGCAAGCGGTGAACAGCTGTTTGTGTGGCGTGTCTTCCGTCACTTCCTGTTTCCTTCACTCCCTGTTTCCTTCACCTATATTCCCCTGGGTCCTAAGTCCCTCCATGTACAGCTTCTTATCACCCTCTATGTACCAACGTACATTTATAACAAATACCACACATATTGCATGGTAATCAGCGTTGCATATGTGTCTGACCACAATACCCAAAAAAGCATCTGAGGACCGTAATCGCATACACTCTTCGTATTCCAACACATGTTTTCGGCTGAGGTGATGGAGTAAATTGCTAGTGTTGCCACCAGAGGCAATAACAGCGGCTCGACAAACTTTACAATATATCGTCTTTTGATCTACGTCGAATTTTTTAAAACCAAAAAAACTCCAACCAGCAGACACAGCTCCTCTCTTGGGCACACATTGTATTGGTGCATCTCCGGTCTCTCTTTGTTCCTCCTGCATCGCTCTTTTCTGTTCTTTAATGTAGCGACGGAGCTTCTAGCTGTTAGCAGACTGTTGTGCTAGCGGGCTAGCGAGCTGTACCCAGCATGCAGTTCGGCGGTGTAATTTTGTAAATGTACAATTATTAGTGTTACTAATTGTTTATGTGTCACAAACTGTTGTGTCGTGGTGTTTTGCCCTGTTAAAGAGCGTTAGCTGTGGGTTGTTAATTGTTGTTATAAAGTTATAACCATGACTAGGGTTCCCTCTCAATACACATAAGAGAACTAGCTCCGACCATGGCGGCGAACAATATATTTTGCTGCCTGTTGAAGAGCGACAGCAGTTATTTCGGCTATGCACCGGTGTGTGAAAAATGTATATCATACGAGAAGAGAGCAGTAACATAGATTCATTTTCTAAATGCTCCATCAGGCACTTTTAACGGCAGTGTGTGTCCATATTCAGTATCTGATATATGACTCAGATAGAAGGAAAGACATTTTGGATGGTACGACCTGTGATACTTTAAACAGGGCAGAAGAAGCCAACATGTTGAGGGGAACAAAAGGCTAATTTACAGCAGGACGTAAATGTGAGTCAATGTGAGAGAGGATTACAGAGGGTAATTAAAAAGTTCTCTCACTCTCTCACTCTCTCACTCTCTCTCTCTCTCTCACACACACACACACACACATATGCTTGCACAGCAGGAGTGTGTCTAATATTGATTCCCTTCTCTTCAACTATTTTCCAAAGTAGCCTGGGGCTTCCCTCCACCCCTACTAACCATTACCCAAGCTTTCTGCTGGGCAGACGTGCTTCAGAACCCCCTCCGCCTACACCCCTGGAGCTCCCTCCGCCTACACCCCTGGAGCTACACCGTCCTGTGTTTATCTGTGTATGTGCAGGGTGTGATACATTGTGATGATCTTAGAGTAAGAGGTGGAGTTGGCAGAGATGTGATACAGAATGCACTGGAGTCAAAATGAAGCCGAGAACTCACTTAAGTTGAAGACACACCGTTACTATCACAAATACCACAGACTATTCTGCATTTGTGTGTGTGTGTGTGGGGGGGGGGGGGGAGTGTGTGTGTGATACAGCCGGTGTGGCACTGGCTGGGTCCTCTACACTCCCATCACCACAGCTTTATTGTTCCAGGTTGACAGAGACAACTAATGAAGATTGGGGCCGAGAGCCACTGTGGCCGATCAGCCAGGGACATTCAAACACACTCAAACACACACACACGCACACGCACGCGCACACGCACACACACACACAGATTTTAAGCCATATCACTACCAAAAAGAACGTCTTGTCATACAACATCATACATAGACAGAAAATAAAGACACACAAACGTCCACCTACAAACCCTCAGCATCAAAGGGTCCGGGTCTCTTTGGTTGAATGTATAAGAAAGCACATACATTCTCAGGCAGACTGCAGTCTTTTGGCTTCTGCAGCTTTTTTGGCCAGACTGTGTAAACATGCCAGAAACTTGCTGCTTTAGGGGGTGATTAATATTGATGTGCACTGCAGACATCAGACAAGAAAGAGGACAGAGGGAAAGAAGTAGATGGAGGGAGAGAAAGAAAGATGGGAGGAAAGGAGAGGGAGCACTCTCCCAGAATACTGCACAGATGTTGTCAGTAAACAAATGTAACATTGTGGGATGAGCTGGATTTCACTTTCATTAGGTTTAACATGTTGTATCACCTGAAGTGCAGAAGTTGAAAGGAAGAAAAAAAGGTGAGAAGACAAATGAGCCTGCTTCTTTCCTTTAGCATGAGTCACTTTTTTTTATAGAGTCTCTAATTTAAGTCCAACAACTCTTGTTAATCCATCCATCACTCCACGTGGTTCAGTCAGTGTGGTCCACCTCTGATATGATGGAGTTTGATTGATTTTGTATCATATGTTTAGGAAAAGACAGGTTAATGTGCAAATACACACACAACTCTTTGCTGCCAGAATGTGATGGGACTAGCATCACATCTGTGGTCACTACACTGATCTGATCTCAGCCATATAAATGACTTCTGTACAGTTTTCAACAAGAAAAATACTAAGCATCACATAACTGTCCAAATGCTGTTCCCCAAGTTTTACACATTGACAAGAATATATTCCTTGGGAAACAAAATAATATAGAAACTCAGCAACTTTAGTATAAAAATATCCCTATTGACGATGACACTCCATGTCAGTGTAGCCCCACCAAGTGGGAAGCTGTTCAGTGCAGTGTGAGTTGGACACCCAGGTCACACTAGATACAACAGTTTCATATCAGCCTTCGATAAAGCTTAAAAGCACAATTGTTGGTGGATAACGTTGTGAAACGAGGTTTAGGCAACAAAACTACTTGGATATAGTTAGAAAAAAGATCATGATTTGGTTTCATATACGCTGCGTGCACAATTATTAGGCAAGTTGTATTTTTGAGGATTGAGGATTCATTTTATTATTGAACAACTACAGTGCTCTCAGTCAATCCAAATGTTAATAAACCTCAAGCCTGAATATTTAAGAAAGTAAAAGTGAGGTTTTGGCTTTCTTAGGAGAATATCTGTGTGCACAATTAATATGCAACTAAAGGAAAAACGAAAATGTTCCCATCTCACTTGTTTATTTTGTTAAAGTGAGAATAATAAACAAACAACTCAAAATTTACAAATAAACATTTCTGACATTTCAAAAAGAAAATCTGTGACCATTATAGCTCCCCTTCTTTTCAATAACTAATAAGCCTTCATCCATGGATTCTGACCTGGACGCCTCCCACTGGAGGTTTTCAAGGCACGTCCAACTGGGAGGAGACCCCAGGGAAGACCTAGAACACGCTGGAGGGATTATATCTCCCAGCTGGCCTGGGAACGCCTCGGGATCCCCCAGAATGAGCTGGAACATGTTGCCGGGGAGAGGGAAGTCTGGGTCAGCCTGCTTGGCCTGCTGCCACCGCGACCCGACCCCGGATAAGTGGAGGAAAATGGATGGATGGATTCTGTCACTTTCTTGATCTGTTGACGATCAAGAGGAGAGGAATGGTCTGTCAGCAGTCCTGACCTCAACCCCATTGAACACTTGTGCGATCAGCTGTTCGTGCCACAGTGACCAACACAACCACGTTGGCTGACTTGCGACAAATGCTTTTTGAAGAATGTGATGCCATCCCACAGCAGTGTGTGAGCAGGCTGGTGACCGGCATGAGGAGGTGCCAGGCTGTTGTGGCTGTGTATGGTTCTTCCACACGCTACTGAGGCTCCTGTTTGTTAAATGAATAAATTGTTAAATTGCCAATAAGTCTTGTTTCTTCAGACTTCAATCATCCAATCCACCAAACAAGACCAAACAAGAGTCAACAGCAGAATAAGCTGTTTGGCATTGGCAGAGAAGATTTGGCACATTTTTCATGGGCGCAACCCACATACTCAGCTCTGCTGCTCATCCCACAAATGCATGATCCTTACAAATGTGGAAATGTTTAAAAGGGAAATAAACAGGCTTTCCAACGGTATAAGATTCATTGCCAAGAAGCATCGTTACAATAGAGAAATAATCTACCAAACACAAATTTCCTTACTTTTTGTGCTATGTTTATATACTACTTCCCTTGTTCAAAGTGCCAACATCTTTTCCTTGTGACTGGGTTTTTTATTCTACTGCTTTGTAGGCGGCCGTGGCTCAGAGGTGAAGCGGGTAGTCCTCTAATCAGAAGATCGGTAGTTAATGTCCGACCCCATGTCCAAGTGTCCTTGGGTAAGATACTGGACCCCAAATTGCTCCCGAAGGCTGTGGATGAGTGTTTTGTAGATATGGAATGTGTGGCTCTCCCTCTTTTGCTTTTGAAATCTTGATTCAAGATCATCTCACTGACTTTTCTTTAGCATTCATCCAAATCCTTCGGTGACATCATCATCAACCAAAATGGGCTCATTTGTCATCATGTGACCTACAAGTATGAACAGCTGGTCATATGTGGTATTGTACAGAGTTACTGTATAATGTGACCACAGTTAGTTTCATACTGCAACTGCTGATGAACACGATGAGATGTGATACAAAGTTATGAAGAAAACTGATGTTTTTTGTCCAACCATAGAAATAGTTTATTGGCCCAGTCGCATTCAACAATGTTCAACCCTCATCTGCTCAGACGGCAGCAGCAATTGAGTTCACCAGAGCTGCAGCCTCCCTCTCTCCTCTTGTCTTCTTGTGTCTACATTGGACACATAGGAGGCTGCAGAAGTCTGAAAGTTTCCAGTATGTCAAACAGCTTCACCTCAGAGGTGACAGGGCTTTCCATTTTCCTATTTCTCACTGCTGCTGAAGCTTTATCTGCTCACAGTCACACATGTCCTTGCGCATCACAAAGTGCAGAAAGCAGGAGATTAGTGGGATTTTGATTTGCCTTCTACAAGATGTATGCTCCAGTTAGCCAAGGACATAGACTTAGTGTGTGGACTGAAACATATGTAGCAATAGAAACACGTGTTTCAGCAGAAAAGGATTACTGAAAATGCTTAATAACAATTTGTAAAACAGTGCCAGTGAGGACTGGACTTCAGGGGCCTGGTGATCTAAATGCTTGAACCAAATTCAATCTTTATGAAGTTCTGGAGAAAAATGCTCAAAGTTAACTAGACCACCAACAAAAAGAACTGAAAACGATACAGGTGAAACTCAGTTTTCAGCTCCCCTTCACTTTCTTTTCTGCTTTGTCTCATTCATTGTCTTGCCTTGACAATGGCCTTTTAATAATGTATATTAAGTAGTGCTGTCCGTTCTCCCATCAGCCTGACTAGTATTTCATTCGGGCACCACTAGACCCAGATTTCACAAGACTGGGTCCTTCCCAAGAGAGGACCGTTGCACCAACACCGCTATCTATAAGTGTGACGACCACAATAAATCGGCCTCGAAACAGCAGCCGGAGGAAAAGTTCCAGTTACCTGTGCGCACACACACACACACACACACACACACACACACACACACACACACACACAACTCATCTATTACCAAGCTAAGCGCGCCTCACTGGTCATATAATCATTAGATAACATTACATTGAAAATATACTGTCATAATATATTGTGCAGCGTGGAATAGCCTCCATCTGTTCGCAGCATAATACAGTCATGAAGTTAAACCCTCCCCTGCTAAATATACGCTAATTCTCTATTTGCTTTAATTACGGGGGAAAGTGCAAGCTGCCTTCGCAGAGCAGAGAAGAAACAGGGAAGACGGAGCAGCACAGGTCGCTAAGGAGGAAACAAACACAATATGTATTATTCCAGTGTGACTAACTAAATATTAGCCAACACACACGCACCGCTTTAACTCTGCATCATCATCATGATCATCATCATCAACATGAGAGCGGACACGGCTCAGCCAACCCGCTGACTTCACCCCGAGAGTACTTTCCTACTATGAATGCCAGTGTGTGTGACAGTGACCCAGTCCCTGTGAGTGAGTTATGCATGAGTGTGAGACGCGCTCACACACACACACACCCACACACACACACACACAACACTGACAGAGAGGCAACGGAATCTAATTTAACACTCGGCTGAGCAGAGATTGGCCGACACTCCCAGTCCCTCACCGGCCAAGCAGGGACACTCTACAACCCAACTCCTCTGTGTGTGTGTGTGTGTGTGTGTGTGTGTGTGTGTGTGCGTGTGCGTGCGAGGATAGCTGTAGAACAAGAAAGCCAGCAAGTGAGGGAATGAGAAAGAGGGAGCGAGTGAGAGAGAGAAATCATGTTCATGGAGGAGTAGAGCAGGGAGGCTGGTGGAGAGCAGGGACTGCTTAGAATTCAGAGTGTGTCGCAGGTCCGCTGGCTGCCAGCTCCCTCTAGGCCTGCTACATGATATCCACTAACCCCCGTAACAATGGCAAACATATGTAAATCGGCCTGTGTCCCCGATTCAATCAGACCCCGGCACAAAGCCACCAACACCGGCGGCACACCCGACGGAAGAAGACACGCTCAGACTCATAAAAATGAAGGGGTAATGCTTGAGTGTGAGTGTGTGTGTGTGTGTGTGTGCGACTATATTCATACAGGCCCACTCTCTATAAACGTCTGTAGTACAGTGTCTTACAATATTTTTTTAAGTATTTGAAAAATCAAGTAATATGATTGGCAGGTAGTGTCATTTCTTCCTGATTCCTATTTTCACAAGTCATTTTAAAAACATCCAGGATGAAAGTGTCATTTTCTAAAGCCATTTGCTACATTGTTCCCCCGACAGCATAGTGGTGTAAAGGAATCAAAGTAAGATTTCTTTGGATCATTCTTATGAACACATATTGCACAGCAGGCTGCTAGCATAGGCAGATGCTAGGAGTGCCAGTAAATGAACAGCTGGGAGAGAAAGAGCCTTTAATATAAAATATTGTACAACTTAGTGATCCTGCATGTTTGAGCCACAGATTGTATGAAATATAGACGTAGTATCCGTGACGTCAACCACAGGTTTCTGAAGAGCCGTTGTGAAGCTCAACGGGGCTCCGGCCGTTGCCGTCTTGGCAGTGCAGGTCTGCCTCCCAGTTAATCCAAAAATGGCGACCTGAGACAGCACCCACCTGTCACTCAAAACTGCCACACACTTAATTATGCCTACCTTTCAGCCTTCATATAATTTAAACGGGTGAGATCCCCGTATCTTAGCTGTAAAGCCCAGAACAGTTTTTTCTCTCACATTTGTAAATACTTTCAGCATCATAGTTGAATAGTTACCCAGAAGACCTCAGGAAGGCCCAGCTAGCAGACATGAAGACAAATATGCAGTCATCACTTATGTAACAACTTGTCCAAGCCTGGGACGATGTTACGCCCATGTCGAAGAAAAAGGACTCAATGATATAGCAGATAAACAACTTGTTACAATAGACAGCTTTCGGGGGCGGCCGTGGCTCACTGGGTTAAGAGGGTTGTCTGGTAACCGCAGGGTCAACGGTTCCTCGACTGGGACGTGTCACGTGTCGTAGAGTCCCTGAGCAAGACACTGAACCCCCGGCTCCCCGGGTGCCTGTCATTGGCAGCCCACTGCTCCCTATATACAGGGATGGGTCAAATGCAGAAGGCAAATTTCGTGTATGTGTATATGACAATAAAAATGGTTTCTTCTTCTTTATTTTCTTTCACACAGACACACTCACACTGTATGTCTCTGATCTCATTACGAGGAGGCGGTGGGAATCAGCGAGGCCCTAAGTGTATCATGATCAGAGATAACGGCAGCTGGATAACTGTTAGCAATCTACATCTTCCCTTCGGGACTCAAGCAGATATCATCAGCCCTCATGAGCCACCGCTCTCATCTCCGTAATGACTGGCCTCATTCTGTGTGGATCTATGTGCGTGTGCTCAGGTAAATTGAAATGCTACTGTTATTTGTTTGCATTTGGATTCTATTTTTTTCTTTAATAAGTGAAGAAGCCTCAGGGGTATCAGACCACAGGATAGCATCAGCTGAGTTGCCACACACGTGCATACATACTGTATTGACTATCAGCCATGGCCACTGAAAACCATTAGGCTAAATGAGTCTAACCTGGCTGTGGAGAGAGGCTGTGGCCGGCTCAAATGAGAATCAGATGAGAGGGCCTTGGACAGGGGGCTGTATCGATAGGGAACAATGGAGGCAATGCTGATACAGTTGAATAAGAGAGCAAGGGGAGAAATCGAGCCCTCTGAATTGCAAACGTTCAATCGAAGGTGGATAAGGACAAGGAGTAGCTAATCTGTGTTTTCATTTGGAAAGAATGAGTGAGATAAGCTGTGCCGCTGGGATCTCTCACAAACCACGTTCCCGTAAATGAAAATGATATTTTGACGCTAAGTGCGTTTCTAACCATGATTGTTTGACTGATCGTGTTTCTTGAACTGTCAGGCTTTTTGTATTTGTGATTTAGTCACCTGTTCCCATAAAGTGGGAGCCTTATGAAATTGCTGCTCCCAGCCGGAGGCCCTTTGGCTGGCAACCAGCTGGGGACATTTCTCCCCGGGCTTTGGTGCTCAGAGAGAGATATATATCATTCATTTCCCACCTGTATAGATTTGGACTATAACCTACACTTTACGTGAGCTAATGCATAAAATATCAGTGTAATATTTTCATGACCTTATAGTAATAGCAAGCACTTTTTCTCTGTGTTAGAAGCACATTTCCTCATACACATGGAATACGATCAAAACAGCTGATTCCAGGCTCACTGGGGAACAGAAAATGTGCAGAATTACTGTAAAGCACGTCAGCTACCATAATCACTGCTCCTCCTGGTGGTTAGATGAAGCATCGCAACTAGTTTACACGTATGGTGTTGAGGGGCATTACGAGGCCACGACATCATCGAGGGAGATTTAATTCTAGACAAGCACCCAGCGGAGATGAGCCAAGGATCTGCCTGGGCTTTGTCACGGACCTTATTATTATTATTGGGAATGATAGATAAAACAATATAAATAAGTTCTGGAAATTCTAAATTCTATAAATAAGTTCTCTCCAGAGGTATTAGCAAAATGAAAAAGTTATTTTGTCACACTATGTGCTTCTAGTTCAAGAGGATTTGAGGTTGAAGCTGGCCTATAGACCTCTTTAGTAGCTCTTTCCTTTAATGGAGAGAGAAGCCCTGCTAAATGTTTGATGATTTAAGACTGTTTCATTGTAAAAGGAACCGGAGCAGAGTGATAACAACACTACATTATTCATACGGGCCCTCTATCACTGCACGCTTTCTGTCTGAGGCAGAGAGAGTCTGCGAGACAGAGGAAGAGACAGGACAGAGAGACAGGACGGAGAGAGACTGATGGAGAGTGGGAGAGACTGGGGAGACACAGAGAGAGACAAAGAGCTTGGGGGGGGGGGGGGGGGGGGGGGGGACTGACAGGGACAGCATTCCACTTCGACTTTCAAATGAACAATCGATGCAGGAATCAAAACACATCAATATCACAGACCTAAACTAAACTCCTGAAGCACAGAAGATCAAAGCACCTGGGTCTGATCTGGAGGACTGTTCTATCATGTGGTTAATAAATATGGAAAAAGGTAAACTTCTAATTCACATACTGTCACCCCAATATGTATCAAGGAGTAAATGAAGGACTTGTGAGTGACTGTACTGCATTCACCTGCTTTGTTCCACTTACATTCTGCTTTATCGTCAAATGTTTGAGTTAGAGATGTTAGTCCAGATCCGTGTGTACCTGACCCCAGTGTCCTGAGAAGAGGCCCAATAAAGGGATGTGATTGAAAAACACATGTGCACGAATAACCCCATGGGTGTGTACGGGCTTTTTAGCTGAGGTAAGAAAATGAGTTCAGCTAATGTGTTGACAATCACAAATAACAAATAACGTACAACTGTGTAAATCTATAAAATGGAGATTTTTTTTTCTACCACTACAATCATAATGATTTGATGACAATGGGATTTCAATAACCACACTGAGTCAATACCTAAATAGCCATTACCAGCTCAGTGATCTGATAACGACAAGATGAAAATGATAGCTTGGCAGCTAACAAGAGGCTAGGCCCTTTGCAGCTGAATAGAGCAGAGGAAAAGGATGCCCTCGCTCCCCGATGAGACTTCTATAATTGGATGTACTGGCCCGCATCTGTGTTCCACCCTGTGGTTCCCACCAATCCATGTGCTTGATCAATGGGCCTGCCCCGCTGGGTGCTGCTGGATATGCTAATCAATTAACAATCTTGGCGCAAAGAGAGAGGGGATAGGCATGCAAATGAGGGGATCCAAGTCGAACTGCCACATGGGAACCTGAGACCTGATCAATTTATCAATGGCCAAATGTTGTTTCGTTCTTTACTGAAGGCCATGTTGATTGGGCTGGGTTGGGTTGGATTATATTGATTTTAGTTGAGAGCAAGAAAAAGAGAGTAGGAAATAATACCTGCACCAAACATAAACCGGGGTTTAAAACAAAAAACCATCTCCGTCCACATGGCCTTTCAGCATTATTTGCAAAATGATTTCCGTCCATACTATCGTCTGAAGACGTATATCACGGACTATTCACGTATATCACGGACTATTACACGGGTGGGTGCCCGTGTAAACAAGAAGTAGATTGGTTGCTAAGTTACAGAAAAATACAACAGAGTATTATAGTAGTCTTTAATTATGAAAGCTAGAGCTTGATACTAAATCTTTTTATTTTTATTTTTCAAAAATAGTTATAATGCTGCAGGTCTTGCTCTCTCTCTCTCTCTCTCTCTCTCTCACACACACACACACACGCACACACACACACACACACATCACATTTAAAATGAACACTTACAAATCAAAGTCTACTAGATTATGGGTCATAAATGTGGCCAACACACGTCTCTCACTCGTTTCTCTGTGTCGTTGTGTCTGTTCTCATAGCTCCTGGTGGCTGAAGTCTCTGCCCTACTGGAGAGCATTTACTACTTCATTTACAAATGGGGAATCCATCATTAATAAAGTATGAAAACACAATCATGAAACACATAATAGATGAGCTTATTAATCAATAATAAAACATTTATAACTGTTGTTGTGAATTACATAATGAGTGTTAATGTAGGAACAATACGTTATAAATGATGAATTAAGTGTTTACTCATACATAACTAATGCTTCATAGCGTGTAGTTATTATAAAGTGTTTCCCTTTCTTTCTACAAAATTTGCAGAAAGCAACTATGGTAAAAATACAAAAAAAAAAGCTTCAGCACAAAGCAACGATCTGACCAACTTACTTTCTGCTTCACTATACAAGTAGGGCACAGTGCTTCCTGAAGTGATGGACATGAATCGTGCACAGCAAAGTTTCCTTTACATTAAGTTAAGCTTCACTATGGATGCCCTTGAGGAGAGCTATCCTCCTGTTTAGGAGCAGCAGGCAGACACAGTGCAGCACCTGGGCCTCCAACGATGAGGCCGTTGCTTTGCTTAAAGGCAACGGCATGAGGACTCCTACATATGCGCTCTTGTTGTGGGTGAGTTCCACTCAATACGGACTGCAAACGAAAGTAATAATTACTGAATTACTGAAACACGCTAAATTTGTTGTTGATGAATCATAAATGAATGGCTTGTTGGTGCATGTTCTGTTGAGACGAGCACATACAGTATGTTGCGAAGAAAGCATATGCAATAAAAGGAAATAGCACATACAGCACACAGGAAAACACTTACAGGGACACACACACACACACACACACACACACACACACACACACATAGTGCAAAAGGTCTCTTACTGCATCACAGAAGAGATGGCAGGTACCTGGCACAGTAAATAAAAATACAATTTTGCCAAAGTCCTGCAACCCCCCGCACTCCCCTTCCCCACCATACACCCTCACACACACACACACACACTCACACTTCACCCCTTCATCTACCCATTGCTCAATTCCTCCAGAATGGCCCTATAGTTTCCTGTAATAAAGGGGGAGTGAGATGCCTATTTAATCTCCATGCCATTCCCTAGTCCGCTCCCCAAAGCCAGCCTGTCACACACACAGTGTTTTATTACACACACCAGAGAACGGTTGGAGAGTGAAGGGAGGAAGACGGGAAATGAAAGAACAGAAGCCACGAAAGTCAAGGACGACAAACAGGCAAACCTTTCTCCGAGGAACGCTCTGCAATAACTTTGTTTTGTGATATATTTATGTTGAAACATAGGATCAGATCAATGAGGGCAGGACTGATTGAGACTTCTGTTTTTCATTGTCCTCTCCCCGTTTCCTGCCGGGTATTTTCCCTGATTTATGAAAAGAAATCTTGTTCTTTCCTTATCGTTATCAGAACCTGTGTCTGGCACTGCAGAGTGTGTATAAGCCCTATGTGTCTAAAAGTTTGTTTCCACCCGGACAACAACACATTCACTTGACGTGAAAGAGAGCTTGTCTGGCTGCAGAGCATTGGTTTTCTAACTACACTGGGCATTTGGGCCATAGAGGGCAGTGAATGAATGAATGAATGAAAACTGAATGAAAACCGAATTATTCTGTACTCCTCAGAAAAGTATGCTGCTGCAGTGTACTTGTTGTTTTGTTATTTTCATTCGTTCAAATGCATTCTAGGATCCCTTTGGGGAAGCTCCCTGGGCCGTATGAACAGTTTCACCTCACATGACTATGGTTCCCTAGAATGGCTTCTGAATAGTATGAAGACAAGAAGCATTCAAATGTTTGCTATCACCACAAGTATTTGTGCACTTGCTCACTTGTTTAAAGCCCCCATGTGTAGGGTTGGGAACAATGTGATTGTGGATGATTTAAAATGATTCAGATGGTCAGATTTCTGATTGCTGAAAAATGTATACAAAGAAAATGAAACAGCTACACACATATTGTATATGCAGTACTTTCTGCCAGTATCTTCTATCTTCTGCCACTGGAAGGAAGCAGGAAGTCGTTGCTTTATTGACAGCCCTGCTCCTCACTTGCATGTTTCCTTTTATTTTCATTGATATTCATGTCAAACTCCACTCAGCAAGCACACCGCATGATACAGCAGAATGCGGCATTAGATTACATTTTGAGCATGTTTGTTGGCGCTGATTTCGTTTTGAAATATAGAAATATCGTTCTCATTCTTCTGATTTCTCTGCTTTTACTGCTAGTGAATTCAATTTGATAAAACTTTTTGTCATTTTGTTGGGTCTACCTACGAAGGACCACTTGAGCACAGTCAAGCACCTCTGAAAACCCCCTCTGGGAAACCTTGAACCACCTGGTGGGGATTCCCTAAAAAGCCCCTTCAGCCCAGATCACAATTCCAGCATGCAGCTCGCTGCTTGTCTGCAGCATAGTACGCAATATTTCATACTGCAAATACAACGTTTCTGTTGCACTGAGGGCCGTAGGTCAAGTGTGTGCACCCAGACGCATTCTGTATGGAACCGAAAAACAAACCACCCAGCCATGTTTGCCCACTTCAGCTCTTTCCATCCCCGTTCGTATGCTTTTCGTTACCCTTTAAAAATCCCCAAATATTTCATTGGCGCCTTAACACCTGGGGACCTATTTTTGGCCTCCCTCCATCTCTCTTCCTGTCTGTCTGCTCCCCCATCCGTCGTCCACTTGTTCTTGTGCTCCACTGCTGCCATGTCCCTGTCTGCCTGCCCTGACTAATGGGTACAGAGTGCCCCAAAGTGCCCTGGAGTGCCCTTTTGCATTCCACCCATGGGTATTCCCATCACACACACACACACACACACACACCGAAATCCTAAAATGCTTGTCTACTCGGGAATTCCTCTGGGTGAAGGTGGCTTCCCACCTGCTGAATGTCTTGCATAATGTGTTTTGAATAATGCAAATGCTTGAGCCAGCAGACGTCGGGTACAGCATGTTTCTCTCTCCACAAAGAGGACAATTTCAGGGTCACATGCTTAAGTGGCTGTACTATTGATGTAGAAGAAGAATGTGGGGCGGAAGTCTCTGATGAGTGTAGACATACTGTACATTCCAGCTAATCTTAAATTTCTTTTAATGGCATGACCATTAATAAAGGGTGACTTTGGTATTTTTTAACCTGGACCATGTTTTTGTGTAAGGGTACAACACTATTTGAAATAGGTCCAGTATTTAGGGAGCATGCTGCAGCCGGCAGCTGCTAAACGTGCTGTAATGTAATCGCTCAGGGCAACTCCTCACCGTCAATGTACGTCCACTAAAAGGGCTTGTTGTTGCCACTGACAGACTCAGAGTCTCAGATTAGTGTCTTTACATTTTGGACCAACCATATGCTTTGCTTTAGCTTTAGGAATAAATGAATGAATTGACTGAAAAGGCAAAATACTATGTCATTACCCTTGATCACACACTGGACAAATTCTACTTTGTTCTTCCAAAGCAGCTCACAGTTCAACTATTAGAGCACAAATACAGTTTTTTTTCTTAGATGATTTTTCTTTTAAATCACAGTAAATATGCTATTTCGGTTTACTCCAGATCTCAGTTTCCCAGTGACATTTACATGAAACCTAGTGAAACAGAAACTGTTCTTCAAACCCACTGGTACAACACATGTTTACATGTCCATTATACTGGGCCCACTTTGTGGTTGACCCCCATTTAAACATTTGTTTGGCTTGCCCATTATCATTCATATTCATAGGAAGGGTAACTCCCATGGCCCCAAACTACAGCCGCATATTCAGAACTGGACAAACACAATGGTGAACAAAATTGGTACATACAACCAAAACTTTGAATTGATTTAACTCCTGCAGTGTTCTGCCCTGTCTTGCTTTACAAAACACTGCTCTACCGTTAAACTGACGGTGGACTTTTTGTTTCCTGTGACAGCATGTGGCCCAGAATGCAGAGGAAGAAAAACACTGGCAAGGTTTTTAATTGTCTGAAAGTAAAGTGGCCGTGTACTCTGCCACTGGACACGAATAGTAACAGCATGAGGCAGCAGTGCCAGTAGAATAAGGCTGGCCTTTGTAAAGTGTTTTTTTTCTTAACTGATCTTCTCCAGTCCAGCCGGCCTTATCTGCATGCTCCTCCCCCCCTCAGAGCGGAGATTAGTCCCTAAGCGCCACTTGAAATCTCTCCTCCATCCTCATGGCCTTTGTGATTTCTAGAGACTGTTATCACACTGAGGGGTGAACAAGACCAGAGGCAGGGTTTCTATTTGCACTCCCCCAAACTCAGTCATTTCTTATCTGAAGACTTGAAGAAGAGGGGGGTGGTGACTCCTGCTCGTGTCTGCTCGGTCTGAGAGACTGGAAACGAAGGAAAAATAGAGAGGCAGCCAGTAGTAAAGCGTATTTCAGACATGGACCTCGTTACGGGAGTATGATGCCCATTTAACGTTAGTCTGATGTTAAATAAATCCTTCCAGAACGGCCCTGTAATGCTCCAAACAGTCTCAACTAAATGTCGTTCCATTTACTTAAAGACTGAGGGATTAAAGCTAGTGAGAGTAATGTGTTTTAGAAACAATTTATTAAATCGGTTGAAATTACCTTTGCATCTCAACAGCAATCAATAAATCTAATGCTCAGAAAAAAAGGAATTGTGAGGTGTACAGAGCAATCCTATTTGCTCAGGTTAAACTCAGTGCCTCAAATCTAATTGGACGCCCTTTACACTGCAGCAGGACAATGACCCAACTGCCAAAAAGACTTTTTCGAGACCAAAGACAGAAATTGCAACCATGTATTAAATATGACTTCAATTAACAGCTCATTTGAAACACCCAATGTTGATGTAAAGTGAAGCTGAAAGTCTGCACTTCAAACTTGGTGTACAGATCCAAAATAACAAAAACAATGTGTCACCGTCTAAATACTTGTGGAGCTGACTATACATGCTGACAGAGAGAAACACACAGTCAGACGCGTGCTCACACAGATACTGTAGTATAACACACTCCGTCAGTGCCCAGAGAGGGTAGAAGGTCAGACTTTAATTGAGTGTGCATGTTGCAGTGTGTGCAGCCTTTGTGTGTGTGTGTGTGTGTTAGGGGGTGGGAGGGGGGCTGCCGATCACTACAGGGCTAATAGGACTCCAGGCTCAGGAGTGCTGACAAGGGCAGGAAGCGGCTGGAGAGAAGGGCTTTTCATTTTCATTCTCACTAATATCACACACTCGTCTCTCGGTATATATTGTACAGCATACTCATATATGCATGAGTTTGTGTGTGTGTGTGTGTGTGTGTGTGTGTGTGTGTGTGTGTGTGTGTGTGTGTGTGTGTGTGTGTGTGTGTGCTCGTGGGGGTAAGGGAAAAGTCTCTATCTCTTCAAATCACAGCTTTCTAATGAGAAATGAGACCGTCCCCCCTCCTCTCTTTTTTCATCCATCTCTCCCCTTTTTCTTCCCTCACCAGCTCATGATTCATCATGTCAGATGTTAATATCCCTAAAGGTCATACGGAGTCATAAAAGAGGAAATATGCTTGGTTAAACTTTTTTCGCAGTGTCCCCCCCCCTAACCTTATCGCATTGGTGTGGTGGTGGTGGTGGGTGGGGGGGATGCGGTGACCCGGGCTACTGTTACCACAGCGATCTTTAGAGGATGATTGATAACAACAATAACAGGAGCTGGCGTTCGGCGCAGCTTTGAAAAGGAAGTGATGCATATTTGCTCCATCGCATATACACACACACACACACACACACACACACACACACACACACACACACACACACACACACACATGGGCTAGTGTGAATGAGGGGATGGATGGAGAAATGAAAAGAAGAATAGTTCATCTTCCAATAAATGAGTGACTGTCCTTCCTGCACTGTGAGATATACAAACGTGGAAACAAAGGTAATTGTGCCTCACGGGGCTTGATAAGTTGTGGCATGAGAGATTGAGAGCAGGTTACTCGTTGATACAATGTCTGTCACGTGGCGTGAAACTGTGACAGCCGTACTGAAGGCCACAGCGGTTTGTAACAGCAGATTAAACTTCTAAAGGAAGTAGAACATTCAAGCATGTGTTTCCGGGCACCGACCTGTGCTGTTGTGAAGCTGCTTGGTAGACAACTTGTGACCGGTTCCTCCCTCGAACCAAAGCAGCATCTTGCCCAAAAACTACTCATTGCGTGTGGCTGTGTGAGCGACTAGAGAGAGAGCCCGGAGCGCTCAGTTCTTCTGTAACTTGTAATGGAACTTCCTGCTGCTACTGCTTCACATTAAAAGCTTCTCACAGGTGGGTGTATACAACATGCGCCTCGCAGAGATGAGCCGTGCTTCGAAAACAGAGCTTGGTCTGCACAACAAGACATGAAAATAATGATGATGCTATTTGGTCAGCGGATGCTGGGATAAAGGGTCACAACACAGACTGAACGGAGGGAAGCCTGTGAGCAGGTGCAGGTCAACAGGTCAAGTGGGGCTGCTGCATTCACACGTGGAATACTTGTAATACGGCACTCAGTGCTCGGCTCACTCTGACAAAATCACCAAACTCAAGGCTTCAAAACAGCAGTCCACAAACCAATGGGTGACATCAACATGACTACATCCACTTCTACAGTCTACGGCTCTGACTCCTGTTCACTCTGAAGGTGGGGATTGTTTTTACTGGTCACTCTTCAGTTCCCTTTCGGCTGCATTCACACTGAATCAGGCGTTGCAGCGAACACGCCAGTCCTCCCATTCGTTTAAATGTGGGCCACGCTGGGGTAGCCAATCAACAAAAGAAGTTAAATGTCCTGCAGTGGCTTGGTGTTAACGGGCCCTCCCACACCGCTGCACGAGCCTGCACTCATTTCCACAATTTGGTTTTGTATGAATGCAGAGCCTGTCTGAGCGTGAGATGAAAATAAAAATAACTTTTCAAAAACAGCGGTTTACGAATTGGGAAGATCGATATGAATTCAACCTGTAGTGTATCTGTAAAACTAATGTGTTCATTGCACTCACCACCTCCCTTGTAGATTCAGGGAAGTGAGGGCTGTCGCTAAACGACGTATATTGGAGCAGGTTGTGTACGCTGCGCACAGCTCTCTCAATAAACACCTTTTTTCTTGTCTCTGAGTCCAACCGGATTTCATCTAACATCAAACACGTGAAGAGCCGATGAGTTCGGCTCTTTTACTTCATACAGTGCTCATGCAGCTGACATTGCCACACCTCAGAAGAGCCTGAGGCTCGGCCCTGCATTTGTAGATTTTTGCTCAGTAACAGCGTTGCGCCCATATTCCTCACAAATTTATAGATGTAAGGCATGGACATGGTGGAATGGACTGCTGCAAAGACATACAGATTCATATTCCATGCAATGGGTTATGGCTCTTAAATATGAAGAGGGGGGAGGGGGGGTTTGCTTGCTGAATTTGCATGGATGTCCTTTCGCCCTTTCATTCCCCATTCCATTTTATCATATATCTATAAGTCCTCCGCTGCACACTGACATGGACTGTGAGGACAGGCTGAGGATGAAGGAGTGAACATGACCATCATGAATAAGAGATTAAATAAAAGCGCAAGTCTGTGAAGCCACTGTGGCACCCGGAGCAAATGAAAGGCACTTTTAATAAAAGCACATTAAGACGTACTTCACAGAGAAAACAGAAGCAAGACGGAGCATAATGTGACACAAAGACGTATCACTGAAAAGTACAGTTTACTCTGCTTCTTATCAGAAGACATGAGAGCGGGAGTTTTAAAAGTGTTCGTATTCCTCTTGAGTGTGTGTGAGAGTTTACATCGGCTGGAAGCACACACACACACACACACACACACACACACACGGGCTAATTAGAACTAATTTGACCACTTGTTTCTGAGGTGCTGCATGACAGAGAAACGGAGGAGAGGAAATGAACGCAGACACAAATCATCTGTCGTAAATACAGTGACAGCGCACTTCCCATCTCTCTCTACCCCTCATACTTAAACACACACACACATGCTTTTTTCCACAAGCGATCTTATTGCTTTTAATTGCATCTAATTCTAAATCTTACAAATTCAGGCAGTATTGTTTTGACAGCTCTGACATTTATTCCAATTACAAGAACTGTGTTAGGGTTACACTACAGTTAGGGTTAGGTAAGGGTTATGTTAAGGTTTAGGTAAGGGTTAGGGTTAGGTACAGGTTTATGATAAGGTTTAGGTAAGGGTTAGGGTCAGGTACAGGTTTATGATAAGGTTTAGGTAAGGGTTAGGGTTAGGTACAGGTTTATGATAAGGTTTAGGTAAGGGTTAGGGTTAGGTACAGGTTTATGATAAGGTTTAGGTAAGGGTTAGGGTCAGGTACAGGTTTATGATAAGGTTTAGGTAAGGGTTAGGGTTAGGTAAGGGTTATGTTAAGGTTTAGGTAAGGGTTAGGGTCAGGTACAGGTTTATGATAAGGTTTAGGTAAGGGTTAGGGTTAGGTAAGGGTTATGTTAAGGTTTAGGTAAGGGTTAGGTACAGGTTTATGATAAGGTTTAGGTAAGGGTTAGGGTTAGGTAAGGGTTATGTTAAGGTTTAGGTAAGGGTTAGGGTTAGGTACAGGTTTATGATAAGGTTTAGGTAAGGGTTAGGGTCAGGTACAGGTTTATGATAAGGTTTAGGTAAGGGTTAGGGTTAGGTACAGGTTTATGATAAGGTTTAGGTAAGGGTTAGGGTTAGGTACAGGTTTATGATAAGGTTTAGGTAAGGGTTAGGGTCAGGTACAGGTTTATGATAAGGTTTAGGTAAGGGTTAGGGTTAGGTAAGGGTTATGTTAAGGTTTAGGTAAGGGTTAGGGTCAGGTACAGGTTTATGATAAGGTTTAGGTAAGGGTTAGGGTTAGGTAAGGGTTATGTTAAGGTTTAGGTAAGGGTTAGGTACAGGTTTATGATAAGGTTTAGGTAAGGGTTAGGGTTAGGTAAGGGTTATGTTAAGGTTTAGGTAAGGGTTAGGGTCAGGTACAGGTTTATGATAAGGTTTAGGTAAGGGTTAGGGTTAGGTACAGGTTTATGATAAGGTTTAGGTAAGGGTTAGGGTTAGGTACAGGTTTATGATAAGGTTTAGGTAAGGGTTAGGGTTAGGTACAGGTTTATGATAAGGTTTAGGTAAGGGTTAGGGTTAGGTTTATGTTAAGGGTTAGGGTGGTAGCGGTTAGGGTAAGTCTCCAGGAAATGAATGTAAGTCAATGTTATTTCCTCAAGGGTTATGTAAACACAACCGTGAGCATTTGTCCCCATAAGGAAGGTGACTGTGCAAACACATTAATGTGCCCACAAGACTGGTAAACCCCCCCCCCCCCCATCCCCACACACAGACTAATGAGTGAGTGAATGAGGTGTTGGTGAGGGAAGTGTTGATCATACAGTTATAGACATGAGATGTAAAGGAAAGAAGGATAAAACAAAAACAAAACATACTCATAATGTACTAGTAAAACAGGTTAAACATAAAATTACAAATATGAATGTGATCACAACCAGGAGAAAATGACAGAAGAGTCCCTCGTTCCAGACGCAGAAGATGACATGCTCAGTATTCCTCCTCCTCCTGCACTACTTCTTCGTCTCCATAAATCTTAAAGAGCTTCGCTGGGCCCTGTCATTAGGATGTACAGTACAGTAGGTGTGTGTCTGTGTGGTGGAGGGCTCCCCTCCACTGCTAAGCAGAGATAAATCACTTCATCAGCATGTATGAGTGCAAATGAGGGAGTGAGTGCAGGGAGGATGGGGGGCAGGGGGACAATCAATTATTCAGCAGTGAACATGTTTCACTTATTACTTAACTCAATTTCTCAACATCCACACGACCTCTTGTCCAATTCATCATCCTCCATGTGAGGGCCCCTTCCTCAGACTCGCTCTCTCACTTTAGTTGGCTTTACTGGCATAACTCACGATTACTATTATGAAAGACAATGAATGTAACTAACTAAAAAATGTAAAAATAAAGTCAATTAAATATTAGTTAATAGAATAAAATATGTCCACACACACCTAATTCATTCTTGATGTAGATTTCTCAGTAGAAGTGTGCGCTGCAGAGGGAAACAATCTCATTGATTGATTTTTGAGTAGATTTATGGATTATCAGAAAAAGAAACAAAAATATCCAAAGGACAACATGTTGAAGACATGAACACTTATTTCAAACATTGTCCCGAGACATTAAAACACAACAAGACACTTAACATAAACAACTAAACACAAAACAATCCTGAAATCTTTCTCCACAGTTTAAGAAATATACAAAATAATCGCATGTCACAAAACATAAAATAACAATTTCATTGCAAAATTCAGTGTAAATCTGTTAATCTCTAAGAAAAGTCCTTCTTGTTTAAGCTCCCCAACATGGCAACAACAACAACAAAAAGGGCTTTTTCACTTGGCACTCTACATGATCACACACTGGCCTGGTATTATAGATATGCTGAGTATGGACCATTGTTATCTTACAGAAATATTGAGGAGCCTACCCATTGATCACATTGTATATAAGATGCAGCTTCTGTTGAGCTGAACTGGCAGCTTTTGATTTCATCACTGCCAGCATGAGTTAGAGGGGATGCATTTCATAAATACAAAGGAACATTATTTTGCATCACCTGCAGTTCCTTCCTAAATTTAGACTTCTACCAAGATGAAGGTGCAAATTCAAAACAATATATTCTTGATTGATTAATTGACAACTTTTATGAATCAAAATAGGTGTTACTTTTGGCCGATATGAAAAAAGGCAGAAAGATTAAAATCCACAGCTAATGAAACAGAAGGGTAAGTGATGCCCCCAGGGGCAGCAGTGTGAATGGAGAGGGGGGGGGGGGGGGGGGGGTGCACCAGCTGTTTTGATGCTCTTTCAAAACAAGTGACCACTCTAATTAAAAGTATTTTCATACTCATCCATCATCTTCAAAATGAGATCCATCACATTGAGAAGGCAATAAACAGTCAGCAAGGAATGAACTTGTTGCTTTTTCACTGCATGAGAAATGTTTTTGAAAGCAAACCTTCTGGTGCTTTGTGTATACTGCAGTATAAACGGGACGTGATTCAGAGGGTCATGCTGAGCTTGATTAGTGGGGGTATCTCTGTCCCCCTGACCCGGTGCACCACATGATACGATGGCCTTGTATAAAATAAATAAACACAGTTTATACAGTTACGTATGCATTGCTAAAAGAAAAAAAAAGAACACGGTATTCACGAGGGGTCACAGCGCACGCTATTATGACAAGCCCCAGTGAACACAAGTGAAGCACACACACACACACACACACACACACACACACACACACACCATTGTAACATGTCTTGTCACACGACAAAATAGAGACTTGACATTGGACAACATACATTTCCCAGCAATCATCATTGCATATTTGTATACAACAAAAAACAAAAACAAAACAAAAGTTAGTCAATTATTGAATAGTTGTTTTCAACGTTTATGTAGAATAGGTATATGATTCAGTTATTAATTGCGACTGACTATTTTAACAAAATAGAAAAGAAAGTGAAACCCTGACGGGTTTGCCTGTTGAGTACGTGTAAATGAAATGGTATTTCCTTCAAGTAGACATTCGGCCACCTTTAAATGTACTAATGTATCTGTGGTGATTGTTTATCACACATATGTGGGATATACAGACGGGCTCGTTCTCTCTATTGGCAAACACATGCTCCCACTGTCCTCACTGTACCAATCAATCTATGTTCCAACTGTCACTGAGCACTGTCAGCTGTTAGGACAGACAGGAGCTTGGAGTCATTGGGTTTGGTAGAAATATTACTCTGTTCAACTCTCTGCAGCTTCAGAGGAATGGTTGAGTTTTATGATCTGCTCCTCTCAGATCAAAAGTCAGGCACCGGTACTGCAAACATCTGCTAGTAACTAGTACATAACTATATAGAGTACGCTAACTGTGCTATACACGCAGACAATGAATGGTAAGAGGAAGGGTGAGAGAGAGAGACGCGTCCGAAACACCAGTACCACGCATCTCTCTCTGTTCCCTTACTGTGGCACTCGATACACACACACACACACACACACACACACCGGCCTGGTCTCCTAACAATGACGCTCTCAGACAACAAAGCTGCATTGTCAGTTGTGTTACAAAGGAAACATACTTTCTCCCGGATAACTTTTGTTTGTGACGTATCACAAATCTGTTTCTATGAGAGTGTGGAAGTCTGCGTAGGGAGGAGTCAAACAAACACAGAACTAACATTCATTTATTTTTACTGAAATAACGTGACTAACATACTTATTGTAAGCCAACCAATGACGTGTTACTAAACATATCTAAATTGTTTTTCTCCATTGAAATATCCAAGTAGTTTTGTTGCGAGGTTTGTTTCAATTTTAAACAAAATGATGCTTCCCTTGAAATGTAATTTAGGATGCAGTTTAGTTGGATGGGAATGTAGTTTTGTAGGAGATATGACATGGTTGCACACACACACACACACACACACACACACACACACACCAGTGGCGGGCCGTGCGTTATATACCTGGGCCTTCACTGCTGTCCTGTTTCGTGTAAAAATGAAGCTCAACACCTATAAATACATTAACTGCAGAGTGCAGATATATGAATATGCCGAGACTGCGTCTCCTCTCTGCTCTGACTGCAGCAGCTGGGACTGCTGTGCGAGGCTGCTAGGAGACTAGCCGCCTGTGAGTGCTTTGGGGCGGCTCACGGCAGCACCCGCTGCTTGTTCACGACAGTGCAGAACGTATAGTACGTGCTTTCAGGGCAGAGTCAAAACACCAGAAAAGTCTCCAACAGCACCAGAAAAATTCGCTAGATTTGTCACTAGTAGTGTTTGACAAAAAAAGTCTCCATGAGGGTTTGGAAAGTCGCCAGATTTAGCGAGAAAGTCGCCAAGTTGGCAACACTGGCACCGGCTAAATATGTCCCCAGAGCAACATTGGACGTAACAATAGTTCCTTCCACATATAAATCCATCTTCATAAATACAAGTTGTACAAATTATAATATATAAACAAGCATATTAAAGCTACTGCAGATGTAAAAACAGTTGACTGTTCACTTTAAGACTAACTCCATCCTCCTTTCTTTGTTGACAAAGAGTTTAATCTCACAGTTAAATTATAAAATAGCTACAACTTTGTGATTCTGTTTAGGCCAGTAAAGAAGGCCTTGAAGGCCCTGACGGCCCACCACTGACACACACACACACACACACACACACATTACTACAAATGCTCTTAAGCAGCAGTTTTCTAGCTTAAGTGGTTTGAATGACAAACTATAGCATAATATTATAATACATGTATTGTGCATTGCACTTATACAGTGTAATATATAACCTTGTGTAAGTCATCCTCGTGCAGTTGGCAATAATCAAGTGTAAAACGTGTTTTGACACTTTTCATGCTTTGTTAAATTGAAAGTATTTACTGTTCTTTCTTTTCAATAGGATTATTATTGAAAATGTCACTTAGCAATCTGAAAAGATAAAAGAGTACATGAAAAGTAACAATGCAGAACTGATGTCGGATTCTATTTTTTCTCTTTATCTTTGAATCATGAGTGTCTATTAAACTATTTTTAATCGACACGTATCTCTTACAAACTAGCATGTGTGAAATTCATGTTTTCACATATGCTGATATGTGAATTCACCACTGATGCACAGACAGTCCCCATAATATTGTTCTGATATTACAAGATCAAAATGTAATTGGGCGAGTATTGAGCTGCTACAGAACAGCTACTGTAAACTGAGATCAAGTTGGATAAAGTCACGTGGCATAAATACAATCGTAACACACTAATATCATTAGTTACTATGCGGATATTTTATTTCATTATAGTGACATTAGACCTTGATATATATTAAAAATCACAGGATATTATAGGAATGTTTAAAAAAAAAAATTTCAAATAAAAAAGTATGTTTAATTAAGAATGTCATGTTTAAGCAGGGGTCACTAATTGTATCCGGACCCTGGACCTAAAACTGAGAGATAATTGAGAATTTTCAAATTCTGACGGAGCACTTCTATTTTAAGCGGTGCAGCTTTTCCAGCCTTTACGGCACTTGTTCAGCGGTGCAGGAAACACACCGACCAATTACATGCGTATTAAATCACAACACGTGATGCAGCTCAGCCAATCAAATATGTGTATTCCGACCAAGTTTCCCGACTCAAGTGAGACGTACTCACACGAGGGAGAGACGAGGAAAGTGAAGGAAGAGCAGGAGAATTACGTGAGTCAGAAGTTATTTCACATGAAGTTCTCCAAACAAAGAAAAGTGTTCAGAGAGACCGGAGTCTTTAACCACGACTGGACAGACTCTTACATGTTAATTCTTCCCACAGACAGTTTAAAACTAGTATGTCTCACATGTTCAGAGACCGTGGCGATGATTAAAAGCGTTAATGGGAAGAGACAAAGCACAACGTACCCTCTCACATCTGAAATGAAGTCACAGATAATAAACAACATATGAGCCCAATATGATCAGAATCAGAACACATGGATTCACTGACCACAGTGATGTTAACAGAGAGGAGTAGAGCAACAGGTGCTTTAATAACCACAGAGAAAGTCCCTGCTCACTCATTTATCTTGTTAGAAGATGAGAATAATATAATATTGTGGTGTTTTTGGGTGACATCACTTCACACCTGAGTGAACTGAATCTAAAGCTGCAGGACAATTCAGTGAAATTCATTTCTCTAAAATGATGTAGTTCATTTTAAGATGCACATTTTTCAAAAGCTTTCTGTTATGTAATCTTTAATGCATCCCTTATTTTACTTGAAGTGTTGATTTGTCAGTTGTTGACTACATACAGACGTTAATACTTCAATATTTATGGGACTAAATCATAGTGCAAGTTAGACATTGTTGTGATGATCCGGACCTTTAATGAGAAAATGGTGAATTTGAGTTGAATCCCGCTGGCATATAGCACCTCATTTCATTTGCTGCTCTATATAAGCATTTAAGTTTGAGCTGCTTTCTGTCAGCAGCTGGAGGTCAGTATGAGTTGGTCTGGAGGCTGATGGATGTCTGTGGTGCACTGAAATGTTGCAGATGAACTTCTGTTAGATTGTGACGAGGTTGACGGCATCATTAGCTGCTGCTACACAGCTCATTAGTTTTATTTCGCTCCACCTTTTCATTCCTGTTACTGCCGGCTTTTACACACGTCCACCCCTCCCCTCCAGTGAATCCCGTGATGACAACTGGTTTCTCATACCAAATATTACATTTGAATCACCTCAGTTTCACTCTGGACATCTCTTTCTATCCATTCCCAATGAAGCACACACATGTAGAGAAGCACAGCCCAACAAGCCAGCTCACACCTGAGTCAGCCACAGGCACAATCTCTCTCTGACACACACCTGCATGAGCTCCACCCATTCCAGATTACACACTGGCTTCCATTAAATGTTTATGATCCAAACCATTAGTCCTTTTTGTTTCTACTCCCACCTGCCTATAAGACACTGTGTGCGTGTGAAAGTCATTTTATGACTAGATGGAGGTATGATTATTTATTTCACATACATCTGCAGTAAAATCGATTAACACATTCAATAAAGCAATACAACTGTACCTTTGACCCGTATGTGTGTGTGTGTGTGTGTGTGTAAGAGTGTGTAAGAGTGTTTGTCTACATAAGAAGAGAGAGATCACTGTAGTTGTTTTTCCTCAGTCATTTTTATCAATAAGGGTGTGCTGACAAATGACATTCTGATTCTCTCAGTGTGATGGGAGGTGTTCATGAGAGGTCGACCGGGTGTTTGAGAGTGTGGTCAGCTGTGATTTGGCCAGAGTGAACTTGGCTGTGTGTTCAATATGCCATTCTCAAACAGCCTCTTGGCTGGGTGACTATTTAACCTCCAGTGTGTCATGACCATGCCTAGCTCTTCACTCAATGTCAGCTTATTTCGTATTAAAGGCTGTAAAATCCATTAAAGCCAAATGGAATACGTTTTTTCTTTTTCTTTTTAGAAAAGAAAATGCTTCTCTTGCAATGATACAAGAGACTCACGTCACAGAAGAAGAACAGAACACAGAAACTTCTACTGGGTAGGTGTAAGTGTACGTTTCCTTTCCTAAAAGTAAAAGTCGAGGTGCTTTAGTGAGCAAACAACAGCAGACAAAAACACATACAAACACACACAGACACACATACCTTCACTTATTTACACTCTCCTCCTCCCATTCAACCTGTGTGAAACTACTCTAATGGGTACATTGACTGGCTTCAATAGGCGCTGGAGAAAGAGGAAGCCAGGTTTACACCACGAGAACCATTGTGTTCAGAAAGAATCAATCAGCGCTTTCCAGTGTAATTCGATTCATTCACAAAAGGCCGGGAAGCAATTTTAAAATGGAAATGCTACTCGACTTCAAGTGGAGGAGCGAGGATTGAAGCTATTCATTTGAGGCTGCTGTGTGTTAAGGTATCTCTCTCTCGGTGATTACACGTACTCCTCTTTGAACTGAGCCTGATGAGGCACCAGCAGCCATGTTGTGGATGTGTGTGTGTGTGTGTGTTTGCTTGCTCCTACTACAAGATATCTTTTGAAAATAAATTCCAGTTGTATACCTTTGGTGCAAGGGACATTTTTGCACAAATTCCAATTCCTTCACTAGTGCTTTAGGCTGTCCCAGTTCCTATCATCAGTTTAAAGGTGCTCACAGTGAACTTCAGAACATATCTATTGCCTCCGCATGGCTGTCAACATGGAGACGGCTGAGCTGGGGGCTAGCAGCTAATAGGGCTAGCAGTGCTAACAGTGCAAACATGCACTCATGTCAACTACAACTGGCTATTAGCAGATTTGATTTAATTTATATCTCAAAATCAGTTGAATTGAAGCACAATATTTCATTGGATAAAAACATGTGTATTTTGCAACCCTGTCTCCTAAAAATTACGTTCCCCCAAAACTAAAATGCATTCTCAATTACGTTTGACCAAAAACGTATTTTCTCGCTGATTACGTTTGTGTTTGACTTATTACATTGACTTATTACAAATACGTTTCTAATCAACATTTTAACACTAACATTGTTTTCCCTCTCCACCACCGCCTCTCCTTCTCCCTATTACGCGGTCAGAATACTACCACAACACCCCGCCTGTCTCCAGCAGAAACGTGCTCATCCAGGCTGAGCAACGAGGAACATTACGCGGCTACAATACCTCCACAAAGGCCCGCGTGTAAAATCCGGGAGTAACCGTGACTCTCTTAAGGGTTAGGTTTGGGTGGGGACGTGGCTTCCTAGTGGAAGTTATGGTTAGGGTTAGATGGATATAAATAAATAAAATATACCTCCATAACACCCCGCCACTCTCGGCTCATACCTCCCCAGCAACGAGGCACATCACCCGGCCACAATACCTCCAGAATGTCCCCCGGGTGAAATCCGGGACTTGGTTTTATGGTTCCGAGTGGCGGGCGCTCACCCGTTGGCGCCGGACGCGAGGTCTCCAGCCGCCCCCGCCGTGAGGCACCCCAATCGTCAGGTCTGTCAGCCCTCGGAACAGGCCGCGGGTCAACAACTTGTGGGTGGCGGGGGTAGAGGCGAGGCAGATCACAGAAAAATAATAAAGACTAGAGTATGGCAAAGATATGTTGATGAGAAACGTATTTGTAATACGTCAAACACAAACATAATCAGGGAGAAAATACGTTTATGGTCAAACGTAATTGAGAATGCATTTTAGTTTTGGGGGAACGTCATTTTTAGGAGACAGGACTGGTATTTTGTTAATGATTCCACCTATTTTCCTCAATCAATTTTGTCTTTTGGACTTTACAACGCTTTGGCGTTATTGGGAATGTTTGGATCACACGAGTTGGAAACAATCCACGGATGCATTCTGGGATGGGCAGGGACATGCTTCAAACTCGTGTGAGCTGTAGGTAACGAGGTGCAATTAGAGCGGGATGGAGCTGGAGATAAGGCGATCCTCTCTGCCCTCCATCCAACATCCTCCCGCTCGTGCTCTCAGCTTGCTAGCTCTCCGCTCACATGCTCTGCTCCACAGCCACAGAAGACTTCATACAAAGGTGTTCACAGGCTGTTAAATATGAAGAAATGTGCATATTATGACCAATAAAATCCTACAGATTATTGCTGTTCGCCATAGAAAAAACATATTGGTTTAAGCATTTCACTGCATCATACTATACAGCCTCAGGGAAAATTCAAAACACACCAACAGAAGATGTGATATTGTGATGAACAAATGTTTTCAGCACACTAATTATTCATTAATAATCGTGTGCATATGTGCCATATTACAATTAGAGACTGGGATAAAGAGAGTGAAAGAGGATACCTGTTAAGAAAATGTCATAATGTACAGAACATGTTTAATATACAGTATATGTAGAGGAATTCATGGACAAACACATTAGAAAAGAACATTTCCTCCTGATATCAGTATACAGAGGTATTACGGTATGTTGTCCATCTATCGGTCTCACACTAACACATGAAAGCTCCCTGACTCCAACAGCCTTCTCATCCCACATATATTCATCTCGGTGCCAACACACATGCCAGCCAAGCCTCTCCTACAGCACACCCCACGACACACACACACACACACACACACACACACACACACAAACATCATCTCAGTGGCGAGTGGTCCACTGTCCGGGATCAAGCCAATGTCAGCTGTGTGATTAGCGCTTTGCGCCGGAGGCTAGCACTGGCAGGCAGTTTTCCCTTAATGAAGCCATCACTGCATGGAGAGAGCAGGAGAAATACTGCCAGTCAGCCCAACTGGACCTGCCTGATTTACAGCTGCAGCAGTCTACACATCCGCCATGCTGAGGGAATATATGGAGACGTGGCTAGAAGAATAGTTAAACTGTCAGCGAGTTCTTTACCAGCTTCTAGTTCATTGTTTGACACTTTCTCCTTATACTCATACTTATTGATTTTTCTCTGAATGTGAATTGTGCACAATAACCGTGAGGTAAACACTTCAAACTGGCAGTCAAATAGTCTGGGTGCCAAAAGTAAAAGGAATCTAAAATGATATTGTATTCAGTAACTATAATTCTTTGTATTCTGCACCATTAGATATCCCCACCATCACCTTATGTACACTTCCCTCAAGCCAACCACTGCAACAGTGCGCAGCAGGCCCAAATCATTGTGATATGGAATATACCTAATGCGCAAGGCAGATATGATTTAATGCAGCATAATAGATAAAGCAGAGCAGGAGGAGGCTGAGGGGTGGAGGGAGAGATGGGCAAACCTGTATCATCAGTGTGGAGCAGACAAGAGCAGGAAGCAGATCCCTAGTAGTCACATGGAAACGTGTTGTTGGCTGAAGCAAAGCAAACGTGTTGACATCAGCAGTCAGTTAGCTTCATTTCATGACATAACAGAATATTCATATCATTACACTCTTATAAAGCTTACAGGTTCAAAATGAATACTCATGTCGATTTTCTTTTCTTTGTTTTTGTTCATTTCCTCCATGAGGAAAATGAAACAGGAGATTTAAAGACGTAAAGTTGTCTCGGGTCTTCTTCTGGGCCATAGCTACTTTTAAAGTCATGGTTCGGCTAATTCTAGGAATGTCTTTCTTTTCATTCTTTTTTTTACATCATGAGAGGGCGTTCAAGTTTTACACAAATAGCTCATGGTATTTTTTGAAAGCTAAATATTTAAGAATAAATATCTAAAGTTATTTTGAGGAGTTGTTTCAGACACAAATATTTATTACATGTAAAAAAAACTGCATTTAGTCCATCATATCATGAAGGAAAATAAACTAAAAGTATAATATAGCGATCTAATAAATTGGGTAAATCACATGCCCTCAAAAACCACAGACTTATGCAGCCTGTTAAAAACATTCTTAGTGTATTGGTGTTGCATAGAGGGACATTGAGCATTCAACCTCAGTATTATTAAAAATGTACTCAGATGCTCAGAGTAACTGACGAAGTACAAAGAGCGAGAAAGTAGACAGGAGATTGAGGTGGATGTAAGGGTCAAACAGAGACAAAGACGTTCACCAGGAGACGACAGTTCAAGTCCCGTGTGGCTTATTTCAATTTACTTTTGTGATGTAACGTACAGACTTAGCTAAAGCCACATATGTAAGGTACGTAATATGTGTATTTATTTTAATCCAAACCACAACCTTTACCTTACCAAGTAGTTTTATTGTGTAAATAAACCTAAAAACTTAGTAAACCCACATCGGAAGTTTATTTTGAAAAGACACTAGAGAGGAACTTCATTGTTTAAGCCTAGGGCCAATGACCAAGCGATGTTTTTTGACGAGTTTGAAGTGAGAATGTCTTTGCTCTTAAATGGTCCTTTTAATTCACAGATATTGCTTTCACATATATTCATTCCATAGCTGGGTTCTCATGTGTGAATACGAAGACGCTGAACAGCAGAGTATTCTGCTCTGATGCCTCTGAGGGACAAATGCTGGAGCTGCCAGTGAATAATGAACCAACTGTTAAGAATCTATGACAGCACAGAGCCAGTCACTATAGTCACTGCATCCCTCAACATCCCGGCCTGATCCTCTGGTCTCTTACATTCAGAGATTGGAGTCACATGGCTTCAGGAGAAGTGCACTTATTTTCTCTCAACGTAACATATTCTCATGGGCAATAATTGATTTTTTTGCTGAATTTTCATACATTTTATATTTAATTGTAACACAACTACAACCTCTTAACTCACTCAGCAAAAAACAGCTGTTTACTTCCCGAGTCTTCACATCACTGTGGGTGTGATAGCATTGTGCTATCAGTGCGTGCTAAAGTGTGGCCTGGCCTCTGTCCACATCTGGCCTGGTCTGCTGCTCTGTTTTCTGATATGGAAACCAGGAGGCGATTGCTCTCATAATTCTCTGTAATGAAACACCACCACAGTGGTAGTCCCAGTAAAAACACTGACCTGACACACACACACACACACACACACACACACAGACACGTAACATGGAGCGGATACTTCAGGTGGCAGAGAGAAAGAGTGTGGAGAAATGGTTTCATAAAAAAGACCATGGGGGGTGAATTTATCGATTAAAATGGGAGCCAATGAGATAATGAATAAAAGTAGATCATGTTGGAGGAGGCAGCGCTGCTTCTGTCCTTTAATGCAGCTTATACAGCCAGTGGGGAGACAAAAAGACTGGACCAAAGATGGCTTAAATCACACACTCACACACACCCGAGGGTGTGAGAGTGAGAGAAAGGCCAGGGCCGAGTCGGAGGAATTAATTGAGGTAGTTTGTTTCACAGCGGGGAGTCTATTAAATGCCATGTCACCACTGGGCCATGGGGAGTAACACACTAACACTGGGAAGGAGGGAGGAGGGGGTATGTAGTAAAGTCCGATGTCAGTACGAGCCATTCCTCTAACATCAGCACTCACATCTCAGCTCATTCATCTCCTCTCCTTCTGTCTCCCTTGCTCCTCTTCTTTTCCTCGCACACAACAGTCCAGAGGCACCCATTGAAAATGGTGCAGATAACATTATCCAGAGCTATATGTTATCCTGTAGACCTAATACTCCATGGTTTATGTTTAGTAATGCACGAGTGGGAGGCAATGAGGAATATCTGGACAGATGCCCAGCACCTGTCTGGAGGCTTACCCACAATCCCTCTCTCTCTCCCTCTCTGGCTGGAAATATTGACTGGCAAGCACTCTGCCCAATCAAATTAATTTTCTGCAAGACATGCCAAAGGTGACGCCTGAGAAAATGGAGGTTACTTGGAGAGGAGATGGAGGGAGGGAGGAGTTGGTCGTAATGGAGATTGCGAAAGGGGGCGTGAGGAAAGCTCACAGCTGAATGTGAGGAGGATGGAGAAGAGAGAGATCTAGAGACAAAGAGAATGGATGCAGAGAAAGATGGAAGGTAGCAAAAAAAAAAACATTGACAGAGACATGATGAACTCGTTCACATATATGCACATGTATTTCCCCATGATTTCATGAAGTATATATCCTGCTCTTCTGAAGTCATTTGTAAAGTCAATCCTCCTTACTTATTCATTTTCATTTGAAGGGACCATTGACCGTGCATATACGGAGGAAATAAAACATAAATGCTGACTGTTGATTTATTGTACTGTATCTCCTGGCAGGCCACATTTAAAGCATACACACAGTATGAGCAATAAACAAACTCAGTGGTGGGCCGTCAGGGCCTGCAGGGCCTTCTCTGCTGGCCTAAACACAATCACAAAGTTAAAGCTATTCTATAATTTAATAATTGTTCTTAAATACACTACATGTATTATAATTTATAAAAATATTTCTCATTGCACAGCTACTGTCTTCCTCAGTTGCTCTGCTTCCAGTGCAGCTTGTTTTAAGTAGAGCTTTTATCCAATCAGATCTCACCTCTGTGTCTCTAGGTAAGAAGAGAGGCCTGAGGCCTGCAGAGTCTCAAGTGCATCCATGTGCAGTTTAAGTGAATGGAGACGATATTGTTGATTGTCATAGTCTTCAACCAATCAGATCTTTAGTTTGACATGTTGGGCGTATTCTTTGACGTGTCAGAGCCTGCTAGCTGGCCTACAAGTACGTCAGCATTAACGTGCAGCTCAGTTTCCAGGTGTAGCTCTGCAGTGAGGTGCAGCGTGCGCTGTGATTGGTCAGTAGGCGAGCACATGACTATTGGAAAATGAAACTTAAGCAGAGGCTTAGTCAGAGTAGTAAGAGTTTAAAATTGAAAGATATGGAAGAAATTATGACATTTTTTGCATTTTACCTAGCTTTGTTTTTTTAACACTCAATGGCTGAAGGAGGAGAAACGGATTTGTGAGTTGGGATT
This sequence comes from Anarhichas minor, assembly GCF_050575085.1. Taxonomy (NCBI): domain Eukaryota; kingdom Metazoa; phylum Chordata; class Actinopteri; order Perciformes; family Anarhichadidae; genus Anarhichas; species Anarhichas minor. Next base: position 3,422,341 of record NW_027466463.1, on the reverse strand, counting down.
AAACTCTTTGTCAACAAACAGCATTTGGTAAGTTAACTGCGTTTGTTTTTTTACATCTAATATCTGAATGGCCCTTGAGTGTGTAGCAGAATGAGTGTTGCTGCAGGTCTGCTGGATTGATTTGTTGCTTTGTTGTCATATGAATATATGTGACTGGTTCTTGTGAGTTTGTTGTTGTCATTGTTTTAATTATATAGATTTGGACTATATGCATTGTCCGTTAATTACGAAGCATACCGTCATGCGCAGAGTTATTGTTTGTTAAGCTAGTTTAGCGTAGCCTCCAGAAGTGCGGGGCCTCAGCTGTCTTTTGTTTTGTTTGTTATTGTTCCGGGTTCAGAGGTCACAAAGCCCGTTGTCTCCTTCGTGAGCGCAGTCCACCGAAAACATTATATTTCACACAATTTAAGCTTCTGCATTTTCCAAATGCACTAGTATAATTCAAATGTGTTGTTCGGTTCGTAAGCCTCGTACCGAACGGTTTAATACGAATACGTGTATTGTTACACTCCTAGAAACAAATAAGCGTAGCTCGCGCATCATAATGAGGTTATTAGGTGGTGTTTCAGCTGCAGGACAGCACTGAAGGCCCAGGTATAAAATGTACGGCCCGCCACTGCACAAATTAGACTATTATACAAACCGCAACACACACACACACACCATGTCAGCAACAAGTGTATGTTCGACAAATTAAAAGCATGGATATTTGTATTTAAAGCAAACCAATACAATGCACAATCAGGGGTTATAGAGTTGAGTAACTTTCAGCAGACCTTTTTTTCACTACACTACTTCTGGCACGGGAAGAAGATGTTGAACACAACACATGAAGGTACATGAAGGTAAATCATTATTGCACATGGATGTCATTTGTAAGAGAACGGTTTGGATGTGCAGTGGTCCAAATGATCCCAACAGTGCTGTTCCTGTGTGTGTGAGGTAGTGTGTTTGAGCCTAAGTGTACTTGTTGGTCTACAGTGAATCAAGGAAAATGAAAGTTACAGCAGCAGCTCATGAAATTTTTATACTCAACAAGTCCGTCAAGGAAATCCTGCCAGGAAACCAGTGTAACTCGCAGCTTTGTGAGTGTGTGTATGTGTGTGTATGTGTGTGTGTGTGTGTGTGTGTGTGTGTGCTGTATGCATGTCAGTTTTGTGATAGACAAGAAAAGGACTTGCTTTCTCATTCATGTTTTGGATTGCTCTCCAACGAGACAGAGCAGAAGGTTAAAAGAAACAAAAACAGAGCAGGTAGAATTAGAGCGGAAGCTTTATCTGTTTCGACCAATTTGAGATGTTTGGCTGCACCAACTGACATGAAGTGGTACACACAAAACCCAAAGCTTTAACTTTGAGTAACCTCTAGAAAAGTATGGCTACATTACACGTTTTTACAGACGATGATTGAGCGGAAACAAGAACTCGATAAGTCAACTGACAGAAAATTAATTCGCTACTATTTTATATTCCATTAGTCCTTCAAGTCATTTTTCAAGCTAAAACGTTGAACATGATCAAGTCCCAGCTTCTCAAATTGGAGCATTTTCTTTTGTCTTATGTCATAAACTGAATATTTGTGGGTTAGGGACAAAATATGCAACATGTCACCTTGGACACTGGGGAACTGTGACAGGCAATGTCACTTTTATTTGCCAATTCTGGACAAAATTATTATCAGATTTAACAAGAAAATAAGCGTTTACTTGCTGGTCGTTAGTTTCATCGAACTATGGGTCATCACTGCCGAATGCTTTAATGGGCCAAATGATTACAAATGCATGTTGTGTGGACGAGCATCGTTCTCATCCACACAAATTTATATTGAATTCTAAGCAAGACTGAGGCCATACTACTACTACTTCATGCTGTGTGAGCCTCTAAGCTTCTATTAAGTGTTTGAACTTTGAAGGTATTAAGGAAAAATTATTCTCAGGTGAAGTAAACCGATGTGACCTTTTTGAACAAGATGCTTTGACCAATCCAAAGCATCACTAAGACCCAAAATCAAGTCCTGCTACTTCCTCTGCCTTTTAGACGCTGCGGACCAACAGCTCTGATGTGATTTTAACACATTTACGGGTGTATGCAAGTGTGTGCAAATGTGTGTGTGTTCGGGGGTAAAGGCAGAACAGTTGCAATCAGAGCTGGGCAGCCTGGCAGCACCCAAGTGCTAGATGAGGTAAATAAAAACTAGCTGAATAAAATATTCTATGGATGCTGCCGGCTTCCTCCCACTGCTCTCTGACTATGTGTAGATGTGGACACACACACGGACACACACACACACACACACACACACACACACAGAAGCAGTAAATGTACATGTGCACACGTTGCTACGGTCATAACTCATGTGCTTTTGCACCCCGGTTCACCCTGCAATTGCATACTTTGCTCATTTCATTGAAAGAACAAATGACTTCCAACACTGTGTGTAGGTGTGTGTTTATGTGTATGTGCTTCCATAGCGTCACATGCAGCGGCCGTGGTTCCAGGCCAGTCTATGTAATTGATTTGGACATGTTGAGAAGAGACCATTAAAGTAAATAGAGGTGTTAAAAATGGAATGCAGGGGAGGCATCTGTTCATCTCTTAACTGCACAATTACAGACAACCCCTCCTCCCATTTCATGACCAAGTCCAACTCAGCCCAACCTCTGTTCACACTGGAGGTTTAGCTCTACGTCTTCCTCAGCTAGAGGTAGCGCCAGTCCTAGAACTGGAGTCATGATCCGACAATACTTCAGTTGCAAGCTTCAGGTTTGCTCCAAGTACTTTACCACCAAAAACAGTGCAAGACAAAGCGCTCATTTCTTTTGAGTGCTGTGATTTACACTACATTACATTACAGTCATTTAGCAGACGCTTTTATCCAGAGCAACTTACAATTCAGATTCTATCACATTCATACACCGTAGGCACAGCTACAGGAGACATTTTGGGGTTAAGTGTCTTGCTCAAGGACACATCGACATGCAACTAGTGGAGCCGGAGATCGAACCGCCGATCCTCTGATTGAAGGACGGCCCTGCTCTCCACTTAGCCACAATCGCCACTTAATCGCCATTTAATGCATCCATTAACTATTTCAAGTCCCAGAAGCTTGTTAAAGTCTGTTGTAGAGGATCAGGTAATTGTTGACCATTGCCATCAGTTTTTCCTCCATTTTCCTAACCCTGAACCCTAAACCCACCAACTGGCAGGTGTGTTTTGGGAGGTACATTCCAGCTCTCAATGCATCCTGTCACGTCTCAAGTGTTTGAGATGCATTCCTCCCAGTCCAACACATTCTCCCTCCCAACTCGTCCAATACCTTTTAATCTAGGTTTAATTCGTTTTCAGGTTTACATACGTACCAAAACTACTTGGTTGGGCTTAGGAAAAGGTCATTGTTTGGATAAAACCCACTATGTCTGTCATGTGAAATAATAGCATTTTCTTACAATAACTGGTGTTATTTAATAAAGGAGCTGTATTTTGGATTCAAAACATAAATATAGAAGCTAACAACTATTATTTATATAAAGATATTAGCGGCTGTGGCTCAGAGGAAGGGCGGGTGGTCGGGTTCAATCCCTGGCTCCTTCAGTCCATGTCAATGTTGGGCCTTGGGCAAGTCACGCGTTTTGTAACGTATGTATGTCATTAAGGACAGGATTTAGAAGAAAGTCCTGAGTTAGTTTGACCCATCCGACCTCCCCTCGGATGATGTCTAATAATGAGGTGGATGGGTTTACATTGGAGTCAGCTGACAGCCCGGTGCAACAGTATGAAACACTGAGGGCCACTAGCCAAGTGACGGTATTTGATGAATTTTGAGTGAGAAGGAGTTGGCCAATCAGACAGTATTTTGCATGGTTGTAATTCACTGTAACAAGTTACTATATAGTCCAACACCTTAAACATAACTTCTGTTTCAACAATGTTTTTAATTCGACTGGGCCGTCGGAGTATTAACAGTGAATCTGGTTTCATATGAAACGGGTTAGACTTTAGATCTCAGACACCAGATATTGTTCGTTAAAAAGTGTAACCTTTTACGACACCTCGTCCGTCCTTCCCCTCCCTCTCTCCCCAACTCTCCGTCTCCATCAGGGTGTAATCCCTGACCCCTTCATAGTGGGGCTGATATACATCTCAGGTACTGGTCAGGGAATCTATTATGAATGAGACACACACGCTGCTGCTGGCTCTGGTAATGGATGGGCTGGACCCATGGCTGGACACTCACACACATGCACACACACATTCAGAGGCTATGGATGATGGTCATGTTGGAGGCCATAGCTGACAGCTCCTTCAGCAGGGCCTGTCGCACTTGTTTCTCGCTAACGGAGGGAAAACGTGAGAGGAGGGGAAAGGAAAGGAGAGACAAAGAAGAGTTTAGAAAATGGAAGGGGTCTTTTAAGCTAAACTGTTCTTAGCCAGTATTTTAAGAATAAATGAATAAATAATAAAGACTAACATATTCATTTGTCTTTCCTTCTGTGTAAAGTAAGCACTTTTTAGTATTCCCATTAACACAACCACTACCACAGCGGCTAGTACACTTATTTTTACTGGAAGTAAAAGCTATGGGTGCTAATATATTTATACCATTATTCTGTAAAAAAAGACTGAATCTGTGCATGAATACGTTTCTCCAAAACAGATCCCTCACAGGTCAAGACGAGAACTGAAAGACACGTATGATCCGGAACACGCTAACGCCAGAACAATGAAGAGCTGTGTGAAAATGAGCGTGCGACAGCTCCCATCAGTCAGACACCATTTAGACAGCTGGGAAAAGAAGTCATAAATCAAGTTTGCGCTGATTATGACACAATGTGGGGATGTACACTCTCACGCACACTCCAATAGTGGCACGCTACCGTGTTGGTTTATTCGATCGTTATGGTGAGAGAGACGGGAAAGAATGGGAGAGAGATATGGAGGGGTTCATTCAAAGGGGAGGTGTGAGAGGAAAGGAGACAGGTGTAGAAATGGAGAGATGTGGGTGAAGATGATTCATTTTCATTCCCTCAATCACTGAGTCATTCTCTCACTCAATCTGACCTCCATGTGATCTATGTCCTACGAAGACAAGGCTTGATTTAATCTGTGAGGGCCTCGTTGATCTCTCACTGTGACTTTTGACCCCGCCTCCACCACCACCCCTTCCCATGACCCTGGTGAGGTGGGGAGGGCTGGGAGGTCATGAATCGAGATTAAATCAACATTAGCAACACTCTGGGGACACATTTGATCCAGACGCACTCTGCACAGCGGTGATAGCAGCGGGAGTAGGGGGTGGGATGAGGATTTAGTGTTACAGCGCCAGTAAACTCTGTGTCAGAAGAGCTTGTCAGATGGTTATATTATATATATGGTTTTTGTGTGTTCGGTTGGATCAGGTATCAACACTTTTCCTTTTTAACACAGTAAGAAACATGAACTACTTTGTTTTCGGCCATGACCTGAAAGAATTATTTCCATTGGTGAGTCACTGACATGTCAGATACTCTGTGGTCCAGCCTAGAAGCGACGGGTCATTTGAGGCAAGTTGTAATGAGTCATTAAAAAATATCCTCGTTTGCTGCTGTTATTCATCATATTCTACAATTTAAGGGTAGCGGCTGGAAAGTTTTGAAATGGTGTTGCAGTGCCGTCACAGCAAAAATCTGATGCCAAGTAGGGTCCTTCTGCAATTTGATTGGCTATTGGCTAAGTAGTGTTGTCATTAGCTCATTGTTGTCAGACGTTAGTTTTTGTTTTGAAGAAGCTGAATAATGACCATGAAAAATGTGGATTATATTCTACTTGAAACATTTAAAAGTCTGCCTTTTGATAAAAACTTTGAGATGTAACTCCTTGGTGCCCAGCTATGTAACTGCGAACCCTGTCAGAGAAGACGTTTCCTGTGTGTTAGAAGGAGGAGGTGGTACCTGTTGTCAACTGAGGTTGACTTTTTGGTTTAAAGAACTTGTGTGCATCAATTGAAAAACATCCTTCATGTGGCTTGGCTGCCATTTCAAGAAAGTTGAAACTGAATATTGTGGTATTTGGATAACCAGCCTGTATACTACCAGGCTATAGTATCTGGCCAGATGGGGCTGATTGTACATCTACAATATGGCTTTCAATCAGAGTTACAGCTTTACATGTTGGACCAGCTTTTTATCTTAAAATATGTTCACACAGGAAAAGGCATTTGTCGTTTATACAAATCTTTAATGTGTGCAATATAAATATTACTATAAAAAGAAAAATATAAAATCTTTATGGTTCAAAACTCTCAGCCATCATAATTAAAAAAGGAGATATGTGTTTGCAAGTGAAATGTGAAAATCCACAGTTTTGTCACTGGGTGTTGTTGTGGTACACTGGTTAACATTCACCATGCCCGTATAGGCTACTGTACGTTGATACATCAAATAAAGCACGAGAGGTTTCATATGAAGAAGTGCAGCACATGACATGAGAGAGAATCTAAATGGAGAAAACCAAGAGAGGCAACGCATATACATACATACATGGCAATAGAAAGAGATCAACAGACAGATCCCCAGTAGTTGAAAGAGCATATCTCTCTATGCTGTAATTCACATATATAAGTCATGGTGCACAACATGGGAAAGGAGAGTGAGCCAGAGTGCACTTCAGAGGAGACATAGCGTGTTCCTCACATCACTGGGAGCAGCCAGCAGGTGGAGAACAGAAGGAGGAGGCTGCAGTGCCGGGGAACATGACACAGTGGGAACCCTGACAAACGGCAGAGGATTAAAAAGTAGGCGGGAGAACGGAGACGGAAAGCCCTCTTGTGATTTTATCAAGTAACAGACTGTCTGAACACAAAGGCCAGGAAGGGGGGGAGAGAAACAGAGAGAAGTGAAAATGCAGATCTCTCTTCTTTTCCAAAGGACCTGTGATGCAAATCATGCAGTGTAATCTGAATGAAACAACCACAAAAGAGAAGGATCTATGACACGTGAGCAAAGCAAGAACTAAATATCCCAGAGATCTGCACAACTCAGACTCAGCTGTTCATGTTCTCGCGGTCTTAGAGACCACGGAGGTAAATTACAGCAAAGCGTGTGGACAGGTTCATCATGCTCAGCTACGGTTACAGGGACTGGAATTGGAATTGGTATCAAACAAACACGCCCTACCCAATTTGGTAATTTTATTGGCCTGACAGATTGATGCATAGCAGCAATCCCTCACTCCTTCAAGCCATGAGTATTGATCACAGTCCGCCTTCCATTAGGAAGGTGGGAGAACAAAAACCCATTTGAAAGCTTTTGGATCCATACAATAAGGGCAGGAGTTATCCAGCATGGAATGAGCAGGTCGACCTTTCACTCCTCCTCTTTCATTATCTTTTTGTAGAGTCTGCTATTATTCTGTTATAATATTTGTATCCTTTTGTCACTGGCTGACTAAGTATTCTTAGTTTTTACTGTGCTATGCCACTCCACTATAAATTGTACTGTCATGTCTTCATTTATTGTATTTGCAGGATTTAATATGGATTTAATACACTCAGAAGCCAGTTTATTAGGGGCAACCTAGCTCAAACTACTGCTGTCTAATCCAACAGCTCGTTCTCACCGTGTCAAATACCGACGCTTTGTCACGGCCCCTCGGTGTCTGATACTGATGCATAAGGCTCACTGGACTTTTACCTAACTACAATGTAAACGAATCCCTATTAATATCAGAACTCAGTGAAACTTCTCCGGGGGTGTGATGACGCAGTATAGACTGAATAAGGAATTCAAGGAGACAGATTTTTTTGTCCCACAGTGTTGTTAAGTTACTTTGAAGTTATGTGTTTCCCGTATGTTGTGTTACGGTTTTAATTCGTTTAAATTGTATTTATTTTAAAGGGACAGTGAACCCCAAAATCAAAAATGCATATTGTGCCTCTTACCTTTGGTGCCCTTTATCAATCTAGTTTGTTTTGGTTTGAGTTGTCTAGTTCTGCAGATATTAGCCGAAGAGATGTCTGCCCTCCTTTCAATAAAATGACGTTATGACACTCGGCTTGTGGAGCTCAAGGTCCCAAAAAAAGGACATTTGAAAAGCTCAACAGCAATGTGTCTTTCCAGAAATCACTCAAGATGATCCAAAAGAGAAACTACTGTTGGGTTTTGTGTTGCATAAATACCCCTCGAATATCTATATCTAAAAAAAGAAAAGTGACTAGATAGTGAATGTAAAGAGCTGGTATTTAACTTTTAAATGCTATTCTGAATCTAATCAAAATACCTCAATGGCATCTCTTCCTCTTTTGCCTCTTTAATTAAGGTCTTTGTCTCACACATACCCAATATTAGATAAAGGGTTGTGATTGGCCCTGTTGGATCTCAAGTTGCTTGTCACCTGTCCAAAGCAGGAGGGGGCCAGACGCATTTGCAGACAAAATAAAACATGACAGATCTGATAAAAACTGGCAGACTTGATTTGATTTCTGCTCTGCCTCCTGCTGCTGAATCACTGCGACCCTCTCCGTGTGAGTACTGGAACTTCATTTGAAATGGTATTTGCTGATCAGAGAGAATACTGCCATTGCTTTAAAAGCTTCACTGTTATTTCATTTAGCTAATTTAAGGTGAAGCAATGCAGCTAAACAGGATTTAAAGAAATACAATTAAAACATTTACTGTGAATTTCAAGAAACACACAAATGTGCATATATCGCTTTATTAAGTATAGTGACACAGTCAGTTGATGAGGTCTACTGTGTCCTATCTATTAGATAGATTGTTGTTGCTTTACAGAATGTGCAGTTCAATAAGTTATTAACTTAATTTTGTACATTGCAGTGCAAGCTGTTGTTTTTAAGACGCAGCAGGTCAGTGTAGTAGCTTTTCATAGAAGTTTTTGTAATAGACATAAAATAACAGTTTTTCATGTGCTCTTGTTTCAAGAGAGTCTTAGAGCTTCTTCACTTTTATTAACAGTTTAGAATCAAACACTTTGGGCACATCGTCCCCATCTTGTGTATTAAAACCTGAATAGGAACAAAGACAGTATCCTGCCTTTAAACTTTAAATGCTTGCTTTACCTCTGCCCCTTTATGAGGGTCGATCTATTTATCTGTACAGTCTCTGTAGTGAGCAAATTAAACCGTTACATCATCACAGATGCTCTGCTCTTTACATCACCACGGTATAGAAACGACTCTGCAGGGAGGGAGGACTTTGCTGGGAGGAGAGGATGAAAGGCCTGAGAGGTCCTACAGAAGCCTGAAGATATTTTCCCTCTCTTTTCTACCACTGAATACATTTTGAGATGATAGATGCAAGGTAGGGTATATCTTTCTTCCTGGAAATGAATTATGAAAATCTGAAAATCACCCTCAAATAAATTGGCATGCAGCAAAATAATTTGAGTGTGCTGGCAGATTGATTCACATTTGAAGTAAAACTGTTTAATAAGGGTCATTTTTTTATGCACACACACTGACACACACCATCTCTCCCTGTAGTGTTCCGTGGTCTGATCTGATTGCCGTTTCAAGTGATAGATCACCAGTGAAGCGGTGGCCTAATATTATCAGATTAATTCAATTAATATAATCTCATTTCCTCTTAAGTGCTGCTCCACTAATTAAGTGTGGGGAGACGCAGAGCATGGACCACCCACAGGTTAGCAAAGCATGATAGAGTGTGTCTGTGTATTTGTGTGTGTGCGTGTGTGTGTGTGTGTGTGTGTGTGTGTGCGTGTGCAAATGTCCAAAATCAGATGCATGTTTGAGTCAGTGCATCTATATGCGTTTGTATCGAAACAAGCGTGCCGAAGCGCACATGCACTGCTTGCACATACTCTCACACATGCACTCACACACATTCATAGGCCCACAGATGAAGCAATATCTGGAGGCTGGTGTAATTAGGGCCAATTCAATTGGACTCTGATACTTCATTATACACCTGCCAACAACACCAGCGATTGATAGCCATATTTTCCCTCTCCATTTCGTTTTCTCGCTCATTAATGGCGTGGAATTAATGAAAATGGTTCTGAGTGGCCTCATTGCTGGAGGACAGCATTCCCCCTGCATGGTCTGCATGTGTGTGCCTGTGTGTGTGTGTGTGTGACATTTGTGAACTTTTCACCCGAGGGGTCTTAATCACACTGTTTTGTAATGATACAAAAGGCTTTACCACATATGATGTGTACACACACATGAGTTATCACACTTACACTAGTCGTGTGCGCAACCACACACTAAAGCTTGTCCTGTGTGAAACGCTGTCTAGGTAAGGCCGTGCCGTTTTACGTTGCGCTGTTTATTGTATATCGATTTTTATTGTAACACTGTTCATTGTAACGCTGTCTAACATGACGCTGTCTAACGTGACGCTGTCAAAGGTGACGCTGTCAAACGTAAGGCCGTGGGGTTTTACGTTGCGCTGTTTATTGTATATCGATTTTTATTGTAACGCTGTTCATTGTAACGCTGTCTAACGTGACGCTGTCTAACGTGACGCTGTCTAACGTGACGCTGTCTAACGTAAGGCCGTGCTGTTTTAAGTAGCGCTGTTTATTGTATATTGATTTTTATTGTAACGCTGTTGATTGTAACGCTCTCAAACGTGATGCTGTCTAATGTAACGCTGTATTAACGTAACGCTGTATTAACGTAACTGTATTAACGTAACTGTATTAACGTAACGCTGTATTAACATAACTGTATTAACGTAACTGTTTTAACGTAACTCTATTTTAACGTAACGTAACGCTGTCAAACGTGACGCTGTCAAACGTGACGCTGTCTAACGTGATGCTGTCTAGCATGACGCTGTCAAACCTGATTATGTAACGCCGTTTTACGTAGCGCTGTTTATTGTATATCGATTTCTAAATTTTTATTGTAGCGCTGTTTATTGTAACGCTGTCTAACGTAACGCTGACTAACGTAACGCTGACTAACGTAACACTGTTTTAAAATAACACTGTTTATCGTAATGCCATTTATTGTATATCACTTTTTATTGTAACACTGTTCATTGTAACGCTATTCATTGGAACGCTATTCATTGCAACGCTGTTTTACGTAACGCTGTTTTATGTAACGCTGTTTTACGTAACTTATAACTACCTAATCTCATTCAACATCATTCACTCCCATTAACCAAAAGATGGACATAAACGCACTACGCACACACGTGCATGCTGAACCTCCGTTTTTTCACTCTTATACTCATCAGTCTAAACCTGTTATACTCCTCACTTTTCTAAAAAATCATGAATTAATAAAAGAAAAATAATTGAATGTACGTAATGATGTTTAACATAATAATGTTTAATGTAATGCTGTTTAACGTAATGCTGATTAAAGGGACGTTTTTTAATGTTTGGTTGTTAAGTTTGGTAAGTAATGTCCACCACAAGCCTTTTTTGTATATTTACGATCGTCACATTATTACATTATTGTTTGAAAACAAAGCATGATGTTTTTCTTACATTAACTAAGTAGTTTTCTTGCCTAAACCTAACTAATCATTTCACTAATCAGCGTCAACTACGTGACATTGTTTGTTTCTGCTAGCCTGTGGGGGTGGGAATCACCCGAGATCCCGCGATACAATATTATCACGATACTTAGGTCACGATACGATATTATCACGATACTGCGATATTCTGAGTATTGCGATAACATAGGCCTATATTGCGATTTATTACTTTTTTGAACTTCAAATTATGTCCCCAAAGGAAAACAGTGTCAACATGTTTTATCTAATAAGACAAAGTTTTCAGTCTGTTCATCTCACTTCAATCATTTTTATTGCAGCAAAATAGGATTGTCAAGCAGACAGACTGACCAACAATGTCATAAATGTTGCATGAACCTGACAAACTGAACTGTTTGTATTATTACATAGTCCAACTTAACTAAATGCAAATGTGTGGACTCAGTATATGAACTATAACTTATATAAGTAGGATATAAGAGTTATATAACTCAGTTTAACTTGCGATGCGTGGACGTCAAGGGCAGAGAGCCAGTTATGCGCTGCACTCTCCCCATGAGTCTGGCTACTGTTGGCAGATTTAACCCCGTTGTAAGAGCCATATGAGACTTGATAAGATGTCTTAAGTGATTTGTGTAACAAACATGTGGAAATGCTCCTTTAGTTGCATTACTGACTACGTCACAGCCAACAGCCCTCAGTTGAGGTTATTCAGTCTGCGGAGCAACATAGTTTTTTGACCGTTGTGCTAACGCTGTGACAAGTTGAGCAAAGAATGTATCTTGTAACTTTATTTTGTTGAGTAAACCTTTTTAAATTAAGCTACTGTCTACGAAGATTCATTACGCGTTCAGCTTATTGCCAAACCCAGACTGTAACAGTAGTGGTAATGTGGACTATCGGACGGAGGGAAGATTGCCGCTACACCCGTTGTGAGGCCAGATGTCTCTATATTTGTTTTGACCAACTTCCTACCAATCACGCTGACCCGGGACCTTTCCTGACCTCACCAGAAAACAACTCAGCACCATCTAGTGGACTGAAAAAGCAATTGATTTGATTTTTCTACTAATTTTATTTTTATTTTTTTTTGTTAATAGTTTATATCATAAAAGATCGATACTTGGCGTCCATGTATGTATCGATACAATATCGCCACGCAAAATATCGCAATACTATGCTGTATCGATTTTTCCCCCCACCCCCACTAGCCTGATACGAGACTGATATGAAATGTATTTATGAAACGTTTGTTTTGTAATTCAGCGTATCCCGTTGTTTGCAGAAACATAGAATGCCAACTTTTCTTGTGAGTATTAACAACTTACCTCTTTAGCCCGACGCCCCCAAATTTGGGGGCTCTCGGGCTCAGAACCCCTCAAAATCATATGCGGAAAATAGCCTGATTGTTAGCCAGTAGTGTGGATGGACCCAATTTTTTTTCCGGATGAAACAGCAACGTATGGGCAACACCATCATATAAGTCACTTCTTACACACTCCAAACACAACTATAGGCTACTCATATAAGCATATATAAATCGTGGCATAAAAGCATGAAATCCTGGCCAGAAATCGCCGTTATGAGTACCGCAAATCAATGTTTGCACCCTGATGCTAGCGGCTACCAAGCCATGCAATGCATTTAATAGCATTAGCACACGTGGCCAAACACGTAACTAACTTCGGTTTTCCGATCCGTGTGAGCACTGGACAGCTGTGAGTGGTCAAACGTACCTTCGTGCTGCCCTCCGCCGAAAAAAATCGTAGGTATGTGGCCAAGTTTTATGAAAAATGAGGACAATAACGTCGCAGATTTTCCGTTTCAAAGCTGGAGTCATTGTTGCCAACTGCATACTGTTTACTTCCGACCTGTTTCCAGAATAAGAGCGGTCAAGCCAGCTTGGGCGAGTGGTCAGACTTCCTGCGAGCGGAAATTTACGCCCGGGGACACGCGGCACTTCTTGCAACTTTATTGGTTAAAACTTCTGTCAATCAACACCAAATTCGACAGAGGCCTTCCTCAGACTCTGACGCGTCGAAGGAGGGCTTATTTACTGAAATCGACCGAGGATAGGCTGGGATACAGCCACATACACACACATGAACTGAGAAAATCCTATAGATGACAGCCAAAACAGGCTCTGATGATGTTATGAATCTCAAAATGATTCCTAACATCTGTATTTGGATGTATTGAATAATATGAGTGATAAAAAAAGTGAAATATATAGTTATATAGTATATAAAAGTACAATGTAACAGCTGCAACAGCTGGTTCGAAAATGATGACCTCGCTTGACCGCTCTCTACTAAAGCCTCTTATTCTTCACTTTATTCCACTTTAACCTTTATTCAATAACTACTGATCAGTTGTGCTATGATTTGGGAAAGTTTTAGGGAGCTATCTGCATTATTTCAATAACCTTTTATCAATGAAAGTGCTTTTTTTCCAGGCGAGCCTGATTATTTTCAATTTGAGCTGTGTAATGTCTTCATTTACTATATTAACCAGCAACATATACACAATATTACCTATCTAAACAATCTCACACGTGTTGTGATCTGATTATATCAACAAAAATTATTAAAATCGACCTTGTAGTTACAGAACTATGGTCAGTTTTGTAGGGCTATGCCATTTTCGAGCAGACACCTACAAATAGGCTCCGAGCTTAAGAGTTAAAGAGCACTCCTCACCACAAAAGAAAATATAAGTTTGTGACGTAAAAGTTTGAAGAAGTTGGAATTTTGTTGCTGGTATGATTTAGTGTCCTGAATGCTATGTGTATATGTTGTACTCCTGTAACAGCATGTTATTTCATAGAGTGCACACCCCTCTAGGGAAGCTCTCCCCACCTCCATCCAACAGTCTGTCAGACCCTCACCAGAGAATATTCAAACATTGCTTTTGGAATTCAGCCAGCTCCACAATCACTAATCAGCCCTCTGGCACACTGACACTTTATGGAATATTTGTGCTTTTCTCTAGCAAACGCTTTGCCTTAAACAGGCCTGCAACCCTCTTAATTGTTGTCAGAGATGGGCAGTATTTCTATTACTTGTATTATTTTGTAATTTGTATCTGATAGGGCAGATAAAAAATCGAATGTAATTTGTAACAAAATACTTTAGAGTGGAGTAATTTTGTATTTAAAATACTCAAAATGCTTTCTCCACCAATCAAAAAACAGTTCAGTCTTCAGATCTTCCAGTTCAATGGATTGTCTGTCAAGGTAAATATTTTATCTGAGTGTGACAGATGCCAACTAGCTTGATGTATAATTGATGTCTGGGTCTGGCTACATAGCCTATTGTACATGGTGATGGTTATAATATCAAGCTAGCGATCGATGCTAACATGCTAATGACGCTAGCATGCTGTCTAGGCTAGTGCATAGCCAGTGTTTAGCAAGTTAACTTATCAGTCGAGTAGCTAGCTATAGGAAGAGGGAGATTGGGAGCTTGTATGTTCATGATAACCTTATTAAGAGACGTCTGACCATCTAATCTTGCACTGTATTACAAGTTATGCTGTATCTTCTCAATGTGAATGTCATAATGCCATATCAATTACTGGCAGATAATATAGTTCACAGTTAGCCAGGCTATGACAGCAGATGTCCATTTGTTCAAAAAAACATTAAATATCCAATTTATTTTATTTAAAAGGCATATTATGAAAGTATTCTTAGTTTTATTATTTCATACATTCTACAGTTGGCCAGGTGGACAACATGTCTGTGACTGTTGTTCCTTTTTGTGGGCTTCACCAGAGCTTTATGACATTATATATAATTATATTATATTATATAGCCCAAACCTGAATGCTCTGCTATACCAGATTGTGAGAAAACGGAAAATCCAGAAAAAGTATTTCCTATATTTTAAATACAAAATACATGTATTGTATTTTGTTACATTTTCTGGCACCAGTATTTTGTATTTTATTTTGATACATTTATTTGAGGGGTATTTTGTATTTTGTATCAAAATACATTTTGATGTATCTTTGCCCATCTCTGATTGTTGTTGTATTTTTTTTCCAAGAACTTCACTTATTTTTAGCCATGCTTGTTCCAGGCATGACAACTTTGCTCCACACTGAAATATCTCAACAATCGTGGTCTCAAGAGGTTGTATTCTAATGACTTTGGTGATCTCCTGACTTTTCCTTTAGCATCATTAGCATCTTCTATAACTACTAAAACATCTCAACAATTTTTGGATAGATTACTGTAAAATTTGGAATAGACACTCATGGTCCCCAGCAGATTCATTTTGTTAACTTTGATCTCCTGCCCTTTCATGTTGTGCCACCATCAGATACACGTTTGGGTCCCAATATTCTTCGACAGTAGTTTCCTTACATAGAATCAAATATTTTATACAATCATAATAAAAAAAGAAAATTTAAAAAAAATCAATGTCTGTTTTTCTACTTGTTCTACAAGTTATGAGTTTTTCAAAAACTCCTCCAGCATGTGATCTTTTCAATCTGCCTGAGCACTCCAATCAATAGGTGAGTGTCATGGGGTTGCCAGATCAGAGAGGTGGCCTGAGCAAGGTTGCCAGAGTCAGGGATTTGATGTCCTTTTCATGGGGCTAAAGTGCTGAGTTGTACATTTACCTCCCCAAAACCTGCCTCGCAATGACCAATGGGCTTATCAGATTTCCCACACATGAACATACAGACACACGCACTGTCCTGCTAGATCACATCCTCTGTACTCAATTGTTGTGTGAGTGTTTGTGTGGTCGGCAACACACTTTCAGTGTTTTGGCTCAAATTCCCAAAGTGCAACCAGTCTCTATTACAGTATTCTGACAGCTTGTACAGTTTTATTTCGCCCACACACACACGCACACACACACACACACACACACACACACAGCAGCAGTAGCGGCAGCTATTAATGAGGCCGGGTTAGCAATCATCTTAATTCTTAATTGTCACTGAATAATCTATGCAAATGAGGGTTAATTGGAACCTATTGGAGGCATTTGGGGGGACATCTTCTAAAAAAAAGCTCTGTCAATTAACATCAATATTTGTCTTCCTGTAGTGATTCAATTTATACCTTGTTCTCATGTTAATGACCACAATTAATGCTAATTAGGAGGGGAGGACGAGGTGGAACAGGGACACGCTTGATGAGGTAGAGGTGTGTGTGTGTGTGTGTGTGTGAGTGTGTGTGTGTGTGTGTGAAAGACTAGTGAGTGTCTCTAAAGTATAAATTAAATAATAATCAAATGACTAAGATGTGAAAAAAACGAATCATCATATTCATGAAAAGTCTTTATTAAAACCAGTAGCCAAAATGAACACTGCTATATACATGTACTCAGAAAGTTGATTGTCTCTTTCATGCACACACACACACACACACACACTCAGGCAGCCCCTTGGCTGTTCTGTCAGTCAGCTTAGTGAGTCCAGGGGTAAACACTTGGGCTTATTACCCAGCGCCTCCTATCAGAACTGTTAAAGAAGCCTCGGGACTCCTACCAGAAGTGTGTAACCTTAAACTAATGACAGCTGGGTCCTCCCCAGATGCCTCAGGGTTCTGACATGTGACCCCGCGACCTCTCTCTACTGTACACCGTCACATCACTGCTGCACTAACAAGCTGGCTTGTCTGGATAACCTTTAACTGTACTGCCGTCCGGCTTCTCAGAGACCTTTAGCGAACATGATACCTGAAACCTCGGGTGCTTCAAACTGTGCACCCCCCCTCCCTCATCCTCCTCACTGAGCCCCACCTCTCCCCTCTCTGTCTCCATCCTTGTGTTGTCCCTCTTGTTACCAATGGATTTATTTGTTTTATTCAGCTCTCATTTCGTCCCTCTCTGTCACTCCCGCTCTATTTTCTATTGCTCACTGATAGTTTTTGTAATAATTACGTAAGTCAACAAAGGATTATGCTCTTTTCTAGCAACATTTCACAGCAGCTGCTCATCAATAAGTAGAAAGCAAATGAGGGAAGCATACACAACATACAGCAACAACACAAGGATTCATTCAGCTGGTATATTAAATAAGCATATGAAGAAAATTACACACTGCTTTGTGCACACCCTCATAATGCTAATAATGCATAATGCTACAACATGTAATGGAAAAAATAGTAGAAAATGATTATCATTATCATTGAAATTATGTGAATTCATAATTGAACTTTGATGTAAACATGTGAAATACAAATGTGCTCAGTGGGTACACTTTGCTTATTCATGAAATGAAATGAATACCAGACAACCCTCTTAACCCAGTGAGCCACGGTCGCCCCCAATTGTTATTCGGAGGGTAATATAAATCCACCAAAATCAGGTAAACCTTCGCGGTAACTACCTGAGGAGTTCAGAACCCAAACACCCCATCACCCCTCTATAGAGTGTTGAGGTGCTACACTTGTGACGTTCACCATGGCATGAGAGAAAAACAAAGTTTTCTTCAATAATTCAAGATATCACATGGTTAGTAATATTCAAATGATTGTTTGAATATTGTGAACAACAAATCTGTTAACATTAACGTAGTTCTCCTCTTGCCGACAGTTCTGCTTGGCTAAACAACGGAGCTAACAGCATAGCAACATCTAACTTAATCATACATGTTGCCCTATTATATTGTAATTTATTTGAGCAAATGTAAATTACGTTATCATGTGTTCAAATGTAATCTTGTGAAATGTAGGTTTTGGTGAGAAACTTGAATACATCTAGTTGTTTGAAGGAGATATAAAATAGATATTGGCATGGGGGGGAGGGGGGGGGAGGGGAGTCCGATATGGACAGGTTGGTGGACATGGTCAGTCGGAGGCTGGGTTATGTGAAGGCAATGTTTTTCTCCACTGTGGACGTCTACACCGGACCGAATAGATGCCGTCATAAATAACATCTGAGTGATGGGCCGAATTCATTAGACGCAAATACATCAGGAGCTGCCCATCGTTTCACAGAGACTGCCACTGTAACTCTCAACTTAGAGTGGCAGAGAGAGAGAGTAAGTAACATGTTTTAGTTTTATTGTTGATTACTGGTACCTGTGAGTTGTTTACAGCTTTGGCAGTGCTATTTTTAATTTTTTTTTACAACAATAATACCAATAAATCAAGCAGAAGAGAAAGTAAGATGGAGCACAAGGAAACTTTCAACGCTGTCTGACTTGCAGCGTCTTAGAATTCGTTGCGGACTTAGCCCTGTATTCATAACTGCCACATCATTAGTCGTCTGCTGTTTATAAGGGAGTGACTTCAAGGTGAAAATTATATTTTCTCATCCAACAGTGTGCGAATGAAGACAGAAGAGTAGAAGAAGAAGAAGAAGGGGGGAAAAGACAAAAGGGACAAGGAAATTAGGAATGAAAGTGAAGCATACAATAAAGGAAAGGAGGGATGAAGACAGAAGAAAAAAGGCCTTTGCTCTGTCCAATTACATTGTTCTTGTTTTATAAATTGGGACATGGGTGAGGAAAGCTAATGAGAGGCAGAAAGCACTGTCTGATGAAGACGTGTGTGTGTGTGTGTGTGTGAGTGTGTGTTTAAAACAGGTGAAAGAATGACATTAGCAATTCAGCTCTAACTTTGAGAGATGTAAAACATGTTCAGTGTGAACTTGGCCTCAGAGCAGATATGCTTATCAAGGCTTAAGAACGATATGGTGGAGCGAGGAAGAGGTGGAGACAGACAGGAAGACATTAAGACACAAAGAACACGTTTTATCGACACACAAGGTTCATACTGAGCATACTGTGTCTGCTTTTCCAACAATATCCTCTTGGTGTGATCAGCTGTTTTTATGGTTCTGCTTGGGCTACTAAATCACTTGGTTAAGGTTCGGTTAGGAAAAGATGGTTGAAAAAGTCAACGCTCACTTGAAACCACCCTGTCCCCCCGAAATCACTACAATGTTGTTTTTTTTACTTGACTTTTTTTTTTTGTTCCATTTGGAGTCACATCAGCTACAGAGTACACACAGAAGTCACATGAACATAGCTGACACACAGTGAAGAGTACATTCATGCACATCAATGCAATGAGCTAAGGATGACATCATTAAGGGTTATAGTTAGAGTTAGCATTATTGTACACACAATTCTTTTTGCATCTACCTCAATTAATCTCTGATTCAACACACCACCCGGTGAGCACGCAAAATGACCCAAATCAAACACACCCACGATGTTGCATCACCAACAGGTGCTTGCTGGGTCTGGCTGACTACATGTTAAATGCGAACATGCTCACGGTGGATCCTCTAGTGGGGACTTCTGTGTTCACTAAGTCAACCTTTACCTTCAGTAAGTGGCAGAGGCCTAATAATCCCTGATTGTAGTGGGACAGAGGAGCTGAGTGGTGATGCTTTATTGCTCTTTCTATGAGACGTGACAGGTTGTTTAATTATTTGTGTATTCAATTTGAATTATTTGGCTTTTTACTCCTCGCTCCATCCTTGATTGTCCGTAGCTCTTTCAGTTTATTGTTGGTTTTTCTGTCGTCTTTGCTAATTCATTCCAGTGAGGATAACAGTTTAAAAGTGTATCAGTGTTATTCAGTGAAGTTAAAACGCCGACAATATTAAATCAATTAAAAGACAGCATAGAATAAAATACAGTAAAATATGTAAATCAAGCAACACATTTGTTCATTTTCATGTAAACTATATACAGTATATATTTGTTGTGAATATGTTGTGCACTTTCTCTGAAGGACCAGCCTCCTGTTT
This sequence comes from Anarhichas minor, assembly GCF_050575085.1. Lineage (NCBI taxonomy): Eukaryota > Metazoa > Chordata > Actinopteri > Perciformes > Anarhichadidae > Anarhichas > Anarhichas minor. The sequence continues at coordinate 3,402,151 of NW_027466463.1, read as the reverse complement.
AGTCCTTGCTGTCTCCACGTCATCTCAGTTGCTGCATGTCTCTGTTTTATCCCTCGGCTGTTGCTGAACTCATTAGCTTCATTTCTTTCTTGAGAAGGATCAGCAAAGAAGCCGCTGGTTTAAACTGATCACAACTAACGTACAGTAGTGCAACAACAACATCTGTGTGTGTGTGTGTGCGTACAGGTGAGTGCCCTCATCTAAAAGCTGATTAAAGCGGTAAAACTGCTGCAGTACAGGATGTTGATGATAGGCACTGAGCCTTTTGAAGTGTGCGGCTCAGATGTAAAGCTCAGAGCTTCCTCCTGCAGTAACACCTCCATCACTTCAGCCTTTCACACGGACAAACACCAGAAACACAGTGAGGCTTCTCAGCGCTGGGAAAGTCTAAAGCAAATGAAAATAATGCAAACATTCCCAATGTTGGCAATCTGGAATGTTTATACGTTCTGGAATTGTTGGTTTGAGCATGTATTATATAAAGCATTGTGATCATTGTTGCTGCATCGTCTGCCATACATACATTGTTGGTACCGGCCGACATGTGCTTGTAATCTAAACGGCTAATTACTGCAAGCTTGCATTAAATGCTATTTATTTATTCTTTCATCACTTAGTTTTTGACCTTTAGAGGAGACCCGGGTGAATAGGCTAAAACAAAACAGAACAAAGAATAGATATCACCATGAGACTTCCCTAGCTGATTACTTACATTAAGAGAATTATTTGTTGTATGACAAGTTTTCTGAAATGTTTAAATATGCAAAAGAGGCATTATCTAATGCTTACTTTAGCTGAATTAAGGAGAAATCTACCAACACAAGGTGTAAAATAAACCTCTGAATGTAAATGAGGGTTAGCGTGAAGGAAGGACTGTTTTGGATGCCAAATAGCCCAAAATCTCAAAATGTATGAGTGCATGAAAAAGCATGTTTTTAGTATTTTAATACTTTTGCTGGTATTACATTAGAACACTTTTGCTTTGGCTTTTTGATCTGAATTAGTACATTGTTTTACTGTATCATGTTATTTTCTTCTATCCTGTTTCAATTTGAACAGATTTTTCTTCAAGAATTAAATGGAATTCCACATTACATTAAATAAATATACATACAGTAGGTAGGTGTGTATATATATGTGTGTATGTACGTGCAGATAGATAGATAGATAATCATTTTGTGTAATGCCAGCAGTAATGCAGCACACCGTAACTGATCCCCAGCTGAGTTTATTCCCTCTAACAAATGTGCACACACAAATACAAACCCAGCAGGCACACACACACACACACACACAGTTTATTAATATTTAATTCCTTTATCATTCACATCATCATCTCTTATTCTTTTTTCCCTGTTTCATTTTCTCTTCATCTGTATACACTCAAACTGCATGTCCATATATTCTGTGAGTTTTATTTGATTACACAATAGGTTGTAGTAATATATTTTTTACTGTTAATGTGCAATAATTGGGCGATAACATGCCTGATGTAAGTCACCTGCAGTAAATACGTGTGAGTGTGAATGTGGTAATTGTGGTATCAATTGTGTGTGCTAACGAAGATGTAACAAAGGAGTGCACACTCCATTATTCTACCACACAAATAATATCCACATGAGACGGAGAAACAAATACGCACTCTACAAAAGAGACAGAAAACACAAAGCTGTGAGAAAAAGACAAGTGGGACACGAGAGGAGAAGAGCAAAGAATGAAGCGAGCAGTGGGGGGTTTGTTTCTCTCCATTCCTCGGCGTATCACAACCAGTAGGCAGGAAGTGTTTAACTATTAGGTGAGCCTTGGTGAAGATTCCTCCCTCCTCCCCCTGCCTCCCTCCCTCCCCAGGGAGAGCAGAGGAGCTTGCACAAGCAGATTTAGCACATGCTATTGACTTGGAAAGACGCTTTTTTTTTCTTTCTTTCTCTCTTTTTTTTCTTCAATGCAACGCCTCGGATAAAAAATTAGAAAGACAGACAAAGAGGAGGATGGAAGAAGAGAGAGAATGGAAATCCAATACACAGGGATGAGAGAGATGAATGTATTTGTGTGTCTGTGTGTGTGTGTGTGGGGGGGGGGGGGGGGGGGGGGGTGAAGAGTGGGATCCTATTGTGGGTTTTAACACAGTGTCACAGTCAAAAGCAATACACACACCGCTTAGTCAGAGGTCACGCTCGACCGATACGGGATGTTCAAGGCCCATCCTCAGTCCTGTTCATTTAGAGTTCCTGATCATTTCACTTTCATCCCAACATGTCTGCGTACTTCAACCCTTTAGTACACAAGCCAACCATTCAACTACATCACGTACATACCATATAATATGTAACTCCATCTAACTCATGTCTAAAGAAAAACTACTTTAAACTACACACAAACACATTCATCTCTTCCACATATATATACAGTCTATATATATATATATATATATATATATATATATAGACTGCTGACTGCAACTCTAGGGCTGTACCAAATTTCATTATTTTTAACACTTGAAGGTTTGATTGAGGTTTTGGAATGCTGCTTTTAATTACATCATATTTCATGAAGTCATACTCCTAAAGAAATGAATCCTTAAACAAAAGCTCAATCTACATAAAATGATTGTTTGGATTCAAGGAACATGAAATCAACTTTCTTTCATTTAACCCGTCAGTTCCGTCAACATAAATACATGAAGGTGTTGACGGAGCGCTGTGGCGCTTGCAGTGTGTGTGTGTGTGTGTGTGTGTGTGTGTGTGTGTGTGTGTGAAAGAGGGAGAGAGAGAGGGGAGGAGAGGATGGAATATTGTGCACAATGTTTCTGTTAGTTAGTCATTTAATCTGAACGCTGCTTTGTGACTTTTTGAGCCACCTGAACCTGTGATATCTTCTAAGCTTACTTGAAGCAGGTCGATGTGCAGAATAAAGCTGTGCATCATTCCAATGTTGAGAGCTTGAATGTCAACGTTCTGCACTAAAGGTTCAAACTATTCGGTACAGCCCTACACCACTCCATGACGGAATATGGAGTCAGGATCCGATATTAAAAATCCTATTGCTAAACTTCAAGAATGTTCAATATGTTGCAGTGAATGTTGGATGAATAATGAATCTCCATCAGCATAATAGAGACACACCCCTAACAACGAGTTGAGTGCTAGAAGTCTTTCTTCATGAGTCTGGCTCTGGGTGGCAGTGGAGTGAAAGGCTTTGCATACGCGTAGCTGTGGAGTTGTTAAGGTTTTAACTACATGTGGCTGACGATGCAACAAAAAGCCTGACTGCACTGGGAAATCAGAAGAAGAGAGAAACACGCCGGAAACTAACTCAAAATTCAATCAAGTTGTAGGAAAAACAGGACAACACATTCAGAAGGAAGCCTTCCACCGTTTAATTAAACAGAGAAAGAAGCATGTAAGCTAAATCCTGCCCGTGCAGTGAAAGTCCGCTGTTACTGCCGGGCTTCAGAGGGAAACCCGCAGTGTAAAGAGAAGCTTTCAGCAATACAGAAATTTGCATCTCAAAGCCCATCCCTCCACTAGTGTGTCTATTATTTTGGCAACAGTTGCCTTTTCTTTTAAAATACTTTTTATCAGTCTATACATGAAAAACATCTTTCTAAATTAAGAGACAAAACAGTGCAACTCTGCGTTATGTGATAGGGTCTTCCCATGTGTGTTTGTAAGCAATGGAAGCAAATAGATGAACACACACACACACACACACACACACTGCAAGCGACTAACAGACTGCTTCCCTGAGGACTCGTGGTGTTTGTGTTGCTGCATGGAGCGTGTGTGTGTGTGTGTGTGTGTGTTTGTGGATCCCAGCTGGTGCATGCTCTGTGTGTATGAGTTTGTCTACACGTGTGCTTGTACCCGTGTGTGTGTGTGTGTGTGTGTGTGTGTGTGTGTTGCCAGCAGGCGGGTGGTCTGGGCCGCCCTGTAAAGGTGATGTGTGGCGGCTATTTGGAGTCTGGACGTGGCAGGTTAGCTCACTGCAGCCCGCTAATATTTTATATGGCAGCTCTCCCCAGTCTTATCATATTTTATACGGCTGCAATAACAAACTGTCTAGAGAAAAAGGGACCGCCTGCCACTGCACATGCTGCCAGTAGTAAAACCAGGCACAAACACACACACACACACACAGAAGCATGGTTAAATGTGCTGGCGCATCACACGGCAATTGACCGATGCAGTGTCAATTGAGGACTTTTGCAGTGAACAAACAGAGTTATAACTGACAAAAAACGAGGCACAATTAATAGAGACACGGCCATCTGAATGACAGGCATGCAGCCACTCCAAGTAGTCATTTGGTTCTATTGTCTAATTCAGTTCTGAGCCGACATCTGTCCCTGTTCTGCTGCCCACTGAACACACACACACACACACACACACACACACACACACACACAAGGGGTAGGGGGGGTTGCTCCATGTGTTCATCAATTCAACGCCGCTGAGAGTGTGCGAGTGTGATGAGGAGAGGCACATGATGGAAAGAAGTTTACCAGCAAGTTACATGGAGAGGTGTGATGATGATGCAGACGCCACTGATCAAAGTTTTTACACATCTGATCTGTTTCTTAAAGAGGGGGGGACAAATAAATTTAAATTATTACAAATATGAAAAAAGGAGACGTGTTTGGGAAGTGGGAGTAGTTGCAGAACGATGGAGTTGATGGAGGGATGAGAAAGAGTTGAGGAAGAGGGGTAGAAGCAACAACACAATGTAGAAGTAGAGTGGAAGAAGAGGAAGGGGAAAGAAAAGGATGCATTCAAAGAGCTGTGACTTAGAGGGGGGGGGGGGGGGGGGCTTCTTACCTGGGGCAGATAGAGGAAAGTAGGTGGGCATTGCAGAGAGTGGGGTAACATCCCGGACCCGGACAGTAGCACGCAGCCGGAGTTGGCCATGGAGCACAGCATGTGGAGACGGGACCCCTTACTCATAGAGACTCAGTTACAGCTCCGCTCTGTCTGTCCTCTCACCTCTCAACCTGTCTCTCTGTCTGTCCTCACTTCTTGTCTCCTCCCTTCTCGACTTCTGTGCTTCTGCCAGCGGCCGCGATGAGCAGTCAGAGAGTTACTACTTCAGTGGGTGCAGACGAAGGGATGCCTGCGCAGACACACGTGCACACACGACACACTACCAGCGCAGCTGCCAACACACACTCTCTGAAGCTTCGGACAGATTGTGTGTGTGTGTGTGTGTGGGGGGGGGGGTGAATCTGATGTGTGCAGACAGGCAAAGTGATGCTTCTGTCCTCTGTTTACTTTGAGAAAGAGGTGGAGAAGCCGAGGCACGCGAATGAGAGAAGGAGGGATGGAGGAAAGAGGAGGGGGGGAAGACAGGAGCATGGATGAGGAGAGGCGGAGGTAGGGGGCGGGACAAAGGAGGCTTGGGAGGTCCTTGAGGAAAGAGAGGGAGCGATTGGAGGAAAGAAGAGGGGAGGGATTTGAAGGAGAGGAGTGCCTCAGAGTGGGAGGAGGAGAAGCGGGAGGGAGGAGGGAAGTCTCCGGGGTATTCTAACATCAAATGGGCAAGCATGGGAGAGCGTGTGTGCACACTCACAAACACATAACGATGTGAGAGCAGCTGATCCACACCGTTAACCCTTTCCAGAGAGCTTCAGGACGGACTCTCGTCGCTGATAGCCAACTCATAACAGTGACAGCCGCTGTGCTGCCGCTCTTTTGCCAAGAACTCAAATAAATCACAAACCTGCTCGCCTCACAGCCTCCCATATACACACATTTGTATGCAAAAATCTAAATCAAATGAAAAAGACTCCATTGATCTCCGCCTCTATACATTAGTAAATCAATGTAACTGTGTGTTACTCCTGGATTTGCATGATCCCGATGTTATGAGGAAGCATTACAAGCAGCTGCTGTGTGTTTTTTTTTAATCCCCCCCCAAAAAATAATCTAAAATAGTTTGCGTCTGTCCCGCATACATCTGACTCTCTAATGGTTTGGATGAAAATAGGCATTATTGCAAGGTGGGGAAAAAAAGGTTTCATTTTATTTAAGAAACAATTATAGACGGAAACAATTAGAGCGCGTGTTTAACGCCTTTGCAGAAATCACAGAGCTGATGCAACGGCTTAATTTAATTTATAGCTCAGCTGTAGGGAGGATATTTTCTTTAAGCAGAGCATTTCCCTAGAAAGAACAGAGCTAATGGCTGAATAATGAGATACAATAAAATATACATCCCCCACTCCTTCCTCCCTTCCTTTTCTCCTTCTGTGGGGCCTCGGAGGGGAAGGCCAGCAGCAGTTTATTTATATTTTGGCGTTATGGTTGTTGTTTGATGTACTACAACACTGACTAAATGATTAAATTTAATCTGACGCTGGTGGAGGGAACACCTCCTCCACTGAGAGGGAGGGAGGAGGAAACAGAGGGATGGAGGGGAAGAGAAGAGGAATATGTTTAACGCACACAAGGTGCGTGTTCATTCCACCACTCCTTCCTCTATTTGTCTTATCCTCACACACACACACACACACACACACACACACACACACACACACACACACACCGGCTTTATTCTCTTCTTTAATCTTTTGCCGTAAAGAAACATTTCCATCAGATCTGAATTTTCAATCCAGTTACCTTGTAGTTTTAGTCGATTTTTTTCTTCTATATTGTAGTTCACAACATGAAACATGCTGTGACTGGGTTCATAAACCCTCCATGTATCATGTCATGACAGTCTTTGTAACAAAGAGAAAATACTAAAAAGAACAGAAAACAAGGGAAATCAAAATAAAATGCGTGTCCTTCATGCAGTTCAGTTCGTACTCACATCAGGACAGAGAGGACACCCACATACACACTCAGATCTGTACACATTCATTTCATCTTCAGCCTACATTGTGTCAAATCAGTCGGTACCGCCTCACATTTAAAAAGTGATTCTCATTATTAGTACGTCATCGTGAGGATTGAGTGAGGTTTACATGAAAATATTGATAACCAGCAACAATAACAAGCAGATTGAGGAACTGAGCAAATGAAAGGATGAATTATTGTGCATGTGTCATCTTTAAAGAGAACAACATGAACCCTGGAGGTGAAGGCAGCATGCAAACCCAACAGCAGCTTCTGTTTCAAGATGTTGCAGCTACGCACAGAGGAAAGACTCGTGTGTGACAGCACTGCTACATATTCTTTCATGTCTATTCATTTAATTCACAATTACAATTATCCAACAGTGCAGCTACACACACACACACAGGCTGATTGAATGGCAATCTAATCTCCAATCTGATATATAACGTTTCATTATCAAAAATATTAGCCAATGTTTTGAATCTCCTGAGAGTGTGTGCTCATGTGTATATTATGTATATTGGTTTTTATATCAAAATCTACTGCAAAATATATCGAGTGCTACATTACATCTAAAACCGACTTCTAATGAGGTTTTAATAGGAAAGAATACATTCAGATGAACCTTCATCAGCGCATTCAAATGTAAAGTGAAATAAAAAATGACTTGAGATCGGCCACGCATGCATTTTAAATCCACCCAAACACTTTGTACCTCAACCTGCTCCTGACATCAATCTCCAAATCAGCTGCCTATATCAGCCTCACTTCAAATTCTAAAGCGCTTTGAGTCACTCTCTAGTCACACACTTGGATTTTTCAAAGTTTGACTACAATTTTTTTCCATTTGCAAAAAAACAGACTCAAATTCAACCCCATACAAAAAGATATGTTTATACCAGAGCGTGGGCTGCAACAACAGATCAAACAATAATCAATATCCATCACGAAGTTCAGATAGGAGAGAGGGGTCAGACCACAACCAGCACAAATGTCTTCTCACTAATAGTTCATCGTACAAAACTCTAAATAATCGAACAATAAACCCAAGATAGTACATTTGTAAAATATTAATAATAATAATAATAATGGAAGTAATGAATGGAAAATAATTAATTATATGCAAGTAATATAAAATGAATGATAATAATAATAATGTATGATACAGCAAAGGGACAGCTGGTAAACAGAAAATAGTTCCTGAATCTGCTCATAACAAAGTCTTCAGTAACCGGCTCATGATTTCTGTAAACAGACAATGCTGTTGAGAATTTCAAGTGTATATTTCGAAAGTTTGAGCACCACAAGCTGAGTGACCTCTAGTCTCATTATATCAGAGAGAAGGCAGACGTCTCCACGGCCAATATCTGCAAAATTAGACAACTCACACCGACAACAAACTAGAATGATAAATAGCACTACGGGTAAGAGGAAGCATATTTCTGATTTAATGCTGACCTGTCCCTTTAAGGTAAGGGAAGGTGGTATGATGGTTATTAAGAAGAGATAATGGTTGAACTGAAATGGGACATGAACTCTGACCTGCCGCTCAAAATGTAAATCCATCCACCACAATCATTTCTACATTCTCAGTTCTTGGTCAGATCCCCCCGCCTCCTGCCCCCTGCCCCCTGCCCCCTGACGCTTGGCATTTGAAAGCAACTGTGTGCTGCACAACAAGTCAACATGAATATATTTCTTGGGCGAGACTGGGCAAAAACCTGCAACACAGTACATTACAGAAGAGAGAGTCACTGAAGTGTATTTTACATCAAAATCTGGTCTGGGTGGTCTGGGTCAGCTTTGATTCAATCTGGACTTCTCAGTTACTCAATAAACTGTCACCAATTACTCATAATCTCAATGCATTCATTGCTTTAATGTATGATGTCATATCAGAGGGGCACAGACAGCATCACTCCCTCCATCTTCATGTGAACCAATGCAAATGCAAGCTATAGTTGGTGTTGTCCATTGTCATCTGATATTGATCTTCCTCACCACACTCACACTCAAGAAAGTTTGGCAGCTAAATGTTGTTGTTTTTTTCAATATTTATTATTTATTGATTCAGTCTTTCCTCGAGTGTTACCTGGGCCTGATGAAAGCTTAAAAGGCCGGTGACATTGAGGCTTCAAAGCCCCGCCTCAGCATCAAAGCCAGTTTGAACATATTGAAATATTTATCGTTTCTTATTCTCACAGCAGATGGATGGATCTGCTGCTTCTTGATTCGATGGGAAGCATATGGTTAGGGGGGGTCAGCGTGTGGGGGTTAAGGCGAGTTGTTACTGCTTACAAACGAACTGAGTCAGAGCGAAAACCAAGCATGAGAATGCAGAGTGAGCGTGAGACGGCAGTGAGTAAGAGTCGATGAGAATGAGTCTCGGCTAAATGAGAGATACTGCCCATAGCAGGAGACACAGGAGCCCTTATGCAAAGAGCATGCGGGTTGACTCGGCAGGAAAAGTGACTTTGAAGGCGGCGGTGAGGCGAGCGAGGCGGTGTTTAGAAGGAGAGGGGTTTTTTGAGAGGAATCAAAGAGGCCTGAGACTTGACAGGGCGACGACATTAGGCATTCTCCTCCCTTCATCCCCTAAGGTGCTTGTCCTCTGCAAGGTGGAAGCACACTCACAAAGTCAACCAAGAAACAAAAGAGTCTCCTTCTTCTCTCTCCCTCCTCTCTCTCTCTCTCTCTCTCCCTCCTCTCTCTCTCTCTCTCTCTCTCTCTCTCTCTCTCTTACTCTTTGTACTTCTCTTGTTTTTTGTGTTCTTTCCTTTTCCCTCGTCCTCAACATACACAGTCAATACTATTCATGAAGATTGATTTGTAAGCAGATATGAGGACCTTTTAAATGGCTCTGTTGGTTATCAGCTATACCAGGTCAATAAATGATTGTCAATATACTTTAACACAGTAATCAAAAATGTTCATATTTTGTATTCATATTCTTTCACTCTCCATGACAACAGAGCAAGCTGCTGAAAGAGAGAATGGAAGGTGATGAGAGAGAATATGAGTTTAGGCAGAGGATAAGTGTGTGTGTGTGTGTGTGTGTGTGTGTGTGTGTGTGTGTGAGAGAGAGAGAGAGAGAGAAAAGAAAGAGAGGATTCCACATATGATTGGCCCAGATCGTATCGATCAAAGCAAATCAAAGCAAAAACAAAACTTTGAACTTGAAGGAATGATCTCTCTCTGTCATCACACACGACGCTCAGTCTGTGAAAACAAATTGACAGCGCAGCTGAAGGACAGACAGAGAAACGGTGGAGCTGAGAGGCAGCCTATCAAGAGGAGGAAAGTGCAGCTAAATGCTGCAAAATGACAGACATGGTTAGCTTCAAAAACATCTTTTGAAACATTTTCAATGGTTTTTGAAGCAGTTTTTGTGTAGTAATAAAACTAAAAGATACGTTTCAGAACGTCTCAAGCAAACAGTTACGGCCTGTTATGAATGAGATTGGCCATGGCTGACGTTAGAGTCCTGTCCTGAGTTATCATCCCAGTCCGGCCATGGCTCATGGTAATGAAAGAACATGTCACCCAGTTCAACAGTGTGGCTCACTGATGTGTTTTGGGACAACACTGGAGCCCCATGGCACAGAGGAGTAACACACACACAGTGCTTGTTTGTAGGATGCACTGATTGTGGGTGTGGGTCTGCACATGGGATTTGATGAAATGGATGAGGATTTAAACCGACGAGTGACTGTGGTATCAGCACGATAACACACTGTAAGCTGTCTGCATGCAGAGAACAGAGACAAGAGTTAAGGGAACGTCACGGCACATAGCAGTGCTCACCTGTGTTGGTATCTGGCCCTAGTCTAGAAGCACCCATGCTCCTTCCTGTCATACAACGTCTGATGGAAAACTCCAAGATGAATGACTACACCTCCCGGCACAGCAGAAACCTGATGCTGGTCCCTCATTGGCCAAGAAAGGGCCCCCCCACTGGTTGTGCCACCTGGTTTATAAGCCTGAGCACAGCTAGAATTCTTTCTCTTCCGTCCAGACACCGCTGGTGTAAGGAGATCCACAAGGCTCTCTTCACCCCGGACACGCGCTGGTGTCAGGAGGTCCACAAGGCCTCTTCACTCCGGACTCGTCCAGGGGACAAGAAGATCCACGAGGAACCGCGGCCTCATCAAATCCTATCAGGTCACATGTAACATTCGCTGGTCGAACAGACTGTGTTTTATCTTGAGTTTTGGATCCTGTAGTGCGAGAACGGATAACTCCTATGCCCCGTTCTCCCACCCTTTTTGTGTACACACCGCCAGCAGAAGGTAACAATCTTTCCTCGCCGAAGATTTCCGGGAAGGACGACCCAAACCTCGTCCCTCAGCCGAAGTTAAAAAGCCCCTCTCTGCAGCGAGGAGGCCGAGTCTGCGCCAGCCAGCCCCGAGGCCGCGCCACCGAGAGCCAGCGGCTACTCGAGGACCGAGTGATCCCTACCACTGGAAACAGACCCTACCGAACGAAGCTTCTCAAAGTAAGAGTTACTGGTATCTGGGCCTAGCTTAGCTTAGCATAGCATTAGCTTAATTTAGCCTATTCGTTATGTCGTTGTTATTCCTGCATCTTGTTACATTAAGTTACTGTCGTGTTATAACGTGTTATTGCGCAAGCATCGCGGACCACGGAGTCCCGTTATATTGTGTATTTCCTGCTGTAACTGTTTGCATTAGATCCGTCGCTGCTAGTGGATGTGGAGGTTGTGATTTTATCATTTCAAAGACCAAAACCACGGTGGCGGAGCCTCGTCTCGCCGACCGAGTTCCGGGGTGATACGAGAGCAATACTCGCATCTCACCGCAGTGATAAAGATCTGTTTTGTTTTGGGGATTATTTTATTTTGTTTGGTTTTATTCTCTCTTCTTTAAATCGGCTCTGTGAGTGAGATCTAGAACCGCAACTATCACCGTACAAGCGTGACCGGTCGGTTCAGAATCCGACCGCAGAGTTTACGAGTGATCAGCTGTTCCTCACATTCTCACTGCAGCGCCGAGCACCGCGCTCAGAGCTCCTCTCTCTCTCTCTCTCTCTCTCTCTCTCCCTCTCTTCCTACTAACCCGCACACACATAGTTAGATTCACTGATTTTGGGTGAACCTCTCAGACACGTGGTCGCGTAATCTATTGTCCCAACCCACATTGTGCGCCGTCCCACGTGGTTACACGTAGCCACCTCTCAGCTATCTTGTCGCGGGTCAATAGACTCCGCCATCTTTGCTTGTAGGCTCACACGCCCCTTTTTAGGTTACTACCATCACTGTTTGAGTAGGCCCCCCCCCTTTGTTTCCACACACTCACACACACACTCACACATATACATGTACATATATCTATATACATATCCTTACCCCACTTTATTCATTTGACTTTAGGTATTAGACATATAATTGTATGATAGTGTTTGTTGATTTTGATATTACTTGATTTGATCATTTATTATTTTATTTAATAAACTCTGTTATATTTTAAAGAGCAGTCGTCTGTGATTACTTGTGCATATGTGTGTAATAATAACTGGATGTAGTGGCCTGTGCTCGAACTCAAACCTTCACTTTCACTCTGAATGTGTAATAGTACTCAGACTATTGACATTATGAGTGAACGCTAATTATGAGACTTAGTTTTATTGTTTGGTTATTGGTCCCTGTTCGCAGGGTGGTGCCCCGTTATTATTAATAATCATTAATAATTGTTACTGACATTAATAATTCTATTGATGTCAAGAATTTAGTTTCTTAGATGCTGATAACCAAACACGCTCCTCTACGTTCCCAACACCTGCTTCTGCTTCCAGTATGCAGTATTATCTCAGCACTCGCATACACATCCTTCATTCATAAAGGCTTTTTTATGATTTATGAAGAGCAGCCATTACCATCTGCAATATCTACAGTTTTATCAGACTGTCCATCTAATATCATGTGAAGCATCCAACTCTCAGCTCTATTGCATTAGAGTACACCTCCAACATATGATTACTCCACTCCAGTTGGCTTATTAGGGAATAATAGTAAATGTAATTGGAAGGCAATTAGCGTAGAATTGTTCGCCGTGTAGCGCCATGCGTGTGTGTGTGAGGGTGTGTGTGTGTCCAGCGCTGATTAGAACAAGGTGGAGGGGACGTCCCCCTAGAAATGTTTTCATTACGACGGTAAGAACAACACTGCACATTGTTGTTAGGTTAAAGGGGAGCAGTCAAGAGACGTATGATGCTATATGTTGAGAGGCAGCTGGCTGCATTGCTCCTCACTTTCCTCAACTTCTACCAGCTGTCATTAGAAATCTTTCAATGCTTGAGCCAATACGATACCTGGGATACTGAGAATTATGAACATTCCCTTTGTTAATTTATCAAAAGAAACCAACGTTCTGAAATGTTAAATATTAATGAAACACAAGGAGCTGCACAATAACTTTATCTAAATAAAAATGGCAATTGTTGTTTGAATCAGAAATTATTTATCGAACCTCAAAGAATTGCGCCCCTAGAGTCAACTTGGAAGTGAGTTATTTTGAGGGTTCGGGTCATGTGACCCACTACTTAAAAAGTGTAGAAGCTCCCAGTGATGACATGAGGAACCACCGGTTTGTTCTTTCTTAAAGCAATCCTAACGCGTCATCAGTGGGAGAATAAACGAATGTACACATACAGAGGTGAAATAAATACTCAGCTCTCTACGGAAGTAAAAGTAGGAATACTAGTAAAAGTCCAGAAATATTATCATCAAAATATACTCAAATAACCAAAAGTAAAAGTAACCATAATAATATACATTATAGTACTAATTATAATCATTGATTCATTAATGTCTTCATTACTTGGTGGTGGTGCATGTTTTAATGACGTTATATTCTGCATCACTGCATCATTTATTTACACTAGTTGATCATCTTTTGTATTTATCTGAACATATATATGTATATATATGTACATATATATACAAATATATACACAAGTACTTGGTAACATGGTAGAGTAATTGAGTAAATGTACATAGTTACATTCCACCACCGTTAACATAAATACATTAATAAACAGTTTTTCTAATAATAATATAATTACAATAATTGTTAACAACTATTAATATTATTAACATCAAAATCCATAATTATTCAGGAAAGTAAACAGTTTAGTTTCAACATTTTTTGAGGTAGACACTTTTTCTATGATGTATACTGTGAATGTAAATAAGGAGCCAGAGTACATCAAAAAGCATCAAAATAGAGCTTATCACAATGGATCCCCCCCGACACCCCCACAGAGGTCCAGTCTGAACCCGAATGACCAGACATTCATCGCCAACTTCCAGTACTCATAGTTTTCAATATTCAATACAACTAGATCAGAACCAAAACTGGTTTGAGAATCAATACATAGCCCTACTTCCTTTTCTCTTCTCTTCTCCTCTCCTCTCCTCTCCTCTCCTCTCCTCTCCTCTCCTCTCCTCTCCTCTCCTGTCCTGTCCTCTGGGGTGTAATGGAGGGCCTGACATGGCAGTATTTCATCCAGAGCTAGTTGACATCAGGGTTCCACGCAGGGGAGCAGCCCTGGACAGAGGCCCCGTCAGTGGGCTGCGAGGCAGCGAGAGTTCTCCAGAGGACAATGGAGGGATGGAGCCTTTAATGTTCAGCAAATCTGTTAAAGGAACATCCATCATTGATGCCCCAGCTGCCCAGCCAAGAGGCCATGGCAGATGTCAGGTACTCATCACTCCATCCATTGTTCCTCCTCACTTGTTTTACCTCACCTTTTACAGATACATTTTATCTTCCCTTTCTCTTTCCAAAAGACACACACACACACACACACACACACACACCACCCTTTTTTTCAGTCAAACCGGATGAATTGCTGCAGAGGACGAGAGAAAAGGGTGAAATAGAGGAAATTTGCTTCAATATTTATGCATTCAGAAACAAAACAAGTCCCTGGTTCTCAGGATGCAGTCCAGTGGCTTTTTATTTTTTGACGTCACAGAAAGGCAATTCTCAATCCACCCTGTTCTGCTTTAGCACTCCCAATGGTCGACAGCAATACATCTCCTCTACGCGCTCACACATACACGTACACACACACACACACACACACATACTAGGCAAGAGGCAGTAATATATCTCTGGGAGAATTTAAGTGCACCACCACCAACATTTGCATTTCTGTGGAACGAGTGCATCTGATTTATCGGAGTAGAGGCCTGAAGCATCTTGGGAAATGAGGCGGCTGGATGGAAACTACGTTTCCCAGAGGCAGGGTGTTTTGGCCATGTCAGCAGCAGGCATTTCAGAGGTGCTGTTTTGCAGTGCTGGTGGATTTCAGAAACAAGCGAGTGAAAGAGAGAGAAAGAGAAAGAAAAAAGAAAGGAGGAAAAATGGATAAGCAGCACAACAACTTTTTGTTTAAGCGTGAATTTTCAAGAAGAGCCAATTGTTTTTTATTCAAGCAAGGTTTGAGCGGTGACAAGTTTTTTCCCCAAGCGGAATCATTCATTCTTTAGAGCATCAAAGCCTGCTTCCCAAACGAACACATGAAGTTGTTTTGTGTAGAATCTAGAAAGAAAAGAGCAGGAGAGTGAAAAGAGGAGAAGGAAAGGCAATATTGAAATTGTATAAAACTAGGAAGAGAGAGTGGGAAAGAAAAGAGAGAATAGAGGCCTGGATGAAACCCAGGGGGAGAGAATACAGAGTGGCGAGCAGACACAGAGACAACAAACCTTTTTTGTCACGCTATCATTACCGCTCTTCCATTCCTGTTCTCCATTTAGTAAATAAGAAAGGGGGATGAGTGGGGGAAGAAACTGCCTCTGCAGAGAGGAAATTACAGAATGGATGTATTTAACAGAGTGGGAGGACTGAGTGGTAACAGAGAATGAGATGGAAAAGGGAAAAAACTGAAGGCAGACGACCAAATGAGTGGACATAAGCGGACAGAGGGATGAGCGCAAGAGGAGTGACGAGGGAGGGTGAGAATCCTCGGCGTCGGTCTCTGTATCTATCAAGTGTGACTCGTAAATTTCCTGTGTGCTGCAAGCTGATGTATCCGCAGTCAGACGCAGTATTTCTGCCTCCCTGGGGCCTGAAAACCCCGCCACTGTCCCTCCCACCACACCTTCTGACTGCTGCAACAGTCCGCACAGAGCCTCCAACTCAAACACACCAAAGTTTAAAATCCTTTACTTTCATTCGTAATGCCTTGTGATGCCCCACATGATATCTGCAAAACAAACACAGGACTTTAACCCAGGGGACTGGGGTTCGTGTCCCGTGCAAAAACAGAAGTTGAATGTTTTTCAACGTTAAGTCACATGAAGCTATATGCCACTAAGTCACATGACGGTGCATCCGTAGTTCAGTTACGTTAAGAGCGTATTTTTTTTAGCACAACCATGATGGTTTTTTTCTAACCCTCTACTAAGAAGTTTTGTTCATTAAATCTTACACACTGTGTTACAACATTAAACGCCACCGTATCACAATGTTAACCACGTATTACAAAGTTAACCGCCAATGTTTCATGACTTTCACCATGAGTTACAATGTTAACCACCACCATTTTTACAATGCTGACCACCCCAAATGGCTGGGTAAAGGGATATCCAATCCCTTACCTTTTCATATCAACTACATGCCAAGGCATGGTGATAACTTAGAAGGTTCACCGCCACTGTTTTGCAATGTTGACAATGTGTTGCATCTTGAACTGCCAACGTTTCACATTGACCACAGGTGACAAAGTTTCACAATGTTGACTACATATTACAAAGTTAACCGCCATTATTTCACAATATTGATCACGTGTTACGACGTTATAACCACACAACATTAACAGCCACTACGCCGAGAGCTTCTGCCCAATTGGCCAAATATGACGAGTAGGGAAAGATCGCGTCGGTCAAGCTGTTTTGCGTCAATCGCGCTGCGCCAAACGCACCAAATGTGCCAAAACGCGCCGCTCCATCGCAAATTCGCGTCACTCCAGTCTCATCGCGTCTGTGCATAGACTTTGTATGTAATCTACTCGCACGAATAATTCACGCCGCGTTTAGTGTGAACGCACCTTAACTTCTGCTAGCTAGCTTCAGCATCAGAACAGTCACGCTAGCCCACTAACCAATCATGCCGCACGTTATTGCTGAGCCAACCGCACAGTTAATGCTGACGTACTTGTAGACTACCTCGGTAGCTCTGGCACGTCAAAGAATACGCCCAACATGTCAAACTAAAGATCTGATTGGTTGAACACTATGACAATCAATAATATCGTCCCCATTTACTTTAATCTGCAAAGTCTACCTAGAGGGCCTCGGGCCTCTCTTCTTACCTAGAGACACAGAGGTGAGATCTGATTGGATAAAAGCTCTACTTAAAACAAGCTGCACTGGAAGCAGAGCAACTGAGGAAGACAATAGCTGTGCAATGAGAAAATAAGATAATGGGGAAAATAATTAGAATACATGTGGTGTAGCTATAATTTTGCAATTCTGTTTAGGCCAGCAGAGAAGGCCTTGCTGGCCCTGACGGCCCACCACTGTATTACAGTATATACATAAAGGCTGTATCCAGTCCAGTTTGTCCTTTATCCATCTTCAGCACATGTCTTTGGGCAAGATCAATGTACATCAAAACAAGGGCGGGCGTGACGGCTCCATGTTGAGCGATCTCCAAACCTCTTGCCATTTTAACATTTAATCAAGTTGATGTCAGACCGGTCAGTCTTACTGTCTGCAGGACAAACCAGCCCAAACAAAGTCAAACTCTGCACCTGCACCTCATGAAAGAAACATGGCGGCCTGTCAGGCCCCACGGCGTCTGTGTTTGGTGGAGGTCCTCATCTACGAATCAGCTCACATTCAGAGACGAAGGCGAGCCGTCCCTCGTTGATGTCAGCTCACCTGAGTAACCCGACTCTGACCCCTGTCAATAAACCTCTCTGTCTGCCTCTCTCTCTCTCTTCATAGCCCGTGGTAATATTTCCTGCGTGTGGTTTAGCCAGAAGTACAGTGAACACTGGGTCCATCAGAGGATCATATATTTTACATGACACAGCACAACCTGGAATGTACACTCTCAACAAAATCCTTCTATATAACACTAGAACACCGTTCATTTGATTAGAAGCACAGAACACACTGTTTTTATGCAATTCTGCAAGGGGTTCAGGATATAAACCTGACATATTAATGATGACAACTGGAATGGTGAAGTGATGATTATATGAATGGATTCATAGACAGAATATGTCCAAGATTATGAGGGCCAAATTTAGGCTTTTTAAATAATGTTAAAACAGCTGGTATAATAGCATTTGTTAATGGAAAACTTATCAGGAAAAGGCATCCATAATTTGAGTATAGTGACAGAATCACATTGCTTCTAGTGCTTGATGCATCAAGCTGCATCTGATTGATTCAAAGCTGTAAACTACTAAATGAAGGGTAGGGCCTGTTCTCAGACCAATGCTGTGTTAAAGTCTACATCAGGACTTTGTGGGCCACATGTTGAGCACCTGATGATAGTGATTAAGTACAGTATAGAGATGGAGAGGAAACGTAGGGAGGGTGAGAGGAAAGACATGCAACAAGGGTTCCTGGCAGGAGTACCATACAAAACAATTCTGTTGTTCAAATGTAATAATGTGTCTTTGACTACATCTTCACAGAATGCAACATTAAGATGTAGAAAGAACGAGAGCGTGTGAAACAACACGAGTGTTTTGGGTTTGTAAACTCTTCACCAGTAGTATCACTTCATTCTGCCCTAAGCCACAATGATGTCACACTTCTTTAATGGCACATTCATTCTGTGTGAAGGTAAGTGAGGTTATAAAAAAAAGGAATTAAACTTTATTGAATCGAACTAAGTTGTTCCTCCTGCTATACTACTAACCCTGTTCTGGGTTACACTCAGTATACAGCAGAAAGCATTATAAACTGGGATCAGGTTGTCTAATATTTGTCTCTGTGTAAAGGGTTGGTTCACCCCTCCCCCCAAAAAAAGAAAATCCCTACTTACCTCTACCTCTAAATACATAGATTCCAGTTGAGAAAGGTGGTTAAAATGTATTATCTTTATTAATTAATTGAGTATTTATTTATTTATTAATTTGTATTTGTCATCCAAACTCTTCACTTGCTGATGCTTGGTCATGATCCTTGGCGCCACGCTTTATCGCCCTCATAGTTTCGGGGTCTCCGTTATTTCTACTTGAACGCCTGATGCGCCTCATTCAGATGCTAATGGGAATCAGATGGCGCAGGGCAGGAGGAAGCGTTGGTATTTGGCGCCCTGGGAATGAGAACTGGTTTGAACTATAATCCTAGGTTGTGACTTTTTGTGATGGTACAACTATTTAGTTCACAAGAGACAAAACCGTTAGGACACACAACTACCAGAGGACCACAGTCTGGATGGACCAGATGCCATTTTGCCAGATGACAGCTGGATTTACAGTGACACCTTGGCAAAGTCTCATTTAAGTGTGTGTGTGTGTGTGTGTGTGTGTGTGTGTGTGTGTGTGAGAGTGCTCTCCCTCCACTGTGTTGTTTATGTGCTTCTTCATGTGCTCATGTTAAACCGAGTGTACGGTACTCTGAGCCGACACAAACCACAGGTTGCACATTTCCCGTTGTTCACCTCAGCACAGGCAGGCCGGCACTGTTTGGCACCGGCTCACAGGCACAATATGTGCAGTCTGCCTGCATCAGGGACAGGTGTGTGTGTGTGTGTGTGAGTGTGTGTGTGTGTGGAGAGAGAGGAACTGTGTGTGTGTGTGTGTGTGTGTGTGTGTGTGTGTGTGTGTGTGTGTGTGTGGAGAGAGAGGGACTGTGTGTGTGTGTGTGTGTGTGTGTGTGTGTGGAGAGAGAGGGACTGTGTGTGTGTGTGTGTGTGTGTGGAGAGAGAGGGACTGTGTGTGTGAAATTAGTTTGTGTGTTTGTACATCATTGCAACAGTGCATGTGCTGTACCAAAGTGTGTGTCAGCCTGGCACTGTTCACAGCCCTGATGCCCACTGGCACCAGGGCTGTGCCCCGTTGCAGTTGTTGAAGAGAAAGGGAGCAGCTGGCACTGCTGGGAGAGGGGGAGGGGGAGGGGGAGGGTGGGGGCAAGGAGAGCACGAGTAAGAGAGCATAGGTGTGTGCGTGTGAGAGAGAGAGAGAGAGCCGATGGTGCTCGTGTGTGATATAAGGAGGCTACTAGTCTTCTTGCCAAACACCACCACAGAGTGAAAACGTCTACTGAACAAACACATTGACACACTTTAAGCAAATGCACTGTATATACTGCAACATCACAGCAGGAAGAGGCCTAAAGCTTGTTGAAGTTCTGGGAGAACTGCAGAAAATATGATTTTAAGAAGGGACAGTGCATTAATATTGTAGTAATTTACATGGCATTTCTAACTGAAGGATTTCATCCCTAAAGAATGCAGAAATTCTTCATGTAATAATTTAATAGCTTCACTTTCGCGCCAGCAGTCACTAGTGTTGTTTTATTCTGAAGCAAAACTCTTGGATGAGATTGTCCTCCAAAGAAAAAAGAGAATCAGTCGTTTCAGCAAAATGTTCATGTTCACAGGCCAGTGATAAGTCTCTCGTGACGGAGTAATTATGAAGGGATATTACTCATGTATGAGCAGAGAGTGTCGTAACAGAGCACTTTTTCACTCCGACATCCAGGCCAGGAGCTGGATGAAGTGACTGAAGGGGCTGTTAACATTCTTTTGTTTTTCATGAATTCAAATGAATTGATTAAACCATGCAATACCTAACCTGACCCGCCAGCTGGTTAGTTACACAGAACCATCTGAAAAGTCCTCACTGGAAAGCGTTTGGAAAAGGGCGGGCACTTTCAACAAATACTTGGCAGGTGATTGGATGAACCATCTGTCAATTCTCATGTGAAACGAAAAGTCAGCGTTAATGTTTTTGTCACGTAACTTGTGTACTTAAGTTAAAGCACTTCTGCACTTACTTTAAGCCAAATGACAATTTTATTAGTTTTGTTACCGAAACCAACTGAGTTGTCTCCTGTGAAGACAGAAGTTTATTTTGAACGGACCGTATGCATCTAACAAAAAATTGACACGTGTTGCTGGCTTTCGTAGGAAAGCGCTCGAAAAATGAGGAGTGACTTTTCAAAGGATATCATACGAGCCGCTGTATGTGGATACAGCGCATAAGAACATGGCCCTATCAGAGCGCGGTTGTATTTTGAAGTTCTGAATGATAACCTAACTCTGACGCATTTACAGGAATGTTTTATAAACATGCACTGTCCCTGCCAAATAAAACAATAAAATAATAATAAAAGAAATCAGCAGGGGAAGGCGCGTAGAGACGCTCTCTCTCTGTCTCTTTCTTTCTCTCCTACAACCAGGGGAAGCAGGCCGGCTAAGAAACCAAACTAAGCGTTTTGTCTGTGCGTCTTTCAATCTCGTCTGCTCCGGCCTTGCACCCTCAACATGGCTGACGGTTACAGATACAAATCAGATTTTATTCATAAAATATTCATATTCATGTGTTATATTAGACCTGGGCTGCAGGGGTCTATGTTTGTGCCTAAAACCTAACCAAACCTTAACCAGTGTTTATATCACAGTAGACTTAATCTTCAATGATGTCATCTTGCTAATAGCAGCGTCAGGTCAGAACGCTAGAATTCATTGCAGATGTTACTGTTACAAACAACATATTTAGTCTTTTAATTTGGAGGACTTGTTGTCTTAAACTGTAATCCAGATGCATACTTGGATTAGCTCCAAAACCTTGATATCCTCTGATTGACTTCCCGACTATTTCAATGAATGAAAAACACTCAAAACTCACTCTGGCAGACCTCTGCTCTAACAGCTGTACAGCTTACACTCAGCTATAGTTCATAACGTCAACAACAGTCAGAGGCAATTCAGCTCTCTGTGACAAGATACAAAAAATACTCTTCATGTCACTGGTAGTTTCTTTCTTCTTTCTTTTTTTTAGCTTTGGTGCAATATGTACACTGACCACAGTCATGATGCTAAGAGACAGCAGTGACACTATATATGTATATATATATATATACATATATATATATATATATATATAAATACAGGATATATAGTCTTTGCAGAGAAAACCCCTGCTTTTTACTTGCTACTTCCCTTCCTTTTCTCTCTGTATTGGTTCACTCATCAGGGGAGGGGGAGGGGAAAAGAGGCGATAGCATCTCGTTATGTGCTGAGGAGTAAATGACTTACCGCCTGCCGAATATTAAAAACACACAGCGCTGCTTCCTGTATGGGCCTTATCTCTGCTTGGGACAACACACAGTTGTCATCGTCTGCAAAATGATCATGAGAATGAGAGCAGATAGCAGCTGTTTGATCCCCTGCCATGCAACTGCAACAACCGCAAAATTACAGCGAGTGTGTGTGTGTGTGTGTGTGTGTGTGTATGTATGTGTGTGTGTGTGTGTGTATGTGTATGTGTGTGTGTGTGTGTGTGTGTGAGTGTGTGTTTTCTGTCAAACGTTAATGAGCACTGGAAAAAAAATGTATGAATAAAATGAGCAAATACACTGATTGAGGGACAAAGATATTCTGTAGATAAATGTCCTCAACATTGCCGTCTTCAATCATTGTTTATTAGACCATGTCATCAGCATATTTAGCAGATTGTATTTTAATGAATTTAAGACCTACAACCTCAACTATTGCCTTTTGAATTTGCCCATCACATGGCTTTGGTGGACTTTCTTACAAAAGGCTCTTGTTTTAAGTGAAGCATATGATATGGAGCAATATGTTTGAGTGATCCGACCCTTTAGTGGTTGTAGGAGGAGGACTTTTGTCCTTTGAGAGCAAAGGAGGAAGTCAGAAGTTTCTTTGGAGCCACAAAGTATTTTGGATAACAATAATTGGAGGAAGTTTATGTTTTGTTGCATGGATGATTTCCACTGGTAAAGTGTTTTTGGGGTGAAGGAAGGTCATTGATGTACTGCACAGAAGCGATTGTGGCGGACGGTGAACATGGCTTTGACATGCGGCTCGGGGTTCCATGTGTGTTTTAGTTAAGATCATGTCATGACTCAGACTTCACTTCACTGCAGATTGTTTTTCTCAATTAAAACAAGACCATACATTTGATCTTTCCCTAACCTTGTGAGTGCCATCAGACATAGAAGCTTTAATAATGCTCTACTTGATTTGAGATTGGATATTTTGAAGAAAAACTAAATATGCTTTTCTGACAATTGACAATGATTCATTAATACGTTGATTATAAACACTGTCTAGTCACATTTGTTTTCCTAAAATCACATTTGGTGTCACACAGCAGTGGATCCATGTCATTTCTAGGAGACAGAGATTAATAAACTGTCGCCCTAAAATAATGGTTGAACACATTGAAGACTAACCAAAGGAAAACCATGAATGAGTCATAAGTGCTGACAGAAAGAATATGACCAACACCCCTTGTATTTTCTCCGTCGCCATCGTGTTTTGACCAAAACAGTTTCAATTAACTTTCATGAAGTGAAAACACACTGAAAGGGTTTAAGTTGTAAGACAAAATGGACAACTCCCAGACCGGATAACGCCGTAGTGACCTGTCAATCACAAGGTAAATGAACATCATGCTGTATTGAAGAAGACTTGAAACTAGAGATTGAGACCATAAACTCATGTTTACAATGTTTACTGAGGGAATAAATCAAGAGAGAAGTAGAGTCATTTTCTCATAGACTTCTATACAACCAGAGCAGTCGCCCCCTGGTGGTCAGGAGAGAGAATGCAGGTTTTAAGACACTTACGGGTTCACTTTTCAGAACTAGAACCAGCTCATTTGAGCCCCATCAGACCTGAACACAAAGCTAATGTATTGACACCCCTCACCCCCAGATCCCTTTGAACTGATGCCTTCTCTGAGGTGATCTAAGATGCCTCTAGCAAAAACAAAGACCATGAGCAGGAGGCATCATAGTTTATTATGCGTGTATGATGTTTTACACAATGTCATCTCTAATGTTCTGTTAATAAATAATGTTTTACTCTGCAAAGGTGTGGTAGATGATGAAGTTGCATTGTGAAACAGATAAACACGGTAACAGTGGTGAACATGGCAAAAGACATGAAGGAATCTTGAATATCTACAGAACCTGTGTGTGCTACAGGTTCCAGGTTAGAAGTGTTTAAGCAGGTGTCAGGGAGCGTTGGCTCCCCGGAGTGTAAGCCCTGTAATCTACAAATGGCAATTCGCTATTAAACGGCTAATTCCCCTGGATTAAAGGATTCCTGCGAACACAATCCCCTCACCCACTTTCCTCTTTCTGTCTCTCGCTCCCTTCGGCGAGTGAGTTTGCTCAAGGTGTCGCTTTAAATATTAATGACGGGATGAAGGGATGGAGGAGAGAAACTTAGAGGCATATCATTTCAATTTGGGAAAATGGAAGAATAGAGAAAAAAGACTGCGAGGGGGCAGGGGGTGGCTGGCCAACACACACACACACACACACACACACACACACACACACACACACACGCACACACACACACACACAGTACTGCAAACTGCTTTAACTGCAACAGCAGAACCAGTGGATAAAGCCTGAAAAACCTGATGATGAATGTAGGCATTAAAGTACCTACGCAGTGTGTTTGGTGTGTAAAAATTATTTTTGCCCTCATTTTCAGAGGTATTCATTCGACTTCATCCACCAGACAGATATCCTGATTGGTTCATTAGGGTTTCAGGTCCCTCATAAATACCTCATAGCAAACAACCTCTTTCCCTTAAATGTACAAGACTCGGTGGGGCTTGGTTTGCAGTATTGGTGCAGGAAAAAGAAATAGACAATTATTCCTTTTCTGCATGGTGAGCGACAATTCCCCCAGTTTAAATATCATATTTCCCCTTTAGCCTCTCCACTTTACTATTACTTACTTAACTTTGCCTTGAAACCCAATTACTGTGGCTGATATTAATTCTGCTGTTATTACATACGTGGTCAAAAGTAACCAGCTCCTCTGTGAAATCAAATGAATGTGAAACTAGTTCTAATTGGGTCATCATTTTGACGAAAATCCCATTATTGAACAAATGTCAGGGAAATTATTTGCAGCAGAGTGAAACAGCGGGGAGCTACATCCCTAATTGCATTAGCTCGCTCATTGGTAATAAAGCAGATCAACTAATAAGAGATTTACAGATAATTTGAAAACAAAAACGGCAGGTGACATCACACCCTGAGGCGGCAAAACAAAAAGGAGTTTTCCCTTATAATTCCAATCCATTTACAGAAAGAGTCAATATTTCTTGTTTTCCCTTGATTCCCTGCCGTGACAGTAATATTTCTCTCACATTTCCCCTAAAATCTGCTGAAGTTATATAAAAGAAGCAAGATTTTACTGCCCTCTGGAGCTAATTCATAGGCTCTTTGAATATTTAAACAAGTCAAACAATTTGAACACAAATTTATGACTCGGATGTAATACTCAGAAAAGTTCTTTGTAGTAAAGATCCAATGATGCATTGACTACAGGAAGCAGTGTTGCAGTGTCGGGCAGATCGGGTAAACAGACACTCAAATGAAGCTGTCAGATGCCTCACATCATCTGGTCAAAAAGTGAGAGCAGAGAGTATCATTTGCATAGGCCTGACAGCACAATCAATACTGCTGTGGCCATTTCTAAAGGAATATTAGGTTATGGTATTAAGCTTAGAGTCATCTGATTAATTCTGTGTGGAACGCGCTGACTGTGATTCTCTACTTTCTGTGCAAAGTTTGAAGCTTCTACGAACAAACTCCTGCTGGCCATTAAACTTATCAACTTATCATGGTCATTAAACTTATATAGTATATATATATATATATACGTAGTGAACAGTATAGTGTACATAGTGTACAGTATAGTGTACATCGTAGTGTATATTATGGTATACGTAGTGTACAGCTTATCCTACAACAGTTCTAGTGTGTAACACACTCAACTGGACTTCTTGTCCTTCAGCCCCAATAGCATGTTAATTAGAGATCACCCACGATTAATATACATAAATATGGGGCATTTTGAGTGTTTAAACAATCAGCTGATGTTGTTTCTGTTGATGACAGCCTCAAATATTCTCCCAAAAGATCAAATTTGCAAACAAACTATCCTTTTAACAGATAATATCAAAATAAGTATTATTTATTTTAATTCCATATAAAGAGGTATCCTCCTCTACTGAAAATGATCAGTATGTGTGTGCAAGCTAACAAAGATGAAGACCTTTATGGTTTTATATGTTTTATGTCACAGATCTCTTCTCCACACCAAACAGTCCTGAGCATCAGTGTCGGCCCTGTCTCCAGACAATCTAAGCCCTGGATAATGAAGCCAGATCACTGACCGGGGTACCCTCTCAATGAGATCAGCCACGATTAACCCCTGTGAAACCCCTGTGACTGCCATTTTGTGCCCAGCTGCACAGCAAGCCCATGGAAAAGCCAGCGGGGAGCGAGCAGCCCCACTGTCCTCCAGGGACAACATAATGAGAAGCGTGTTTGCTACCAATAAAGGCAGAGAAAATAGTCTGAAAATGATAATGCAGTGAGGATCACTCACCTGTTTTCCTCCAGAGGAACAATCATGCGACCTCAAAAATGTGTGACAGCTCATTGGTGGAGCTGAAGGCACTGGAATTCTCCAGTGTTCAGGAACGTTGCTTGTGGCATATGTGTTCTCATTAAAGAGCAGCTACTATTAAACAAAGAGCGGAGCACACTGCTGCACCCCGACACATTCTGTAGGTGCAAGCATACACCGACACTGTGAGGGGAAGTACACGCCACAAACACATGGTACAAACACACTCTAACACACACATTTGGGAATGCCAATGCTAAACCAGCATAAACCTCCTCTCCTTGTGCTACATGTCAATAGAGCATGTGTGTGCAGAATAACCAAGTGTGATCAGCTAAATAGACAAAGTAACGCATGGGTAAACACACTCTCGTCCCGTGTGTGTGTGTGTGTGTGTGTGTGTGTGTGTGTGTGTGTGTGTGTGTGCATGTTGGGGGTGGGGCATGTTTGTACCCTCTGCCCTTCACGTTCATGTGAAGTCCTTTGAGGTTGGTGGTATTGTGAGGCTGCTGTGCAGAACAGTATGGGCTTGTCTCAAAATACTGGAAGTGAATTCAACGAGTCCTAAAGGTTTTGCAACACGTTCTCAGTCCAACTTGGTCGGTCCCGTTAGCATCACTTTCTAACACACTGACTAGCCCAGTGCGTCAAACTATGACGCTCCACTATGGTCAGAGAAAACAAGTGGTTAACTTTGTGAATAAAAAAAAAACACTTGCTAATGTTTAGGCAAAAAAAACACTTTCATACGGGACGTTGTCGGTATCAGATAACGAGTGACGTATTTGACGCTGTGGGAATGAGAATGAGGACATGCTGTCATGTGATCAGTACAGAGAGTCCACACCAACATATTCTCACCCCTAACTCATACAGCAGCTTGGTCAGTTGACCTACGCTTCAAACCACGCTTCTAGGTTCCCCTCTAGGGTCAGATTTTGATGTGTCAGGGACACATGGAATATACTTCCAATGTTTTCTTAGTTTTTCGGTTTACTTATTCAACAAAACTACTTGGTGAGGTTTAGGAAAACATTGTGGTTAGGGTTAAAATACTTATTTATTGTTTGTTAAGTTAATTAAATAAACGTTTTCTTTACAAAAACTGGCTTTAGTAAAGAATGAAAGTTACATTCATAAAAATAAGGTACAATAACTCAATGTTGACTATGTCAGTTGCTCTGAGCTTCTAATAATGACTTTGGCTTTACATTTGATATAGTTGAAAATCTGGTTGGTCTGATACAGATGCTAAAGGTGGAGTATCAGACGCGAGAGCCACTGACCAAGCTGTGGTACTTGACAAGTTGGGAGTGAGTACGATTTGTCCACATAGGCCTGAGGTGTGTGAGAAAGAGAAAGAGAGAGAGGTGTGACCATATTTTGAAATGAAAAAAGGGGCCATTAGAAAAAAATAGAAGCCCAGAGAAGAGAGACTGAACGAAATCCATGTGATGTTTTAGTTACAGAGTGTTTTATCCATCAATTTCAAGGCTTATCTGACACCAAAACGTTGCACAGCAGTAAATAATAATATGGGAAACACTCATTAAACTGCAGAATTACCCTATTCAAGGAACAAGGCCATCTACCAGTAATGTGTACACTTTTGATTGGCCGATGCAGCTACTTGCCACATGACGTCACACTGTGTTGGTACAAAAGTTGAGCCAGGTTCTACTTTTTTGCCCTCTGCCTTTTCCTTGGTGTCGGGAGCCCTGCTGTGCTGACGCAGTGGTCTCTCTGACATGAATAAAGAACATAACTGTTATTACACAGCGTTATGGGTTTGTTTATCGTCTCTGGTGTCACAAAGAGCTCAGGAGGAAATTGTTTAGTTATGAGCTTTTTTACTGAAAACAGCCACTGATAACTGAACTAAGGTCACCAACTGACTTTCTTATTGCTTATGGGATAACCTTCTTGACAGTTCCCACGATCAGTACAAGGGTTGAGTAAATTTGCTATTGAATTCATGCACCCACACAGCCCTACAGTCGTTTTTGCATCAGCACCAAAAACAAACCGCCTGAAAGCAGACAGGGACCCTTCTTTTCAATCAGACACAGATGGTTTGACTGACAGCGTTCACGCCAGACTAAACAAACCAGAGAGTGTTTGAGCAGGTCAGGTGCGAAAGCACTCTTAAATTGAACATGTTGATATGACCTGCTGATCTGCTGCTTCTCTGCAGAACATGAACCAAACATGAAAATGAACCCAGGTTTCTCTTAACTGTGGTGATGCCTCTGAAAATACCTTAATAAAGAAAGGAGGAGGAAAGGCAGCTGAATAGAAAAAGATGACCGATGAGAGGGAGGATATGCTGTTGGATGCAGCAGCAGCTGGATGTAAAAGAGAAAAAGAAAAGTGGCTCTTTTCTTCTCTCTTCTCCCACAGCTCCCTTCATTTCTCGCCATTTCCCAGAAAGCTGTTGTGCAAGCCTGACGGAAGCCCACTAAAAAGGCTTTTAGAAAATGTTACTCAAACCAAACCTATTCATGCAGACACACACAACACACACACACACACACACACACACACACACACACACACACACACACACCATTAAATATTGTGAGAGACAGTCAAGGCAAGGCCAGCCCGGAGGGCCCTAGTACACCAGAAAGCAAATGTCCATAAGAATCATTAAGACTAGACTTTCGGATACTGTCCTGTAGGTTTGAATTAAATAAGACTGGGACACCCCTAAAAGAGGTAAAAAAACAACAGTTTGGGGGGTCCAAACAGTTATGTCTCAATCTTGTCTGTCGTCATAAATATTACAATACACGTCCCTTAAAACTATCTTGTAATACGATTTCAGAGACCCTGTGGACCGTACCATTTCGGTACGGTCAGATGCCAAAACGCCTCAAACGCGTGAGTTGAAATTGTTCAACTTCGGCGGAAAAATGGCCTGACGCTGCGGCGTGATAGCCTATCAGCGTTGAGATGTTTCTCCTGTCATCACTGACGTCCTGCTGTTGTTGAATCAGGAAACAAATACTGTAGCCGTCTGTGTTCACCCAGAGCTCTACGGTACCTCATATCAATAGAGACCAAACTATGTGTATAAATGTGTGTGTGTGTGTGTGTGTGTGTGTGTGTGTGTGTGTGTGTGTGTGTGTGTGTGTGTGTGAACCTTGTGGAGAGAACTAA
The DNA here is from genome assembly GCF_050575085.1 of Anarhichas minor. Classification (NCBI taxonomy): domain Eukaryota; kingdom Metazoa; phylum Chordata; class Actinopteri; order Perciformes; family Anarhichadidae; genus Anarhichas; species Anarhichas minor. The sequence continues at coordinate 3,372,540 of NW_027466463.1, read as the reverse complement.
CTAAACATGAATTCAGACTTTTTACAAATCGGCATCATTACGTAGTTATTTCGGAGTCCCTTTTTGTCGGTTTATTGCCGTTAAATCACAGCCAAATCAGTTTATGTTGTGTTCATACAGCTGTAGTAAACAGCGACGTGTGGCTTTGCTAGACACAGTGAACACAGCTCGATAAAATCCACAGAGCTCCTCTGGACTTTGTTATGAACCAGACATGACGACGTTTAGTTTCCCGGGATATCTGTGACTTCCACAACACGTACTAAGCAGAAATAGAGGTTATTTTTTCCCTGGTTGATGGCGGACAGTTGAACTGCTTTCAGGGCGATAAGCCACGCCCCCTCTCCGGCGCGTCCAGCGCGATTCACGCGAATGAACACAAATAGTCCCCGGCAAGACCGGCGGCACGAATGACACGAATGACGCGATTAACGCGCCGCGAATTGGTGTGAACACGCCGTAAGAACGACCAGGTTAGTGCGGTTTGAAATCTGAGAGCGGGCAGTCCAAGAGTGAAAGCATTCGTCCAATCAGGTGCAGCCAGGAAGTATTTGCGCGGTTGTACGAGGGTGTAGCCTGTGTGTTTCCTTTGTGGGTCAGTAGACGACTACTATGCCTCCAATGCTGGGAATAAAGAAAGGGAAACACTCCTTTATGTATTAGTTTCCTGGGATGGAGAGCATCTGTCAACTAGAAAATTACGCAATACATTTTGACAGTGTGGCTTCTACTGCCCGAAGACGTCGCAATATATATACACGCCAATGTTACTGGTAGTATCGTTGAGGTTCGATTGAGATATCGCTTTTCTCTTTTCTGTATTTTAAATTGATACTCTTGGATTGAATCTTGTATTTGTGATGGACAGTCCACAAATGTCTCCCGTCATTTCTGTATTTGAGATATAAACCTTTGTTTGAGATACATACCTTTGAAAATTACATTTCCGTATTTGTGATGGAAAGACTTGAACTTAACATGACCTTAATGTTAAGATTCAGATACTCCAAGGGGCTTTTATTTTGAAAGGGTGGGACTGGGTGGGTGAGAGAGGGGGGAGGAAACACAATCATAATGTGACTGAATTGACTGAATATCTCCAAGTCATGTGTGTGTGTGTCTGTGTGTGTCTGTCTCTGTGTGTTCATCAACTGCACTAATGAGCTCATATCAAACACCTGTGTGCTTGAGTGCATGTGTGTCACTTGTTGCCATCGTGATAGGAGCACCTGTGTGTTAGAGGCTAATTAAGAGGGGTTAGAGTAAACAGGGATTTTCAACAAAACTACCTGTCAAACCTCTGCCCCCTATACTAAAACCATGAGTGCAATCAACAACATATGGGTACCATGAGAGAGATAAGAATAATAAGCCCGCAGGATTATAGTCAGTGCTTTGACACAGCCTTTGTGCCACAAAGCCACACTGAATTATCCATTGTGACAACGTCGCACGCCCATCAAGCGTCCACTGCTGTGAAGCACCGCAACCCATCGTTCCAAAAACGCCTCTGTGTACACGTTAAGGCCTAACGTTCCCATCTTATAACTACAACAAGACCTTCCAGGGAGAAGTTTACTGTATGCTATCTAGACTGTATCTAAATCTTATGTTGCATAGTTTCTCAAATCCAATGCAGTTGGTGAAGTTGTGTTAATAGCAGTAACATCATGAAACACAATATGGCTTTCAAAACATCCATGTAAATGAAAAGAAGGTGGCCAGTATAAATCTCTGCTTTCTGAAGAAAGGGAATGGCTTTGTTCATATGATAAAGACGGTAGCATAGAGATATGGATGCAGGTGCTGGTGCACACACACACACACACACACACACACACACACACACACACACACACACAAGCATTCCAAACCAATACAGTACACACACAGTGCGGATGTCAAGCTGCTGGGGATTGGGGAACAAAGGCAGGAGATGTGAAAGCTGCAGATGACTTCAAACAACAGCTATTTCCCTGGCTGACCTGGTACACAGGGTGGGAGAGGGATGATGGAGCTATGGAGGGAGGGGGAGGGTGGGAGGGGGAGGTAAAGGAAAAAAAACAGGACATGTTGAGAGGTATAAAACTCTCTGGTAATTTATATGAGCAACGGTGCACACAGGGGTGTGCGCATGTGTGTGTGTCTTATTTCTACCTTGCTCTCTCTCTCTCTCACAGTCTCTCTCCCTGCCCTATAAATCCTTTAAAATCATTCAATAACCTATAACATTAATGTCACTGGGCTGCTGTTCCATTTACTGTACTGCTCCTGTGTGTGTGTGTGTGTGTGTGCACGTGCGTGTGTGTGTGTGTGTGTGTGTGCGTGCGTGCGTGCGTGCGTGCGTGCGTGTGCGTGCGTGCGTGTGTGTGTGTGTGTGCACGCATGCACGTGCAAAACAAGCTCTTAATGAGCTGTACTGGTCATTTGGTGTGTGAGTCAGTGTGTGGAAATACAAACTTTACCTCACAGACCACAATGTGTCTCAAATGGGTCATTGCCATCCGTGGTGAGATGGTTCCTGGTGGAGCGCTAGAGGCAAGTAAAAGCCAGCTAAAGACGGATGTAATTATGTTACCTTTATATCATGACTGAGACTCCATATTTCACATGGAGATCTTCCCATGGCATATCTACTGCAAGACTTTAAGGGCCATGTTTTTCTGTTTTTATTCTGCACACACGTTGCTCTCGGTTTGTTGGGCCCCGTTCTAAAAACATGGCTTTACTAGTTCAGGCTAACATATACCCAGCAGCGAAGGAGCTCCTGTTGAATCTCATCCAGCTAACTTGATTGTTAGGATTCATTTGTCGATCTTGGATATGGGGTTATTTTGAATAGCAGTGCACTCTAACTTTGAATTTAAGGCAGCTCAAGTAGTGAGCTGAGATCAATACTCATATGTTGTGACCATATGATTTCACTCATGTTTGCCATATTTGTCACTAAGGCAAGTAATTGTTGGAATGCTGTTAAGCATTCCAACTATTGTTATCCTGTTTCTCTTTATTCAACTTCACTCAACTATTTCTTCCGTACGTTTTTTGCTACTTATCTCCTTCCACATTTTTTAAGCTACAGAAACCGTTCGAATATCAAAATGTTCAGCTCTTTCAGCAGAGGGGTGCTATGACTTTTCATATTTCTAACCTTTAAACTTTATGAATTATTAAGCTTTTTGCAAATTTTTTTTTGAATGGGTTTCTATGGAGAAAATGTTCAAATCCTCTTCAACTTTCAAATCCTTCTACTTCCTCATACTTTCAGCTACAGACACCATTTCAACTTTAAAATGTTGAGAAAATCCTGATCTATTGCCGCATTATTCAGCTTTTTGATATATTTTATACTTTTTGAACTGCAGCAGTTTAACTTTTATGATTTGTTCAGCCCTTTTCTGCTTTTATAATGGGTGTGTATTGCGCAGCTTAGAGTGCGTGATGTCACCGCTAGAGTGAAGAGCAGCTTGAGATTCTTGTGAAAAAAACATTTGTCTTTTGCCACTGTGTCCACAATCTTCACTCTTCATGCATCATTTCTGGATGTAGAAGTAGCTAATCTTGTCCTTGTCGTAGACAAATGACTGTGGAATCCCACAGATTTACACATTTGACACAGAAGCCTGTAATTGAGAGGAAAACCAACTTTCTGCTCCATAGAGACCAATGTTAAATTTTGCTTCAAAAACATCTTCCACAGAACACGGTACCCCATTTATAAATCGCCAGTTCAGCCACATTTTTTACACTACAGACACAATTTTTACAGGATCTGTTCTTCAACTCATCCTTCCTCTCATTTATTAATATCTGAGCAATAGGAGCTACGGTTATGGGAGTTTTGAGGATTTGTTTGAGAGGTGTTTCCCTGTTTAATCTCCATGAAAAGGCTGCAAGGACACAGGTGTTTCTGATGAAGCTCATTAGTGATGTTGATAAACACAGACTCACAGACACACACACGCTCCTCTATCTCTCTCTCTCTCTCTCTCTCTCTCTCTCTCTCTCTCTCTCTCTCTCTCTCTGTGTGTATCTCTCATACAGTCATTCAGGTCTTACAGCTTTTTACAGGACTCCCCTCCCCCCACTCCATTTTAAAATAAAAGCCCCACAGAATGAATTCTAACTTAAATGCTTGTGATGAAGCCTGTCATTTAATAACCTGTTTGTGTTTATCTAACATTATGAGTCCATCTCCTCTCCCCTTCTCTCCCCCCCCCCCCCACACCCCATTTCAAAATAAAAGCCCCACAGAGTGAAATATAACTGAAATGCTTGTGATGAAGCCTGTCATTTAATAACCTCTGTTTGTGTCAAACATTATGATTGTCTCCTCTCCCCCCACCCAGCCCCACCCTTTCAAAATAAAAGCCCCATGGATTAACTGTATGTAAACATTAAGCTCAAAATTAGACTTTTTCAAATACTGCCATTACTATTACTACTACTACTACTGTTATATTATATACTACGACCACTACTACAGCTATTACTACTACTACTTCTACTACTTCTTCTAAATACTAATACTTCTACTACTAATGATACTTCTACTACAACTACAACTTCTACTACTACTATTACAAATATCACTACTGCTACTACTTATTATAATGCTACTAATACTTCTACTGCTAATAATACTTCTACTACAACTACAACTTCTACTACTATTACAACAAATATCACTACCGCTGAAATTGTCTTAAGCTACAGAAACCATTCGAATATCAAAATGTTCAGCTCTTTCAGGAGAGGGTGATATGACTTTTCATATTTGTAATCTTTCAACTTTTTGAATTATTAAGCTTTTTGCAATTTTCTTTTGAATGGGATTTCTATGGAGAAAATCTTCAAATCCTGTTAAACTTCTTCAACTTTCAAAGCCTTCTTCTCATACTTTCAGCTACAGACACCATAGTTAGACATTTCAACTAGAAGGGTTTTCAGCAGTGCAGTTTAAATGCTTTCAAGTTTCAACATTTTTCAGACGGGTAGTCTCCCATTTCTTAATTTTCAGCAATTTTTTGACAATTAATTTTAGCTTTCAGCATTCCAACGCATTTTCAGCAGGAAATGCATTTTCTAGTTGCACTTATTTTACTGCGGTGGCTCAACCATACATAAGAGCTGACGTATAGACACCGTGATGTCAGCCATTGGTTTGTCGACTACTCATTTTAAGGCTTGAGTTTGGCATTTTGACTTTCGCCATCTTGGTTTCTTCGGAACCGGAAGTGACCATATTTGGGTTGAGAGGTTATATTTGGCGCTAGCCCAGCAGGGCCCAGGAACGGTTAGTAAGCAAGGTGCATCCTTAATTCATTTTAATTTGTGATATCCAAATGCAACTGAATACACACAGAATACACTTTTATATATAATGTAATTACATTTAATGATAAAATGGAGAAATGTATTTTAAATGTTCATGATTGAATACCATATTGTGTGGTTAAATTGGTCAGATTGAATAAAAAAATACATTTGAACATATCTATTTTGCTCATACTATCCCAGCATTTGTATTGGTTCTATTTTAAGGATCCATTTTTTAGTTCTAGTGTATAGCCCAGTTTATCTTTTAGAAGTCTTCATTGTGAAAGTGAAGTTGTGGTGAGTAAAATATCTGGATGGTTCCTCAATAAAGTGCACATTGCCATATTAAATCATAATTACTTAATTTTTCTATTGGTGCCTAAAGGCAGGTTTGGGGAGTTTCAGGTCTATTGAAGCCAGCTTTAGTAAACTGTGGAATCCAGACTTTCATTTCGTGGAGTGCTTGCTTCCTGAGATGTTTTGTCACTTTGAATTTCCTCTCCTATGGTGTTTTCTATTTTTCATTCTTTGTATGTTTGGGTTTTTGGGAAGCCAGGTGGGTTGTTTCAGAAGCAACATGTTTGTTCGGACTTTTAGAAGGGATTCAATTGAGGCTCCTACTTATTATTGAACGGCACTTTTGTTTGAACTCATGATGTCTGTAGCTTGTTTGGTGGTGAGAAACTACTATGTTTGTAAAAACGGAATAAATAAAAGTTTCAGTGTTGCTGGTTCTGGTGTGAGGTGTTCTGGGCTTCATGTTGGGACATTGAATATGTTTGACACCAGCAATGCAGCGTATTTAGAGTACAGCTTTGTAAAATTGCCCTTCAACTGCTTTCAACTTCTTGTTTGTGTGTTCTGCTGCAGCGACCCACACTCTGAGCGATTATGTTAATTGCTTGGCCTCCCTCCGTCCACTGATCGTACTTTTGCCACTCGGCAGCCTCGCCCACATCAAGCCCAGATGCAGGGTGCGGACCCCAAGGCTGACCTTGTGCTGCCTGTCGGAGATGGACTGGAGGGGAGGGTTGAGAGGTGGTGGCAGAGTATCGATCGATGGCTAACTTTATTGTCTTTAAGCCCCAAGCTCTCATCTGCTACAACCTGTGAGTGTGGGGGTGGAGAAAAAGAGAGAGCTATGGAGTGGCCAGAGAGAGAGACAGTCACTGACATCGCCAGTCCACCTGAATGCACAGGATCATACATAAAAGCATTTTGTTCATTACATTCACGACTAGATACATTGTATTTGGAAGTCTATTAAGAGTCCAATCAAATGTGATCTCATTACACCATGTTGCCAATCACAGATACAAGCTCAGAACGGTGTGTAGAAGCTTTATCACCTTACTTTGAGTTGAAGGGATGACACTTTTTCCTCCAGCATGTTTCACACATTTAATTACCCTCCCCCATCGTCCTGATGTTAATTTATTACTCTTTAATTGAACTCAAACTTTTATTTATTAGGTGACCGTTGAACATACCACTGCAGCTGCACTCTGGTTCACATTTATACAGTTTCACAAATGTCTCGTTAGCGTTCTACCGTTGGTCTGTGGGAGCTGCAAAGCACAGGAGCTGCTGTGTCAGGGTTACCAGAGAGAGCTGGAGACACACACACACTAATACATAAATACATGAGAAATAAAAAAAAAAAATAGATACAAATTCAACTCCAGGTTCAGAAATCTGAAAACAGAGGAGAGAGAATAAAATAATGAATGAAAAACAAAACTCTATTGAATTTGAACTTCAATCTCATGAGTCGCTGTATCAAGTCTGCATAATCAGCTCCACGTTTCCATGACTCCAGCGTTCTTAAAGCGGTGCTCCATTCATCTCAAATCTTTACTTTCTTTAGCTCATGATCCTTATCTAGAGTTCTTCACAGGTCCAAAATGGTCGACCAGATCCACAGGACACATACAAAATCCACCCGTAACCATTATGCATAAATCTACTTTTGGAAAAAGAGACCCAGCCAGAACTGGTTCAAAGTAAACCTCATCCAAAATGCAATGGAACCAGAACCGAGACAGAAAGAGAAAGAACCCTCCACCAACCAAACAAGCAGATAGAGTAGAGAGCAGAAATACTTAAGAAGCAGTTCAGCTCTCTGTCTACTTTAAATATGGATACAGCTTGACCTAACGTCCTGGGTCAGGTCTTAGTTATAGGAACCATGTGGAGCCGTGTAGACCTCTACCCTAATCCTCCCCCCAATTTTCTTAAGGTTCAATTAAATCATATTTCAAATATTTTACACATATAAGTTGAAGTTTAGAGTTTTAGTTTTAAGGATTTACTTTTGGTCCATACTCCCAAATTAAAATTGGATGCACCACATTCACAACCCTGAGTGACCCCACACCTCTACAGTATATGCACTTTCACATGGCGCACTACTTCCTGCACCAGCACTGACTGTTGGCATTGGAAAGAATCCTTGCACTGCAGAATGTCCAACATGGACATACTTTACTCTGCTCTTGTACAGTCAGTCAAACCATGTAAACGCTGCTAAGTTATACTTACATAAATAGTATTCACCCGCTTTTCTAACCCTGCTTCCCTATTTGTTCCCGGAGTTCAACCAACAACCACAAACCCTTGGTCCCTGAGTACATCTGGCTCTCTGCAATCCCTTCATGAAGTGAGTACTGGTCTGCAGTTAAACACTGACATGGGGTCAGAGATTCAGAGCTGCGGTGATAGCAGGAATAAGAGAGTGGCGGCGCGCTGACCTTTCCCCGGTGGCCCTTCTGTAAACAGTGCTAATGATGGCTCCAGGTGATAACACCTCGCTCCCCTGCTCCTATCACACACTCCTTCCAGCTCCATGTCTGTGCTGCCACCCAGGTCCCGCTCCTCTTTCTCCCTCTGCGCTGTTAAAGCCGAGAGTAATATCCCTCCTTCCCACTGATAACATTTTGTACTCACAGGAAAAATCCTAGAAATCCCCTCTCCTGCTCCCCTGTTTAATCTCCTTATCGCCGCGGAGATTACAACACACAGTGAATAGAAGAATGAGCAACAAAAAGCCAAGCGCCGAGTGAAAACTGCTGCCCTGTGATATGGCGGGACTCATGGGATTACAAGGGATCTCAAGCAAAAGACGGCAACAGAGGTCTCCTGCCTGGGGGTTTGACCGATTCCAAGAGTTTGGACGAGATTAGCAAAAAATAAAACAACTTTATTTTGTCGTTTTATTTTGCATTACCTAAAGTCACTACTGAAAGCTAGACTAATAACATTCTTTCAAGTGAATTAGTAATTCCTTCAGGCAGAGTGAAAAGTATTCACTGAAGGGATATTTGGTAAATGAACACGCTACAAGTTCTCCACTGTCAGAAGGAAGGAAAGAGCGGATTCCATTATACACTATTTTGTATTGATTCTAAATCCTGTAAACATTTTCGATATATTCAGTGAGCCACCAATTGAAGCCCAATTATCAGTCCAATAAATCAATCAATTCTCTATCAGAGGTCCTCAGAAAAACAGCAAGGCACGCTACAAAGATTCAATGAGTGGGAGAGCTGTCAGCTAACCCCTGAACTAGACACCCCCCCCACCCCCTTTATACACTTCTGCTGTTAATAGAACCACTATCATCATGAATGCACCTGTAAACCATCCAGCATCATCAAAAAGCAAAAAGGCAGTCAGCTATTTAGTTGAATGTGCTGGTCAGACAATGAACAGGAGAATGTTTGCTTCCAATGTGAATGAAAATATTAATACAGTTCATTCAGCAAAATAAAGGTGCACTCGTATAGTTGCCAATGAGCTGTACGGCGTTGTAGTACACACTTCATTCAAAGTAAGAAAGAAACAAGTTGATGAATGCAGTCAATCTGCTAGAAGTTGTTGTATAAGGCATCAAAATGAACAAAACAAAATGAAACACATCAAGCTGTGTGCCCGTGCAGCAGCAGCGGAATGGAGGCGTGGTACATCAGTGTGTGTACTGCTATTTACGTAAGCGGTTAGCCAAACACACCATCCAAAACACTTAGATTGAGCAGACTGCTTCCCACCACTGTGTATCTGGCTGTAGAGTAGCAGATTGGGGGGGGGGGGGGGGATGTACTCAACTGTGATACCACTAGCGGCCCCTAACGGCCAGGGGCCTGTTACGAGTAGTGAGCGAGGAGTCAGCAGGCAGTCAGTGGGAGTATAACACAGGTAATAAGAGGTGTTTTGAGAAAGTGCGTGTCACTGCAACCACAAGAGGTGCAGCCATAACTGGCCACCCAACATATGATGCAGTTTGCTGCAGTAGAATGCGATAGTAGCCATGGACAGACACAGAGGTGCACACTTACTCACTCACACACACACGTTACCGATCACAACTTATCCTCATACAACGATTCGTATGATTTCTTACAAAATAAACTTTAAACATTTCGGTTTAGTCTTTTACTAAACCTATCTGTGAAGATGGGAAATGGAATTATCATTTGGACTAAAATAACTATGGAAGTGAAGTGAATGAAAGACACACGTTGTGTGACAAATGAATCACCGTTTCTCGCATGGGGAAGGAACAGCGGTCTCCCGGATCACAGATCCATGTTTGTTGTTCCCATCCACCTCTACTCCTTCCTGGCATGTGTGGGCTTTTGCAGTGAATATACTTTCTTGTTCATGAATACGTGGATAACATAAGACATGATTTTGTGGGATATCTACGAATTATGGCGCATTATTTTTTGTCAGTATTGCTACGAACGCTGGATGAGACCAGCCTGCCCATCATGTGATTCTCCTGGCGGGGATAATACATTTTAATTATGATAGTGAATACATTTCACCGTTGGATCACTCCAGAAATGTGCATGCTCATCTTAAGTATGAGTGAAGTGCACTAGATACCGGTTTAGGCATGGTTTCTGTGCATACACATTTTTCATACATCTGGCTCTGAACGGGAAAGCTTCTGATAAAAAAAAAGAAAAAAACATTCTTTCCCTTCACTAATTCTAAAGCAGCAGCTGTTTACCAGAGCTTCAGTCATCACTACTCACTCGCTTTGGCCATTACCATGATGAGAGGCTACAAACATGGATCAATTAAAGTATTACTGAGTGGACACTGCCAGCACTTTGTCCATTTAACAGTTTGACACCGTTTTTGCAGTGGAGAATTACATGGATTACACGGCTGATTGCTAGCAACTCATCACCACACGGCCTCTGAAGTGAATATGGAGAGGAGCGGTGATTCACACAGACACTGCAGCTCTTGTTACAGTAGTGGTAGGGACAACCGCACATCCTGCCTGCTAGCTTGTCAGTGAGCTAAATGAAGTGTGTAGGCCGCTGCAGAGTAATGTCAGACGTCACAAAGGGAAAGTTTATCAAGAGAGCTGGCTGTGCGTCCTCAGCTCCTAGCTGACTGCCTGCTGCCACCAGCCTACCCCTCTCTGCAAACACTCGTGTATGACTTTACCAATTAATGAGGTCTTGATGTGCCTTCTACTGTAGATCAGTCTGATCTACAGTCTGATCTGATCAGATATATTCCAGCTGTGTGGTCAACCTCTGATGTTAGATCAGTGGCCTGTGTCAGTTTCCACTCGTTACATGCCAAGTGTCTTTTCAAAGTAAATTTCCAACCTGAGTTAGTCTTTAGGTTTACTTGGTTAGGTTTTGGCAACAAAACTCTTAATAATGAACTTTCTCCCTTCTTATGCTCATTGTTATACAACCACATCACTTTTGTAATGTACAGTACATACATAGTTAAGTACGGAAGTTACGTAACAAAACTAAGGTGAAATAAGTCAATGTTGACTTTTACAGGAGACATGAACAGCAGCCTCCTGGGTGAGAGTCAGTGTTTGTTTGATCCATCCATCCTCCTCGACCTCATCCAAACATGGACGTTCTCTCACTTTAAACTACGTCAGTGGCTCTGAGCGTCTTATAATGATGTGGATGAGTTAACATTGGAGTTAGTCGGTATCAGACACCGAGCTGCGGTACTTGCCAAGTTGCATATACATTTTATAGAATTGTTCGATACTGTGCTAGCTAGACTATCTGCTCCTCTCTAAAAAAGGGAGAGGTTGGAGAGTCAACCCCCAAAGAACAAAATCTTAGCCTAAGCCCAACATCAAGTTTAAAATGTCAGGATGGAGCAGGGCTTGTTCTCAAAAGCTCTCAGATCAGGGCATGAGACATAACGACTGATGAGGATCAAAAGTGAGACAAGCAGAAGAAGAAGATGAATTTAAAGGATGCGATCTCTATTCTGGAGCAGGTCCTCATTTCACTGTCTAGCGCCCCAGCAGGCCCCCCTCTTTCTCCTCCTCTAAACCATGCAGTCCCCTGCTCGGCACACTCAATTATTTATCAGCTTACAGACGCACTGACGAGAGCAGAGAGGAGGGAGGAGGCAGCTGCAGACCTTCTCTCCGCTCTTCACTTTTGCTCCTTTCTATCCCTCTCCTCTTCAAAAATGACCATCCCTCAATCTCCATCCTGCCGTGTAAAGCATGAATAAATAGCACTAATGACCCCACATCACCTGTCCCCTTCTGCCCTTTCTTTGTCTCTGGTAAGCCCCTGAATCCTGACCTGCACCTCCAACAGCTCTCCTCCTCTCATAATGCTTTCCTCTTTCTCCTTTTCTCTCTCTTCCTTCCACCCTCGACGTACCTGTTCATTAGTTCTAGTTGATTCCTCTCTTCCAGCCTCTGTTATCGTTCTTACATCCCTCACACCGGAGGTCTTTGCTCTAGCCCAGAGTCTCGGAAGAGACAGATGGAAGTACTTTAACTCTGTTACTGTTGTCAGAGCGGCATCAAGGAGATCACTGCAACCGCAGCACTGTGTGTGTGTGTGTGTGTGTGTGTGCCAAAGCACTGCAGTACAACCAGCTCCCAATACATTTAACAATGGATACATTTTCAGTTTAGCTTATTAAATTTGTGATAAGCATGTGCATGTGTACATGTGTGTGTGTGTGTGTGTGTATAGTATTAGAATTTACAGCTGGGTGTGTGTTTGCACAAGTGTACAATAACTATGCATCCACATCTTGATCATATTTTTGTGCATGTATATGTTCACGTAAAATTCCTTGTGTGCTTATTTACAGTATATTTGTGTCTCAGAGACAGAGGAAGAGGGAAAGAGAATTGGTAAGCAGCAGTGATGAAGAGGAATATCTAATGTCAACTGCACTGGCTGCTGCTCGGTATCAAAGCCCCCTGCTTGCTTCATATCTACAGACAGCAACCAGTAACAGACTCCCCATCATTAACTACTGTATGTCACACCGGACTGAGAGAGGGAAACATGATGGAGCGAGAAAGAACAGCCAGAATAGACAGAAAGGAGGAGGAGGGCCCCAGTTAGCAGCGAGACACGGGAGGCAAAGATCCACTGAGGTCACCATGGTGTCGCTACTTGCCCTCTCTTCCTTCCCGCCTCCTTTCCTCACTTATTTACCACAGCAAGAAAGGTTCTATTAGCAACACAGTAGTCCCGCACTCTACTTCATCATTTATGGAAATTCAAACCCCATTGTCAGCAGCATCGGTGTGGAAACATGTGACACCAAACTCAAGCAAATTAACACCATTTGCAGTAAAGCAGATGTTCTTTTGCCAGCAGCCAGTTAAAGGCAGCGTGGCGTGGGCGGATCAGGAGGCAGGAGGCTGACTGCTCAAATAACAGGTTTTTGCATCTTTTAAGCAATGTAATCTGAACGGTGTTTCAGCAGCTTCACCCTGTGATGGTTGCTTACTCACAATTAGAACTCCTAAAGCAATTACTGCACACTGAACCCAGGAGTGTCACACTAAATAGGGTAAACTGAGCCTGAGGGGAAGAGAATTTCCATTCGGAGTTACTTACCCACAATGCATAGTGTTGAGTTTTAAGTTCTGAAACTCAAACGCTTGAAAGCAAGCGAAGGCCATGGGTTTTATTGAATCACAATGCAAAGGTGGTACTAAATCGATAGGTTTGCCTTTAAACAATACACAGCAGCCCACGTCAGCAGCCAAAAGAGAGCAGCGATGTCTTCCAAACACACACTCGACTTGATGAGCGCCAGACAGCCAGGGAGAACATGCTGGAAGGCTCCTGTAGGTCTGCAGTGGGCTTCATCGGGCGAAGGTCAGTACATGCTGTATCGCTGTGTTTCCAGCTCCAAGCTGCACATCCATAAAAAAGCCTCTTTTACACACTTTCAGCTGAATCTCTTGTCTAGGCCCAACTCCCATGACAGGCACTGCGGAAACACACACTGACACATATGCTCACGCAGTGTGATGGAGCTGCTAATCCACATGATGTTGAACCCTGATAATGGGATATATAGCTCAAGCATGCCTGCATCCAGATAAATGGTGGACGTATACTTCAAAATGATGTGTTTATCAATTTATATGCTGACTTTAGGAGAAAAAAAACTAAAAACTCTTGACAGTGTGTCAAGTCAGAGACGTAGATATGGTAAGTGATCCATTCCCATTTTGCTTTGGGTTGGAAAACATCTCCAGTCATGCAGTACAAAATATGAGCTCTCTGATTGATTGTTTGTTTCACAATGATGTGAATCAGTGTTAGATTTGTGAGGAAGGTTAGAATTCCTCTTTCTCCAAGTGGTAGTATTGTTGGATCCGCTGTCACAAAGATCGCTTTCCACTTTCCTCAGATTCCACAAAGGAGACATTTAGAGACCTATTCAGACCATCAGGGAAAGAAGCAAGAAACATATTCAAGTATATTATATAATCATTCATTCCCAAAGTAATCTCTGTGATGGCTCTAACGGGTCTCTCCCTCTCCTCTTGTCTCTTTCTTACTGCAACCGACACAACCACTGAGCTTTATGTCAATAATTGAATGTGATGGCAATATGCAAACGAGCATATGACATCATCTGGCAACATTAAGAGACTGTTGGTGCTAGTGCTAGCTACTTTCATAGGGAAAGAGTTGGCAACACTGTTTGCAAAGTCCACACTGCATTTTGTTTACCAGATACTACGCTTCTACTGTCCATCATTTTGTCGACTGGAGATGGTAACTGAAGAACATACGCAGCTTGTTTGATTATCATATTTCTTTTTCATCTGAAGTACAAAGGTCCAAATGGATGTTTGTGCCAAATTTGAAGAAATTCCCTCGAGGTGTTCCTGAGATATCTCGTTCACGAAAATGGGACGGACGGATGGACAACAGGGAAACGTAATGATGTCATCAGAAAGGAGACATAACAACAATCTACAATGTCCAGAGAATATTCTCCTGTCTATTCAGTCCTTCAGTCAAATCAAGTTTAGATAGCAGGTATAGATACAACAGTGTTGTTGTAACCTCATACAACCACAATAATGATCAGATCTCCCTTCCTAATTGTCTATTCAATAAAAGTGTGATGACCCAGTAAAATGTTTCATGAGGAACTAAAGAGTCCTAACTCACAACGTGTCATTCATTCTTTTTCAGGGTCTTGTGACACTGCTCGCTTTCACCACGTAACAAATACCACGAGGCCAGACAGTGAATGTTCCCAATCCAGTTCTGCAACAGAAGCCATTAATGTTTCCTATTCATGTCTGAAAAGACTACATGAGCGAGATGCAATGACACGACAATCAACCCCTCACCTCACATGTAAAATGTTATTACCAGTCTGGGTTTGCTTTGACACACTGTCATGTGATTTGCCATGCTTTTAAAGAAAGCAATTAATCACTGTTATCATCACCACATAACTCTCTGCAACATCTCATTAATGTGCTTGTTTTGATTCTGTGTTGAAGATTCAGACATTGGAGAGCTGACTTTGTTTGCTGTGGGTGACAGTAATAATCACACTCGCCTGTTTTCTAACTGAACATTTTGTTTAATTAATCAAACAGACTGGACCTCTGAAGCCTTTGATTAAAGAACTACGGCGATATGCTGTCTGACGCTGGCACTGGAGCCTTTTTTCAACCTTTGAAATTTCAATGCAGCTTGGTGGCTCGTTATGTCACTGATGGAGTAGCAGGCAGTGAGTTGAGCCACTGGAATGAACACCGTGTTAGATGCTTTTAGTCCAGACGCTTTGCTTTCTTACTAAACCCTCAAAACTCATTTGGATAAGAAGTCAGTTTGACGTGTAACGTCTCTGTGAAATGTTCTATTTCAGATCATGTTTACTCTTTTTGTTTATTCTCAAGAATGTGATCGTCCTTTATGTCGACAAGTTCAAAATATAAAAATAATCATATCAATAATAATAATTCCACATTCATAGCTTAGCAATAAGCACTCACACGGTGAGTGGGATCACATCACATCACATCACATCACATGCATTAAACCTGAGACAGCCTGCAACAATGACATGAATGCTGTCTGCATCTCCAATGACTTCATTGATCGATTACATGACAAAAAAAAACACATCTCCCAACCTGTCGGTGGCTGAAATAATTTGGAAAAAAATAAAAAATGTCATAAAGTGTTCCTGAAACAAGGCTCCCTCCTTTAAAAGCACATCTCTGTGTTTAAGTGCATTTTACTATTCATCCAAAAACATCCCATTTCTACACACGACCTCTATGACGAAGGATAAGTGCAGTTTGTGCTGATCGCCTCAAGTCAAATCTATAAGGTCAGACTCGTAAAACAAGACATCGTGCTCTTGCTTACTACAGCAGCAGAGAGGGAATGCATCACTGTAACAGGGCTGTACCTTATCAATGCCAATAACAAACGCTGGCTCATTAGTAAAGGGCCGAGTGAGAGGGACATGATGTAAACCTTTATGCCTCGTCACTTTACTCACTCTCACACAGGCGGCAGATCAAAGAAACCCTTCACAACGCACTTTCTGGTACGAGATGATAAAAAAATAATTACAGGACCAATAAGCACGCCTCTCTGTGATCACACACTGCATGTCAGCGTGCAGCGTGCCATGCTTTGTGTGTGTCCCTGGTCTCTCGGTAGTGTTCAGGAGCCCCTGTAGGGCCTCGGTACTCACCCAGAAATACATCATCATCTCGGCTGAGGGGGGACGGGAGACCAGGGGTTGGAAGACGGGAATATGCAAGGACACCGGAGAAGCCAGCGCTCGTCCTCTTTCTCTGTCTCTTTCTCTTTCTTGCTGGTGTGTTTTGTTTCAGTACGTCTGTCCTGTTCTGCAATGATCTTCTTCTTCAGTCACTTGACTTTTCTTTTCCTGCCAGCGCTGCTCTGCTCTGCTCGGCCAGCTTATAGCTGCTGTGTTTGGGGTTTTGCAGCCGGGTCCCTTTTTATGTGTCCCTTTGCCCCCTGAAGACAGTCGCTCTTCCTCTCCCGCTGACTCTTCTGAAGCGTGACTTTGTCCCTAAGAGTCGCCACTGAGGCTCTCACGCTGCTTCTCTTCCCCCTAAACCTTTCAAAAAACTCTTCTTTTGCTTCTTTGCCGAAGGAGGAAAGAAAGAGAGGGAAGGAGTAAAGAGAGAGAGGGAAGGAGTAAAGAGAGAGGCAACAAGGAGAGAAAGTGCTGCACGGCGTTGTTACTGTACCTCCCCTCGCTTATTGTTCTTGACTTCACTTCTCCTGCTTCTTCTTCCTCCTCTTCTCCAACTTTGCAACCCTTTCCTAGCTGCTAAGCTCTTCTCGCCTCCTCTTTTTTCTTTGCTCGCTGTAAACTATCCTGCTCTCTATTTCACTGACACACATGAAAGCCTGCCTTCCTTCAGTCTGGGCGCACTCTCTCCCTTTTAGTTTTCTTCGTCTCTCGATCTGGGGGTAGCACCAGTCCAGCAGCTCTGTTTTGAGGGGAGGCGAGTCTGAGACGGACTTTCTTCTACAGCGCTGAAGAGACTGGGGGGGTGGTGGGAAAGGCTGGAGATCACCACAAGGTACAGTAGCACAGGGGCTTTCAACCGGTGAAACTAGTGCAGAGGGGAAGGAGTGTGTGTGTGTGTTGGGGGGGAGCCGGTGGAGGGATGCCGGTGTTGCAGACACACGCTTGGTAGTGGAGGACGGCGGCAGACTGCGTAGGAGTTGTGGGAAAGCCGATGGACGAAGCCGGAACGAGGCACACAAGGCAAGATGAGAGAGGGAGGAAAAGAGATGCAGAGAGCTGAGAGAAAGAGGGAGCAGCTTGTTGTTGCTTATGGTAAAGAGCCAATGATACCAGCCGGTTTCATTAAGTTGCACTGGGAGCGGCGGGGAGGAGGAGATCTTGCGGTTCGGTGGTGGTGCGCGTGGGGGGTAAGAGGCAAGAGAGCCATCAAAACAAAATACAATTCAGGGCACTTGTGTAACCTAAGAAGGGGGGGGGGGGGGAGTGAAAGAGATGAAAACAGCCGAACTGGTGCTGCTGCATCTCTTCTGGTTGTTCTTTTATTCCCTCCATTTTTCCCCTCTCTGCAGAGGGAGGGAGGGGTGCTGTGTGCTGCTGTTAATGTGTATGGACATATATGTGTGTGTGTGTGTGTGTGTGAGTGTGTGTGTGTATAGGGGTGTGTATTAGCTGGGTTGGCTGAGCTGGTCTGGCCCACAGTAGTGCAGAGGGAATATTGTAGGCTGCCCTGCTCAAGCTGTGCACACGTGTGTGTGTGTGTGTGTGTGTGTGTGTTCACATGCAAGTGTATTGCATGTTTACCACTAATATTAGCTTACATATGATTTGTATATCTCACACACACACACACACACACACACACTGACCACTAGTATGTTTTATACACTCCGACTTTGCATCTGCATCATCATACACACTGCATATTGTGTGTGTGCGTGTGTGTGTGTGTGCCTGCATGCATATGATGGGTGTGTTGGTAATGTGGCTGGGCGACAGACAGGCATGGGAGAGAGCGAGAGAGATGGGTGAGGGTTGGATGTTGTAGCCTGCCTCAGCACATTCACCCCCCGCCCCTACACACACACACCACCATCACTACAGTCGATACACTACTGAGGCAAGTTGCCAGGTTAACCCCTTCACTGCTTTGAATGCTGCACTGCACACGCTGGGAACAGTGGAAGTACTGGGCCACTCTGTCACACACTGGGTCAGTATCACACTGCAATTAAAGTCAGACACAACTTCATTTTTTTCAGTGCTGAGAAGTACAAAAGACAAGCCATCTTGTTAGGAATTCATAAATACTGATCGCTAATAGCTAATTGAATTAACTTTGACTCATACTAAAACCATAAAAACAAGCATCTTGAAAATTCTCTTCTACTGTAAAATGAAATGAGATTCGTCAGTCGAGTTCCTCCACTGAGTTTCTCTCTCATGCCAGCTAAACAACATCAATTGGTCCAGATGGAAGCAGTTGGCTGTTGGAATAAAGACACATTTCTGTATTGGTAAAAAAAATAAAAGAAAACATGGCTGTTTGTCAGCTCCCAACGTCAGCTGAGTGCTAACATCTTAAAATGATTGTCACTGTCAACAAATCTCATGTGCAGAGCCAAACAAACACATGTGGTGTGTATGTGTATATCTTCTTCCTCTGTGCCATAGAGCTGGTAAAAACACATCAATGAGCCACACTGCTGCTCTGGGTGACATGTTCCTTCATGAACACACACACACTGTAGTTTTTTTCCACTCAATTCCACATACATCGTCCTGCTGCCCAAAACACTGACTGGAGAAGTGGTTCCCATGCACTGGGCCGGGCTGGTACCAGGCCTCGGAGCATTTGCAACCAGGCTGTGAGAAAACAATACGATGCAGAAAAGAACACTCAATATTAACCATACAACTTATAGGCCATGTTTGCAGTAATTCACATATATTTAAACATAGGGAAAAGTAAATACAAGTCAATGCATACCATGAATAGCAAGTCTCATTACAGCAAGTGAAAGACAGTATGGAGAGTCATTGTACGTATTCAACACATGTAAGAGGGTGGATTCTGAAGTCTACTGGGCTGATTCAGAGAGATGGTGTGTGCACATTAGACATTTTTTTTAACTCTTCCACTTCAAATGTAGAAGAACTCATTTAGAAAATCTGCATTGGGGGACTACATTCCTGATTAAAGTTGCATCAAACACTTTGTGTGGTCACTTCATTTTTTAGTTCAATCCAGTTTTTTATCATCATCAATAAGACATTATCACATTCATTTTAATATGTTGGTACAATTATTCTAAACAAACAAGACCCATCGCGTCCACACTGTATTCATGCCGTCTATTCAACCCTTGTGGAGAGCACCGTCCCCATACCCTCTTCACGATAGGAAGTTTGACATTTACCAAAGTAAAAAAATAATGAGCTAATTCATAGTTAAAATAGATTATGAATACCAATTCATCTGCGGCCATTTGTGCTGAAATTGGTTTTTAAGACTTGCTTGAAATGAGGCCATTTACATACATGTATGCATGCCTCAGCTCTCACTCTCCTTCACTCCTCCCTCCGAGACAATCACCACGGGCTCAGAGATGGGCTGCTTTCGCTCTCTTTTCTTCCCCTAGCAACTACCATTCAAAAGAGAACATTTTCCTATCAAATCTGGGCGTCATGCTATTTCAGGTCTGGGTCATGAATAAGTTAGTCCAAACTCTGCATGTGAGTGAGCTAATGCAAAAAAGACGACAGACTGATGGTGGGCGGGGTGTTGTCAGGGTCTAGAAGGAGAGGAGCAACATCAGGTCAGAGCATGAACGGTGTACATCCCATCATACTCGGTGTGCTTGGGGTGACACGTACTTCAAGGGAAATATCCAGTAAGCCAACCCAGAAGTTGCTTTTTTCCCAAAGGGATGGACTATAACTCATCTATAAAGCATTAGTAAATGATTAATTAAGCATTAACTTATAAACGATTCATAAAGAGTGCCTTGTTAGATAGCTGTGCCTCTTTGCTCGAAAACAGGCCGATCCATGCTCTGAGGATGTACGTCTGTACTGAACACTTGGTCAACATAATGTCTAACCCTGTGTCGGTGTGTCCAGTCGACGCATTCTTACTCCAACGCGTCAAATACCACCGCTTAGTCAGTGGCTCTGCTATGACGCTCTAGGTTCCCCTCTGGGGTCACTCTTGGACGTGTCCGTGGCGGCGTGTCAGTTTCCGCTTGTTACATGAAGTGTTTTTTCAAAATAAACTTCTGTCTTCACAGTGGTTTCAGAAACAAAACTATACTACAGTAAGGGTTAGGACTAATGACTCACGTGATTAGCAAGTGCGTAACGACTCAAGTGACAACAGGTGCCTAGCGACTTTCAGCTAACACTTGACAATACATCAATTCATCTGACCGTCTAATAATGACCTGGATGAGTTTACATTGGAGTTAGTTGAAAGCCAGTGCATCTCATACAAATGCTAAAATATGCCTTGGTATGGGTTGGTATCAGACACCGAGGTCTGTCTAAGCTGCGGTATTTGCCAAGTTGGGTGGAAGAATGGGTTGACCCGGTTCAGTACCCCAAAATAGAAAAGGTTGTTTTCAATCTGCATGTATTAAGCCAATAGCTGATTATGCAGTCAGCCCCTGCACTGCACCTGGGACGCCTCATGGGCACAGTTCAGCAGTGGGATTTCTATAAGATCACTAAGTTTACAAAAGAAACGATAACAGGGCGATCTTCAGTTCCAAAATATTTGCTTTGATCAATTCCAATTAGGCTATTACTAAAAATAATACCAATCAAACAAGCATATTTAATTCAATTCAATTTCGAATTTAATTTAATTTTTAATGCCCAAAACCACACATCACAAGTTTGCCTCAGAGGGCTATACAATCTCTACAGAATACAACGTCCTCTGTCCTTGGACCCCCACATCAGAGAAGGAAAAATCTCCCAGAGACACCTATGGCAGAGCAACAACTAGTAACAGCAGAAGTAGCACTAATGTAAGATAGCAGCAGTGTATCGGATTATTAACACAGAGAATAGACATGTTCCTGGGCAGAGCAGAGAGATGGGGTTCATATGGATCTCGTCAATACTGAGATACATGCACACACTCAACAGAAGAAGGAACCCCTCCGTTGCAGCCTGGAGTATTTTATAGTTATTGATGGCCAAGTTCAACTTCACATTTTTTAGCACAAATCAAAAAACCTTCCCCACTGTTTGTTTGTGTTACAGTTTTCAATATAGTGTTCATGAATAAAAGTCTTTAGTCTTTAGTTAGATACAAGTTTCTATCTCATTATTTTGCCCACATCAACCTTCCTTGTGGGTTCTGTAAATCCCATGTTTGAATTTTGACGTTTCTCTGCAAAACTCTGCAAAACTAACAAAGTGTGATTTTAGTAAATCCAACGGAATATTTAATCAATGCTTTAAATACATATGCAATGAAGAGAGAGACGCAAATGACAAGCAAACTGTGAGCAAAGTCGACATGTATGCTGACTCAGCAGAGATAACATTAAATGAGAAAAGTGATCTACAGGAGAATAAATATTTGAAAGCAACACAGAATGACTTCGAGCCTTACTGCATTATCTTCCATCATATTTTGAATTGGTCTGAATTTGGTGTTTTCCTTCACATTAAACACATTTTCACCATGCATATGTGCATACAAATTAATCAAATTTCAGAATGAAGGCCTTGTATGGATATAATGTCCTTAATGAAGATGGAAAGTTCATTCTTATGAACCGTGGGGAGAATAGCTGCTGTGAGACAGCAGGTGGATCCAAACAAACACACATCTTATTTAAATGTAAATGTAAAACAAAAGTATAATAAAAAAAATGTGTACACTTTTTTAAAGAAAATATCAAGAGAGTGACATTTTCAAAAAAGATACTCAAAACAGTATGGCCAACAGCTGAGAATACTCACTGCAGCTACATTGCCCAACATCTGAACTCAACTTTCTCTTCTCAACACTGATGATTTCAATCCCAACCAACAATAGCAATCCAGTTAAATGCAGAGAGGTTATAATTACAACCTACGGGCTGGGGATTGCTCACTGTGATCTTTGGAATGCAGCACACTCAGACACACACTCACACTCAGTCTGGTGCTCACAGTCTGAGATTCAGTGCTGTCAGCAGCCCTCTATCACGCCTTCGGAGAGCAGTGTTGCCAGCTCCACCTGATCTCAATCCTCCTGCCGGAGTTCTTCTCATTGACTCACTGTCTGCTGCCAGGCACACCGAGCAATCTCTCACCTGGAAAAACTCAGCAGGCTGCTTTGGCTCCACCACTGTTTACTCTTCCTTCTCCAGGAGAAGAAAAAGCCGGTTTATTGTGCATCTGTGCCGCTGTGTGTTGTATCTTAATAACAGGGGTCCCTTTGGTGTGTTAGTGGACACATATTGGCATCCCCCTCATCTCTTTTTTCATCTAGCTGGGAATATCTGGGAACAACACTGGCTGCACTATCGGACAGAGGGAAGGAAAAAGGAGGGAAAAGGGTAAAGTGTTTGTTCAAGGCACACCATAAACAGAAGCAGACCGAGCACAAGAGATGGATTGAGGTCCCTTCACACTATAAGGTTGACAGGTGGTCATAGAGAAAACATGTCCAAGACGTCTTAAAACAAACAAACTACAATAGGAAATGAAATGGCCGAGAATACACTGGCTGACACTGACATTTTAAGCACAGACGCAGGTACATGTAGATGCTACATTGATGTACTGTATGTATCTATTCAAAACTCTGCCAGGTGTCAGTTATATGGTTACATTTGCTTTTGTTTTTATACTATGTCTCAGACAAGTTTTGGTCTGCGATGGTTATGTGTTTCCAATAATAATAGTTATACAACAAATACATTGAAATGCTGTATATATTGCTATTTTACTGCACTAACCCTTCTTCAAATAGCAGTTATTTTCCTTCCTTAATATGTGGTATTTGCATCTTAAAATATGAAAGAGAGCATTCTACTCTCACTGTAAATACAAATATAGTAGTTTGTACAATTATTAATATCATTATTATTAATATCATTATTATTAATATCATTATTATTTTTTCATCCAATTAAAATGCAGAGGAGGTAGCTGTGTTTTGGTTTGGTTAAAACAAACGCAGGTCCATTTGCCCGGTTATTGTGGGTTTGTTTGTGTTGGTGTGAAAGCTGTCAATCAAACCCTGGTGCGGACCAAACTACCGTTTCCTGGTGGACTCTGGTGCGGTTCGTTTGTAGAGTGTTGCTGAGGATTTCTTGGGGAGCAGTCTCTTCTAACTAATCAGTATACAGTTACAAAGTAACTTCATCAACTTTACCAACTTTATGAATGCTATACTTTTGTCTTTATATAAGGGGGAACGATCTGCTCATTTGCTTACATTCTACTAACTTTTAAAAAGGAACATTGTCGAAGCACCTTCAATTTTCTCATTTGGCTTTACATTGCAAATGTCCATGCACATTGAAATGAGGAGCTGGAGGAGAAGGGATTCCTTTAAGCGAAGGGACTTGAGCACGCTGCTTGAGGCTTTGCAGCAGCCTTGTGTTGCCTCTGCACAGCTAAACTGGTGGAAGAGGTGACCAGCAGCCCCGGCAGCCAATCCAGAGAGGCTGCTGGAAGTGCTCTGGACGGTGCTCAGTTAGCCCTACATGTATATGCTGGTGGAAGAGTGGAGAAATGTTGCCATGCTTCTTATGGAGAGATGAGGCTAATTGTAAAGGAAGTGAGAGCACTACAGTTGTGTTTGATTATTAAAATGGTGGTGAGGAAATGAAAGGTGGAGCATGATGAGAACTGTCCTTAATACAAATTACCAGTGAAATAATTGTATCTATCAACAGTCATTATTTTGACCAACAATTGTTCTCCTGCTATTTAACCTCATTCTTATAATCCTTGATGATCAGCCTGAATGAAAGTATTCATGTAATTGTCACATGATGATCTAAAGTGTGTTATCTGTAGAACAATCATTTCATAAAAACTATAGTTGTTTAAGTTAGTAAAATAATAGATATTCATCTTAACAACTATTCTTGTTTTTGGTGCCATTAAAAGACCAAAACCAACAATGTGTTAATTCATCTGTGGCACTCAGCACCAGGCCCATCGGTTTCCACTGAAGGCTGCTCACAAATGTATTGTTTCATTTGTTGGGACTATTTTAAGCAGCAGAGTAAAAAACATTTGGTGCTCTAGTGAGTAGTTGTGGCAGCAGGACGGTGTATGTGGAACTGAGTGAAAATGATCTACATTGTGTGTGTTCATGGTAATAAAGGAACATGTCACCCAGTCCAACAGTGCGAATCATTAAAGGGTTTGTAAAAAAGAAGAAATATCAGGCTTTGATACACATACAATACTTGTTTGCAGATACGTTCATCATGGTTTGGCTCGTTTTATGGATTTGACAATAAGAAACATACAGAATATCACCAGACTCATACCGTATGCATCCGATTTAGTCCAACATTTATCTCACACTGCTCTATGGTGAAAAGTCTCGATAACACATTAGTGGGCAAATAGTTTGAAAAGATATATCCCATAATATGTTTCAAGAATAGTGTTGGGTAACACTACTGCCATTAAAAAAGCGTTACTTACTGAGAAAAGTCACTCGTTGGATTACGCTCTCGTTACCAAAAATGAAACCCCCTCTGATCCCTTGAACACTGCTTATATTGTCCAGACGGCGGGTAGCCTACTGTACACCTACCTTTTGAGAGTATTGACTGTACACTCGTTGCATAGCCTTGTCTGCTGCATCTGTGACTCTGTAGTATCCCCTTTACAGCTCTTTATTATGTAGAGGTTTTTGTTTTTCTGTCACACAATGTTCCCTCCATGTCAAGCCTCAGAGGTATTTTGTTAATGATCTTAGAGAAAAATGGTGGCTACAGTTGATATTGGTAGCATCTCCTCCACCACATAACCGGCTACAAGCTCATTCATTTCTCTTGGATTGGCAGCCGAGAGCCGTCGCTCGGCCATCATTCTCCTCGAAGTGCCTTGCCACCCGCCGGTGTTGTGGAGCTGTGCTGATGAAGGTGCTTCTTCAAATTTAAAGCAGAGTTCGTTGTAGCTGACAGACTTTTATCCCCCAGGCACAATTTGCATTTCACAATGTTGTTCTTGTAACAAACTAACGCGTTACATTACTCGTAACAACAACAAAAAGTAATCTAAGTACTCTAACACTGGTCATGGAAGCATTGCTTAAGAAAGAAAGTGTCTGACTCCTACGATACAGTATGACCACAGAGTAACAGACAGGAGTTACGTGTATTTTACACAATATACTGTACATTACTTTCACTTTGAAAGGAGCTCTCCAGCCATTTAGAACGTTACTCCTGTAAAGTGTGAGTGTTTCATGAATCACATAAAAGATGAATCAATAAAATAAATAAAATGAAAATAATAGTAAGATTTGAGGCAGGCGAGGCTGAGACACTCGATCCTACATTTCCCTTCATGCACCTGAGACTCTTTCTTTTTTAGTCACTCACCAGAAGCTTCTCCAGAGACACAGAGGACATTCTACTTTTATACATCAATGACACATCTCACTGTGGTTTCCTGGTCATTCTGTGTCTCTTTTTCATCGTTTTGGTTCTTTTTAAGTTATTCTTAGTCTTAGTAGATGTTTTGCACCTATTTGTAGTTGTTTTGTGTCTCTTTGTAGTCATTTTATGTTTCTGTGTGGTCATTTTGAGTCTCTTCCTGGTTGGTATGTGCTTCTTTGAATCTCTTTGTATATTCTTTGTGTATGTTTGTTGTTGTTTTGTTGCTCTTTGTAGTCGATTTATGTGTCTTTGTAGTCATTTTGAGTCTCTGGTAGGTTAGTGTCTCTTTGAGAGACATTTTGCAGGTAAAGACCAGGGGGGGCCCTGACACTTTGGGCCCCTGGGCCTGTGCCTGTTTAGTAATCCACCCATGGAACAAAACCACTGGGGTCAGTGTTCCAGTTACACCATGGCTTTCAAGGAAGCCATATTTTGTGCAAATGCACATACATACAAAAATGTACTCGCTTAAGTACAAATATATACCATTAGTACATCTCAGTTCATACAGAGGATATTTAGTTTTCAACAACAAAGAAACAGAAAAATGATTCACTGTTGCAATATTTTTTGACTGAGAAACAATAATCCTGTCATTAATTCCCACAAATTAACCCATCTTGCAAAATCATTTAGTGGTGTATCTGGTATACATACAGTGGTCCTCATTCATTAATTGCCTACCGTTGTATTCATGGATTCATTCATAACTGCATTATTCATTTACTTGTATTTTTATTAGTCAGTAGTTGTGGGTGTCATTAGTGGTTAAATAAGCATTTCATTGATTTGAAATTGATAATTTGATAAGATTGAAATTTGATAACATGGTTTCTGTAAATGTGTTATGGTCACTCTCACCAGCTGGTGACTTAGGTATCTTTGTTATAGAGCTCCAACTCA
This sequence comes from Anarhichas minor, assembly GCF_050575085.1. Taxonomy (NCBI): domain Eukaryota; kingdom Metazoa; phylum Chordata; class Actinopteri; order Perciformes; family Anarhichadidae; genus Anarhichas; species Anarhichas minor. The sequence continues at coordinate 3,345,868 of NW_027466463.1, read as the reverse complement.
ATGACACTGCAATACTGAATCATTGATTTAACATAGCTGCGTGTGTGTGTGTGTGTGTGTGTGTGTGTGTGTATCCCAGTAAATTAAACATGGACGATACAGCTAATATGTCAGCTGCTGTATAGGTACACTCAGTTTAAATATTGACACTGTTCACCATCTGAAAGTCCTGATTTTCCAAGAGTTGAAAGTACAACTGGTTTCCACTTTCCAAACACTGATAAAATATCTGAATTTATAGTATAAAAAAAGACAACTATCCTTTTCCAAAGTACCTAAATCAGCTGTATTTCATCAGAGGCAATAACTAAGCACACACATCTGGGTGTGTGTGTGTCTCACAGGCGAGTGATCGAACTGAGCCAGCACATATCCTCTGCCGTATCCTGACGGGGAGACAACATCGATACCTATCAAATATAACATTTATCAGCAGTTCAATAAAACAGAGCCACGCAATCAGCAAGTGACATGGAAGAGATTACAGCCTAATTCAAAGTTAATTGAAATACCACTAATATTGCATTAGTTCGTGTTAATGCTAGAACCCAATCCATTATTCATGGTGCCGGTCCTGAAGTAAGAACAACAGCTGTGAAGGCAGACACAGCCTTCAATGTGAATGTCTATTTATCTCCAGCATGGACCCTGAAGAACACCAGAACCATGTTCAACAGGCCCAGAAACAACCGCATTTCAAACGTTTCAAGATTACTACCAGCTACTACAAAGCCTACCCAGTTAAATTACACTCACTTTGATCAACCACTATACATCCCACGGTTCACAAAAGTGAACATAAAAAAGGTTTTCAGCTACAAGGCTGTAAAAATGTTACTAAATGATGCGGGGACATCTTGAGGGACACGTGACCAGTAGCTGAGCTGGCACTACAGCCAGCGAGGTGAGTCGTCTCATTTAGCCGAGGGGTATTCACTGACATACTTAATGTTGTCAGGCGTCTAACCTATACCCATTCAAGAAAAAACATTGACTTTAAGAAAGTGCAAAAATGCTGACTCATGTGTGCGTTTTAGGACTCATTCCTACAGCTTTCTATAAACAGCTTTATTCGCCTTACATATGGTAGTGGTCCCAAATAGTTGGCTTAAAAATATCATCATGTAAATTCAGTTCAACAGTATTTAGACTTAAAAGGCTGAGCTGACAGTAAGTTAGCAAAACAGACTTTAGTTTTGGGTGACAGGTTAGAATGATTTCTTTTCATTAATTAAAGATCTGTCCATTCTGCTAATGAATGAAACCCCCAACAACTGCAGCTCAAACTGTTACAACACCTTAACAACAACCTTTAATAGCTCTACATTAATCTAGTGTGTGTGTGTGTGTGTGTGTGTGTGTGTGTGTGTGTGTGTGTGTGTGTGTGTGAGAGAGACAAAAGACTGACATATTGTAATCGAGCCAGTAGCTAAAGCAAAGCAACAAAGCACAAGAAAGAATGTAGAGCAAAGAAGACAAGGAGGAGTATAATGAGGAACTGACCAGTCTGGTGACGAGGGGAACCCCGAAGTGCCAGAAGTGCTCGTTGAGCAGCCCGCTGTACACCACGTTGCCAAACAGAGCAATGGTTCCTGGTTTGCACAGACCACGTCCTGGCTTGGTTTCTGCAAAATAACACAGGGCATTTTTCACCACTATGTGCAGTCAATGGAAATGACAAAAATGCAGTATTTACATTACAAACAGTGAGAGACAGGTGTGTCCACTACAGTGTACATACACCACCAGCTGATCTCCTTCTCAGGTCTCTCTCTCCGCCTACTCTTTCTTTATTCCACATCCATCCCCTGCACCAATTTGCACCTCACATCAATCAGATCCAACCTGCTCCTCTTCCTCATTGTGATTATCATTTGCTGTGATAATAGTTGACCAGGTAGTCTAACAGCAGATGACAGACACAGTGTGTGTGTGTGTGTGTGTGTGTGTGTGTGATGGGTGTAATGCATTATTCTGTTTCTGTTCATTCACAAAAGTGTCAGGCCTAACGCCTAGACATCCTCTACACTGCTTCATTCTCTGTGTGGACGTGTTTTCTACCATCATTAATACTCCAAATATAACTCTGTACCTAAATTAATGAAATAATAGGAAGAGTCTAAGATGGTCTAAATCAAAGTTGTGTTTACTGTCTGGGCGAGAATGAGGACCAGGGATGGAATAGAGGGAAAATACAAGGCAGAATAGTATCGGGTCGTATTGCATTATGAGAACAGAACACTGGAAGTTGTGTATATGCAACGGTTTGTATGATATTACGAAAAGTTACTCCTCGTTTTTTATGTTTTCTTACAAAAAATTCAGCAACACGTGTCAAATTGAGCTCGTAACATGAATGCGGTCTTTTCTAAGTAAACTTCCGTCTCCACAGGTTAAGGCGACAAAACTATTTGTTTAAATAAGGTTTAAAATAGATTTTTGAGTACTTAGCTAGGTGTAGGCAACAAAAGTACTTAGTATGGTTTGGGAATGAATCCTGAAGTTCTTGGTTAAGTTTAGGAAACAATTGTGATGTACTTGGTTAGGTTTACACAACACAAATACGTAGTTAGGTTTAGGAAAAGATGGTAGTTTGTGTTAAAATAAAATAAAAATAACCATGGAAGTGCTGTCACTACATTACGCAAGTTAGGTGACAAATAATTCAACATTGACTCCTCGATTGACATGGGGAACGAACAGGGTTGAAACAATGATGGCTGAAAGATCAGGGTTTATTGGACCACTTCACATCTCCTCCCTCCCGCCCAGTCTGTGCTTTGGCGGTCTTTATACTTCTGCGTTCATGATTATGTGGATATAGTTTAAAAACAATGTGTGGGATATCTATGAATTACGGAGCATTATTTTTGGGTAAAGCTACGAATGCTGGATGAGAGCAGCCTGAATTGTGATAGGATGATGCCCAGATGTGAGTTGGTCTGATGTGTGTAGAATTAAAAAATGAAAAAAATTAAAATAAAAATGCTCTTCTTCTCGTCTTTCCTGATTTAAGTTGCAGAGTAAAACTTGTGCTTTTGGGCTGAGAGAGAAGTCACAGAGAAAAAGAGCCAAACCACGCCAAGCCAGCCTGATGGGCCGGGAAACACTTCAGTGTGCCATGCTTTATGGATGCACTGCTGTCATTCACTCATCCTGCTTCCATTCCTCTTCCTCCGTCTCATTCACATCCATTCTTTTGGTCTCTCGGTCCGTCCTCGCTGTTTTTTTTCTTACTGAATGATTTCAATGTTAATGTTCTAAAGATTTGTGCGTCATCATTAAAGTTTGAAACAGATCTTATAACACGTTGTTTTCACTTTGACACTTTTCTTCATATTTCAGAAAAACAGCCAAAAAACAGTCACGTTATTTAAGTTACAAAGTCAATTGAAATAAGTCATCATTGACTTGGTTTCACATGGGACACAAACAGCAGTGCTGTGTTGAGCCATCCAACAACCAGACCTCCTCCATCCACAACTAACTCATTAGTATTGGGTCAGAAAATAAATAAAGTGGGAGAAAATACATTTCCCTCGAAATGTAATTGACACTGCAGTTTTGTTGTATGGTAAGTTAACTTTTAGGGCAGCAGGCTGGTCTCTCTCTAGTTTTGTCCGACAAGAATTAATAGTCCTTGGTGTTAATTAGACCTACTCAAACCCCATGTGTTTCACATACTGACATTAATAACCCTGCTTAATTTTAGATTACATATTCACCTCCAGCTAACCGAACACAATTACTTTGGAATAGAATTGATGCCTATATTTTGTCTTAGTACAGTTATTAGAGGTTCTCTCCCGACTGAACAAACCAAATTAACTGGAGGAATGAATGTTTCAGTGAGTTCAAATAAACCACTCCAAACACCTTGGCCTAAGTGCAGCCTTTATTTGGGGCAACCATTGGAGGTGAGCAGCTGACTGAATGGATGTGGGAGGAGTGTCAGTCTGCAATGTGCACTGACAGTAAAACCCGTAATACGAGACGTGATTGCAGTGTGGAGCGGTGAATGATGAGATCTAAATAAGGAGAGCAGGTAAATGCAGCTCTCCTCCGGGGCTGCTGACATACACCTCAGCCAGATCACACTGCACCATCTCTTCTTCTGTGCCATCATCACAACTTGGCTGCTTCCTCCTGGCTCCACTTAGAGTGGGCCTATCTTACATTCCATCACTCTAAGTAGCTTGGCACATGCACACACACACACACACACACACACACACACACACACACACACGGTTATGGCCTGCTGCCTTGGGTATGGCCTGGTTCTTTGGCAAGTGTGTGTCTGCTAGGCTTGCATCCCAGTCAACACCCTTTGGGTTGTGAGTGTGTGTGAGAGACAGAGAGAGAGAGAGAGAGAGAGAGAGAGAGAGAGAGAGAGAGAGAGAGAGAGAGAGAGAGAGAGAGAGAGAGAGAGAGAGAGAGAGAGAGAGAGAGATGACTGCTCAGTCTGCTACCCCACTTGGCTCACCTGATGCTGATGGCAGGAATAGAAGGACAGGAGGAAAAGAAAATATGAGTTGGGCATATGGATGTGTTTGGAGACCTGGGGTATTAGAGCAGGATCTCTCTCTCTCTCTCTCTCTCTCTCTTACATACACTCACATACACACATTTACACCCTCTGTCATCTTTAGAGAGTTGGATCTGCCCAGTACACTCCCACTCCAGACCAATTTATCGCCTCCTCTCCTCCTGTGTTCTGAACTGCTCTCTCTCTCTCTGAGCAGTAGCTCACTTCCCAGTATTTATCACTCTCCATTCCCTCGGGAGCTCTGAGCACCAAAATCGTATCCACTGGGAGTGTGTGTGTGTGTGTGTGTGTGTGTGCGTGTATGTGTGTGTGTGTACTGTAAGCAAGAAAAAGAAAGGGATAGAGAGCATGACAGAAAGGGAGAGGGATGAAAAACATAGGAAGACACAGAGGCTTCTAGCTTTATGGCAAATAGTATGTGATGTCAGAAAGACCGGCCTTATGTGCAAATAATCCTTTAATAATAAACCAAGAAAAGCACGTTAACATTGGTCTCGGTGTCTCAGTAAGTCGTGACAGTGTGACAGTGAGCCGGCATGAACAATACAAGGACCCTGAAGCTGAATGGAATTCAGCCATCGTTCACTTTCTCATTCACACCTGTGCTTTTCATGCTGTCACATGTCAACCTGCCTGCTGTGAACGAGGGTTACCCATTGGTAAGAAGACTGATGAGGTAGAGCTTATTAAGAGTATTACAATGAGCTGTGTGAAACATCATCATCACTGATTAACATCAGTCTCTACACACAAACATGCAAAGTCAACGGGAGAGGAACTACAGTACATTACAGTCATATCAGACGCTTTTATCCAAACAATTCTAACTAACAATTCAGATTCTATCACACCGTCGGCACAGCTACGGGAGCAATTTGGGGTTAAGTGTCTTGCTCAAGGACACATCGAACCGCCGATCCTCTGATTGAAGGACGACCCTGCTCTCCACTTCGCCCTTATACCATTCATTCATGTTTACATCCTTGTCAGTCCAAAATGTAATTTCAGCAATTTATCTCATTAGAAATAGGTGAAATTGTCATAGTTAGCATATGATTTATTGAGTTATGGCCGAAAACGTGTTTTGTGATATCACGGTGACCTTTGACCGCAAAATTGTTTGTGCCAATGCTGAAGGAATTCCCTCAATGCGTTTCTGGGGCATCAAGTTATCACGTTAGCCGCCGCCATAAAAATCATTCTGTGACCTTACAACTATTTAAATGTGTCTCCTACAACATCCAATATGTTTCTCTATGTAGCTTTATTTTTGAAAGGACTGCATTAAAAATATATGGCGTGGGAAATACTATTGAGAACTACTGACCCACAAAAGATGAATACCTTTAGAAAAGAAGCATGAGTTCAATTAGTTTATGATGCTGCATAATATTCCTACGATATCCTCATCAGGACTTGGAACATAACAGGTCGGTTAATTGACTTCAATGTGAGCTCAACATAATTGACATTATTTTTATGTAATGGCCAACGTTGTTATAATATATAAATATTTTAGTAACTTTAAATATTACAATTTTTTGTAATTGCATTTATACTTCATCCAACTCTTTATTTTCAGTTAACATGTCATAAAGTAACCTGTTCTGTTTCACTGTCGTCCAGACGAAGGTGCTATTGCATTTGTCAAAACTTAACACTGTTGGTGGAATATTGATAACTAATGTAGTTATGGTGTGAACCAGTGCAAGCATGATATTCCTTTAATGTCAGAGTGAACACAATTGTGATCTGAGCAATTTGCAACAGTTTACCCACATGTTACCCGCATGTTTACACCTTTTCACCACAAAATGAAACCCTTGACAAAGTGGAAAAGCTTCCAAAGCAGCATGTAGACCATCACACCACATCCTCTCCAGCTTTTCTACATAGATGTGTCTTTTCAATAACACTTTGACCATTGGCTGCTGTGAACTCAGGCCATCCGATGTGCTGCTGTTCATTCTACAGCCTCACCCACCACTGAGCAGCACCTTGGATTAATGTCAGCTAAATGCCTAAAATATGAAAAGTACAGTCCATCCAGAGCCGTTTCTACTACAGCTCTTTGGAAACACACTGAGCGGAATGAGAAACTTCTTGCGCTCCTCATCAAGCGAAGGAGCCAATAAAGGAGCCAAGGAGCCAATAAAGACTTCACAGCCCATCAAGCCAAGCAGTGGATTGGTCAGCACTGTTACTAATAACTGCTGATGAAAATCTTAAAGGCCAATAAAAGCCCATGGATGAGCTGCTATGCTTTCCTATTACCAGCCAGTCATCTGGAGACTAATGTGTCTAGGACAGCATCTTAGCTAACTACAGCAGAGATTTACACAGCGTTTCCGCAGCATCCACAGCCTTGTAAAGATGCTTTTTTTTGCTGCAGTAAAGGGATTTAGATAAAGTCAACCAATGGTTGCTGTGTTGAATCACCTACTAAAGTATTCTAATATTAACCTGTGCAATAGGAAAGCAGGCATTGCTACGTGTTCAGGCGTGTTCAGGTAGGACTGACAACACATACTGTATAGACTACATGGTGCAGAGCCGGCTGGGAAACAGACATCTACCTTGCATCATGTGATGCAATCTCACAAAATCAGCGTACATGAAGAGTGACTCAGTCAGCAGAGATTGACAGGGTTAGGTTATTGCTTACGCTGTGTTCCTTTTTCATTCATTTATTAGACAGCAGCAACTTTGCAGCAGTGGATAAACAGTTGCCCCGTTCTTTTCGCTAGCAAATGTTTGTTTTGCGATATTTATGCTCAGAGAGCTTTTTTCCATTCTGCATCCTGGCGTAACTTATCAATGCATGGCTAAATCAATGTTAAGCATCCTTATGGATTAGCTCCAAGTCATAAAAAGGGCCTTGACAAGCCATGTGGAGGAAGTAATACGATTCAATTATGCTCACTAACCTTCCCTGCAGTATAAACAGACTCACATGCACACACCACCGCATGCCGCTGTGAACAGCAGCCTAATAAAGCAGCTCTTTCTTGGGACACAAACATCAGCAGGGCTGACTGTATGTTTATTTATAATGCTGCACTGATAACAGTGTAAGAAGCAATAGCCTATTGAAACGTAGTAAAAGTGAGATAACTTACTTTGAGGTAAATATGTGTAGAATTTTAACATTTCCAACCAGTGAGTGTTAAAACTACAATTACTTCCTCACGGTTGTCTACCACCGCCAACCAGTCAAGTTGCAGTTTCCATCCATTCTGTCCAAAATGTCACCAATTATCCTATTTATCCTGTTAGCCATTTTCTATGTAATTTTCAGACATAGCATATGAATCCTTGAGTTATGGCCAAAACATATTTTGTCCAAACAATTCTAAACAGTTCTTATTGTTTAGAGAAATATAATTATACAGGTGCCAAATTTAAAGAAATTCCCTCCAGGTGTTCATAGAATATCACGTTCATGTTCTTCAATACAGCATGATGTTCATTTAGTAAATGATGGTCCAGTTAGAGTCAAATAGACCATAAAGCAGGGGATGCTTTAGGGCGGGGCTACCTTGCAATTGATAGATGGCTATCACGTTGTACGGTCTGGGAGTTGTCCTTGTTTTCGTCTTAACCATTTCACAGTGTGTTTGCACTTCATGAATGTTAATTATAATCTCTACAAACAGGTTCTGCATTCACATGTAGAATATGTAGGCAACAGGACAATATTCTGACATCTTTAAGCATTCTGGTGTCTGATGTCTCAGTAGTATTGATCAATCACCTTTAAGCAGGCTTTGGTTGATTACAGGTAAAAAAGTCAGTGTGGAGAACAAAAGAGGAGGAACGCGTTGACGGAAAGAAATCTCGGAAACCCACCGGCTATCTAGCAAATGATGTAGCTTTTGATTGGTTTAAAATGACCTACTTTTCTAATCACGTTGTTTTTCAATTCCAACTCCTGCCTCATATTTTAAGTTGCTAATCGGACTGTAAACAATGAACAGCGCACGGAAAAGAAAGTCTTGGTCCGGAAAACCGCTGGCTACACCAGAACCCCAGAAATATAGCCCCTTGCCCAGGCTTGTCTGTCGTCAGACCGATAGCCGATGGGATTGAGTTAATTGTAACAGGTAGGTTGGAAATGCTACATGTTTAGTTTTTATTAAAACAGACACCCCCCCTATTTTTTGTTAATAATTTAACTATTCTAACACTCTTTCAGACTTTATATCGAGGTAACACCCTATCACGTCAGTAGATGGTGCTTTGGTGCTGCTGTGGATCCATTCGGGAGACCGTAGCTACAGGCTCCGCTCATGCGCAGCTCAGAATAAAGCAAGCTCTGGCCTGAGCATGACGCTAAATTTGGTCCTCTCTATCAATCCACAGGTCCTGCAAAACTCGTTTTCCTGTATTTAGCTTGGTTTACAATCTAATGTGAATGCAGTAGTAAATGTTCTGTAATGTTTAACAGGATTTGGAGGTGTGTGTTAAATGTAGTTAGCTTCATTTGTAGCTAATTGTTCCGACGAACGTCATAATGCGGCCTAGCTTGTTCTGTCCGTGAACTTCAGTGTTGCACTGTATTTTTGTAAGTGTAAGTAACTGACATAAGCCTTCTGTAGCATAAGACGATGTGTTTTACATGAGAGTATTAGCCAGCCAGCAGTAAGTAAAGGTTTTGGATAAAGATACCATATTCAAGCTAGTTTAACAATGCCAGTCACGTTCTAACATGTGGTGGTTGCACCATACTGTTAAGCTCTGCTGTTTAACACAAGTGTGTGAGAGCGGACAACACGTAAGAATGTTCGAGAAGACTGTTGAATAAATGTTAGCAGAGTTGTATGTTTTAATATGTGAGCCACTGTAAGTATGAACAGTAAAGTGCGTGTATGTTTTAGTTATATTATTTTGGAATCTTGTGGGATATTTGTACAATAATTTAACTTTGTCACACCATGTATATGTAAATTGCGAAATGCTTTGATATGCAATTGTGTGTGAAAGTATAACAAGCTCTGGCCTGAGCATGACGCTCACTTCAGTCCTCTCTATCAATCCATAGTTATCTCTATTGACTACACAGTGCTTCCTCGCCTGCTGCCGGTCCAGATTTCCCCTCGGTCTGGTGCCGGTAACACATTCAAATATTATACTCAGCGCTCCGTGGTACTTAGCTCCTCCCTTTCGTGACACTTCTGGTTCCAAAACACTAAGATGGCAACAGCCAAAAAGTAACATGGTGGTGGACAAAAATCAAGGATGGTAAAGGCCAAAAACCAAGCCGGCAACGGACAAAACACCAAACTCAAGGCTTCGATACTGTAGTCCACAAACCAATAGGTGACGTCATGGTGACTATGTCCACCTCTTACACACAGTGTATGGGACCTAGCCACTCAGAATAGGTAGTTCTGCCTGACTCTTAGTGAATAGTGAAATCAGCCAAGCTTGAGTGATCTCCACAGTGCAGCACAGTATGTGTGTGTGAGCATGCTCCCGTCCTTCCTCATCCTCTGCCTGTTGTTAAAGAATCCTCTCCCACTGGCTCTAGGCCACATGTTAAAAGACAACACCGGCTACCTGGGACTGCTGCTAATTCCCCTACAGACAAGACTACATGAGGCCCACTGTGTGAGTATGTGGGTGTGTGAAGAATCTTTCAAACACTACCAGCTACGTGGCCTCGATATCATTTCACATCCTTGATTCACTTTGCTACAGTTTACCTCCAGTCCACTTGACTCTGCTTTTTAGCTACAGAAGGTTTTTTGCCCATTTTTCTCTTGCTACTTTCCTGCCTTTGCTCTATCACTGCCCTCTCTCCCTTTATATCACTCCTTTACCAATCATTCCGACTTTGCAATCCCACCAACATCATCTTCACCTCCACCTTCCTTTCATCATCATCCTCCTTTTCTAGTATTTTCTTAACACTCCATCTTCCCTCCTCTATGTTGTCACTCCATTACTCGTGTCTGTGCACCACCTCCTTACCTTTTTATCCATAACTTTTACCTTCCTTCATGCTTCCTTTCTTGTCCCCTTCTGCACCGTCTTCCACTCTTTATTTTTCATCCCTGTTGATTTTAAGAATCTCTCTTTTTTGTCCCCTCTGTTCGTCGGTTCTCTTGGTCAAACTCCTTTTTTGTCCGTCTTCATTCCTCTTATCCAGACTTTCCCCCCACTTCCATTCCCCCCCTGTTCTGCTCAGCATTCCTTGCATATTTATCCCGTTTCCTCTTTTTGCAGTTCTGATATCTCCTCCATCTTTGCTCACACAAATCTTTTTCATTACTCCCGTCCCTCTTACCTTTTATTAGCATGTTTGTTTATTTCTTTAGCTCTCACTCCCCATTGCACCCCCTGCATTGTTAGCCTCTTTTCATCTCATCCCTCCACTTTTCCGCCATGCCTCGCTTTGACTCTAGCTTCCTCTTCCACCCTCCCCTCTCTTCTTGGCTCTGTAACCAGGACAGCTGGTAAGGTGGGTCTGCCTTCCTGTCAGTTTAACCAGCTTGGCTGCCCAGCCAGCAGAACTTTGATCCACTACCAACAACCCAGAGCCCCAGCAGGGCCACAGCCACGCCAGACCAGGGCTCCCTGTGAGCTCAACCTCCTCCCACCATGTACCCTGACTGTGGGCAGTATGAAGTCGCCAACATCACCCATTCCCATGAAGTATGTACATGGCAGATTACGCAATGGTTCTCTAGGGTAGAGGTGAACGGGAAGGCAACGTGAAGAGGAGGGTAGGGCCAGAGAGAGCTGGTTGGGGGCACATCAACCTGGATCATCCCTCTCTGCTGATGATCCCGCAAATTAGCAGACAGGAACCCCCTCGAGTCTGAGCTTGTGATGAGGATGCCAGATTTTAAATTGAGATATGAAGAATTGCACAGGTTTATGCACAAATGTAAATGAACACACACTTCCAGGTGAGGGAGGCAGAGCCAGGGAAGAGTGCAAATACACGGGCTGACACACAAAGATACTTACTGGAGGTGGACAAAGTCACAGGAACGAGATATGGAAGAAGGATTTAACATTAGCAGAGTGAGAGGTCAGATAGTGACCACGTTTCTATGTTGTTTCTGTAATGTCATGCGGTGTGGATTGGCTCTCATAACAGGTTGGATTTGGGTAATAGAAACACTCAGATGTGCGCATCATTACTGGCAACACAATAGCCCCAGTATTCTAACTGTAACTAAGCCAACAGACACCCTCCAACAATCTGCAGATATTCAGTGTATTTTCCCGTTATTGTAGTAAGAGGCTTTTGAGCAATAAATCACAATCCGACTAGTGCCTCAGTGCAAGAGAATCAACTTGGCATTCAGCTGCTGGCATTAAGGCCCTAACTCAAATTGCCACGAAACACAAAGTATAATGTGAACGCAGTATGGCGCACGGTTTGCTTCAAAGCCCGTTCATATGTGAGATTGGAAATGTGCCACTCTCCCCCGCCTGGAATCAGCTCTCCTTGCTCGCCTCTGTCAACAGCTGTGTTGAGGGGCTTCCCCGTGGGGCTGCTGGGGCGATGAGGGAGGGGTCGCAAAGCTTTGTGCCGACTTCTCCTCGTGTCGCCTGTTTATTCCGGAGACTAAGCGCTACAAAGCCAGCTAACTGTAAAACAATTAGATTAGCATAAATATGTTCAATTATAGATGTAGATTTAAGGCTCGGCGCATTGCAACAGGGAGGAAATCCACTGAATTATTCAGAATGTACAAATATTGGTTAAATCCGATTGAAACAACAGGAAGCAAATAAAACTTCATTACTCTACCGTGGCCTGGGAGAGCACCATTTGCCTCTGTCCACATTGGTTAAACATGTTATACTGTTTATTCACCGTTTGCAACATACAACGACTGAAATACAGGACATATGCATATGTATAGAGAGAGATAGAAAAGTAACACTTGCAAAGTTGGCAGTTAAGGAAGGATGGTGATGGCACCCACAGCTTTATGCTTCCTAGCTCAACTAGACCAGGCACACGTCAATTGCTACCTTTGTGTTTGTTGGAGGATATCAGTGTTTGATAGTAGTACCTTTTCACAGTACAGATGGTGCATTATATGTGTCAGTTATCGCTAGTGGTTTTTCATAATAAGTTTTGTCTTATTGATATTTGGTGGTATTTTTTATGTATTCTAGATTATTTTTGATAGTAAATAAAACCTTCATTGTAAGGAAGTTACACAAAGTTAAATGATATCCAAGCAGTATTAGATGGCCGGAGCAACTGACGTATTATAATGAGCAAGAAAGTCCACTTGGGGAGGTCAGGGTTTTTTTAAAACAAACTTGGGACTTTCACCCAGGAGACTGCTGTTTGTGTCCCGTTGACTTACTTTATTTGAACCAAAACCACAATATTGTCCTTAACCATACTTTTGTTGCAAAGTAGTCTAATTACCTAAAGCTAACCACGTACACCTCAAGTTAACCTACTTTAGAAGTTTATTTTGAAAAGAGACTGTGCATGTAATGAGCAGACACTAACACCAGTGTAGTACTCGAGATGGGTAGTAGTGCTGGGCGGTATGACCAAAAATGTGTATCACAGTATTTTTAAGATTTTGGCGGTTTCACGGTATATCACGGTATTTCTTTTCTTCCTTGACTGTGTTTTTATATAGGTTTATAGTGGCTTACCTGACTGTCAGGAGTACATAGAATATAAAAACATGTTAATGTCATCATGTATAAAGGCTTTGCTTACTAGAGGGTGTGCTCGTTTGTTCCTATAATGTTGGGATAGCAGTTTGGCTGAAGTATTGTCGCCCCGGTAAGACATACCTTGAATCCAGTGTTTTAATCATTGCTCTGAACCCGTCTTTCTCGACTGTCTGTAGCGACTTTCTCGACCATGTCCTTGCATAGCTGGATCGTTATTGCGTTCGTAATGTCGCTCCACCGCTTGCTTTTCTTGTCATATGCTGCCTCGAGCTAATGCCTCTTCAAGCGATGTGTGACCCTTCGGCTTCACTGTTTCACTCACGTTAACGTTACCGGTTGACGACCGTCATCACACTCTTGGTATTCCAACTCATGTTTTCTGCTGAGGTGATGGAGTAAGTTGCTCGTGTTACCACCAGCGGCAACAACAGTGGCTCGACAAACTTTGCAATATATAGTCTTTTGGTCTACGTCGGATTTGTTAAAACCAAAACACTTCCAAACAGCAGACCCAGCTCCTCTCTTGGGCACAGACTATATCGGTGCATCTCCGGTCTGTCTTTGTTCATCCTGCATCGCTCTGTTCTGTTCTTTATGTAACGTTACTGTAGCGATGGAGCCTCTCCCAGCTGTTAGCAGACTGTTGTGCTAGCTGGCTAGCTAACTAGCGAGCTGTACCCAGCATGCCGTTCGGCGGTGAAATTTTATAAATGTACAATTATTAGTGTTACAAATTGTTTATGTGTCACAAAAACACATAAACGTGACATAAACGTCACAAAAATGTGTTTTGCCCTGTTAAAGAGCGTTAGTTGTGGGTTATTAATTGTTGTGTTATAAAGTTATAACCATGATTAGAGGTCCCTCTCAATACAGTTAAGACAACTAGCTCCGATGAAGCACCCTTAGTGGCGAACAATATATTTTACTTTCTGTTGAAGAGTGACAGCAGTTGTTTCGGCTGTGCACCGGTATGACGGTGTGTGAAAGATTAATATCATACGGGAAATTAAATGTTCATTTTTACTTCATTTGTAATGCAAGTACAAATGAAGAGGCTTTTTTCTACTGGAGCTGTAGTTCAGCTGTAGGGCTGTGAGGGATGGAGCATGTTTCAGACCCGGTGTCTTCTATGAAACAGATCAATAGTGAACCCATCTGCTCTAATTGAAGATACTGTATACACTTAAAGAAAAGGCACACAAACACACACGTGCACTACTCCATGCTGCCGAGGAGAGCAATAATCTGCAAGGTCAAGGGAGCCACAGTTGATGTAGTTGGTGATACATACATGTCATCTGTCTAATGCTCGCTCCGGGGAAATCATTAAATCCATAACACAAGGATGTATGTACATCACTGGATTATATATATATGTGTGTGTGTGTGTGTGTGTGTGTGTGTGTGTGTGCAGTGCAGAGGTACCAGGGGACCCAGACTAGTCATTTCATGCATGAAATGTTCATCCCATTGGTCTTAAAGCAAGAGAAAATCAACCTTGGAAGGATACACAGATGAAAGAATGCAGAGATTGAGGGATAGAGCACAGAGGGATGGAGGAGAGAGGACAGTAATGTATTCAGCAAGAACTTTTATGAATTAGCTTAATTTGAGAGTCAAAGGTAAAGAAAGAGCAGGTTCTAATTCTCTCTTCAGCTTTAAAAACACACCACACTGCAAATAAACACAGACAGCACAAACACTCCTCTCTTTCCCCTGCTATTCTCGTGCTCACCCTCCTCTCTCTTTCTCTGTCTCTCTCTCCCCCTCTCTCCCTTGCCACATTATTGCACTCACTCATTCATGTAAACACATACACACCCACGCACACACACTTTCTCTCCAGCACTACTCCATTACCAGCAGTTCCCAGTGATTGAGGATTCCTATGGTAATGGTGATGTGGGGCTGCCCTGGCTGCCAGCTGGCTTGCCCCGTGACTGATACCGTGGTTTGTGTGTGTTTGTGTGTGTGTGTGTGTGTGGAGGCCTGAGTGTTGGTTGGTTAGGTTTTTGTATGCATTAGCAACTGAAGAAGAGCTCATGTAATTAAGTCAAATGCAAATAATGAGTAAATGTGTGTATCAGTGAATAGTGTGTGTGTGTGTGTGTGTGTGTGTGTGTGTGTGTGTGTGTGTGTGTGTGTGTGTGTGCGTGTGTAACACCCAGTAATAGTGGGTGGCACAGAGACATTCATTTGCTGTTCATTCGTTGCCTCTAAGAACTGGATGCTGAATTTCATTGTAATGAAAGTCAAACCAAAACCGTTTACTCTCATCATGGTTTTCTTGTGTGTCATGCAGCTGTTGAACCCCTGAAGAAGGCGGATGAATAATCACGAGAGTGATATGATGATGTTTCCTCAGCAAGAACTTTACTGCAATGAGGAAAAGATCGCGGTTTCCCCGAGATATGTGGGTGGAGACCAAAGCAATCGATCTCAGACTCATGATCAAGACCACTATGCAGATCACAGTTTAACACGACGTATCTCAAACTACACAATACAGAACAAAGCAAACAATGCAAGAAAAGCATAATCTTATTATTTCAACCACGTATTCATGTGATGAGTTTAACTTGTGGTTTCAGTAAATCGTCATGTTATCCATGAATGATCCTCTCAATCACATCACATTCAACACAACAGACCATGACATTACCATTTTCCTTAACTTATAAAAGTGCATGTTTTCCAACTTGTCGCACAGCCTTCTGCACAAGTGCACTCCCTGGCCTTGCCTGCTTTTGGCAAAGCGGCAGACCTCATTAGCTTTTTCCGGATTTTACAGATATCAAACCGTCATAGGTAAAAAAAATCATAAAACAATTGAGGCCTTCGCTAAGTCATGCCCCTCTAACACAGACTGGCCAATTAAAGTGCAGCGTTGGCCAGCTCTGACCAGGGTCCAGAAACTATCCGGCTCTGCTCCATAGATTTTAAATTGTTTTAGATGTTCTTCATTGTCATGCTGGTTTAGTGGATTTGGAGATAGTCAAGGTGTTATAGTGATACTCGTTACCCAGAGAGGTTAGAAAGATATTTGTTTCGAAAACTTTCTCCAAAAAAACCTGTGGAGATAACATTAGCACATCATTAACTAGTGTTAGCACGTCTATGCTATGCTAGCTACTGAAGGTATACTGAATATCTACACATGCTGCTTTTGCTTTTTAATGATTGTAACAGGGAATAAAGACCTACCCAGCTTTACTGTTCACTGCTTCACTGTTGTTTCTTAATATCATTGTGTTCTGTCTTCAGGTACACTTTAGCTTCTATCTTAATCTTTTAACCTGTTTTCATCCTGGATAGATCCTTCAAACATTGTAGACCCTTCTATCTGCTTCTCTCTTTTTTATTTTTAAGTAGATTAGATCATATGTATTCAAGGAGGGCAGTTAGTGACAGTGTGGGCTCCATGGTAACGTAGCTCTGACAGTTTGATGGAGTAGCAGTGGGGGGCGGGGCTTAGCAAAGGGTCAACTGGGCTTCCTGGTGGCCTGTGTGCGCTCTGCCCTGGGCAAAGAGAGACACACATGCTGCTTGACCTGTTGCTGTAACGTTTAATGTTGTTGTTTAACTTGTTGCAGCAGTTCTTCCTCAATAAAAATAAGGTAGATGCAGAATAGGTGATAGGTTGTGCTGAAAGTTGATGATGCAGTGACTGCTAACTATCGAGCTGATGTAGTGAACGAGCAGATTAGCCATTAGCAATAGTCCGCCAAGATTAGCAGTTCATTCGAGACATGTATTTATTTGCATCTCTGTTCAATAAAAGATCAACTATGTCCTCATCATCCACCCCACAGACTTTTTTCAATTTCTTTTTGCCTTGCTTTTAACTTATGAATTTCTTTCACTTATTTCACCCCATCGTGCAACCTTCTTCACTTAATGTTTCCTCTTGCTCACCTATCTTTCTCCTCAATGTCAGCAATACGTCACTCCTTCTTTCAGCATTTCTCAACATTCTCTTTACCTTTTTTCCTTTCCTCAAATATTTTTCCCATCTTCAGCTGTTTTTGTTTTTCAGTTTTGTTTAGCCTTTCTCCACAACTTTTTTTCACAAACACACACACATGCAGAAACCTCTCTGCACAGGAGCACAACTACAACCACCAGCCTCTATGCCACTTCATTTTCTTTCTGTCACACAAAACTGGTTTTATTTCCTTCTGCCTCTGTTCCTCTTCCATAAGTACTCTTCTTTCTCTCCCTCTCTTTCTGTCTCTCTCTCTCTCACTCCGGGTATAATGTACCACCTGCCAGCCTGTCCCTGCCAGTCCACACCACACCACCAATGGGCTACAGGGAGGGATGGGGTGGGTAGATAGAAGAGGCAAAGCCTGCACAATAATGCCAAGTTTGTATTCTTTACTTTCTACGTACACTTAATTTTCTTCATCCTTATTTCTATGTATTCCATTCTAACCAACCACATCAGAGCAAGGAAATCAACAAAGACTAAAAGAAATCAAAATAAGCCATAACAGTGTAACAGTGTCCCATCTTCCCTTAACCAGCATCCCTTGGCATTACATTCAAATCAATCAAATCTGCAGTGAACAATTTGCACTGACTGCTAACGTTTGGAAGCAATGCAGAAAGTAGTGTGACCTTAAGATACAACCCAAAATACTTTATTAATCCCCAATGAATAAGAACATGGAGGATTGGGTGTTGGATGCTAGTGTTTCTGTGTCATGCAGGAAGAGTTCCCCATGTGAATAAAGACTGTTGTCTCCAAGAAGCAAAGGCAGAAGTGAGCATGATGTTGTTCTTTGCATTGTGTTGCAGAGATATCTACTGAAATAAGCATGCTAATGAGCTAGCCCCGGCCTGTCCTGTCTTGTAATACCACTTCTGTCTCGAGAGGCGATAGTGAGTCACTAACGTCCAGTCTGCTCTCAGTTCTACTTGATAGCTACACTGAGGGTCTTTCAATCATGGTAAAGTTACAGGGTCTGTGTATGATTAGATAGTTTGGTTATTGAATGAAATCAAAGTGGCAGAAATGAGAAAACTAGTATTTTCGTTTCGTCCTCAAAAATCAGGAGACGGCTGCTCAACGAGATGGACCTTCAGTTAGCATTTAGTGGTAGCAGCTAGCATTCAGCCGACATAAGCTCTGGTGGGGGGGTCTGATCCTGCCGAAGCAGTCTACTGCTAGTAGAGAACGATACACAATACAAGTCATTTTCTCGTTCATCAACACAACTTCACTCCCAACTCGTCAAATACAGCACTTGGTCAGTTGCTGTAAGCTGCAAACTATGACACTCTTAGTACTTGTGGAACACGGCCAGACTTACACATTGCACCTTTAACGAAGAGGTCTATATAGATGAAAACAGTAGCGGTGGCATGTTAGAAAACAGTCAAATGAATCCTTCTGCAACAGTGTATTGTAACAATTTAAGAAGGCACTGACAAACAGTGTCATGTGGCACCAGATTGAAATACATATGTGTAATTTTAAAAAGCAATGACAGCCTGTCCTTTAGTTTTAAAGACTTGTTGGATCGTTTTGTTCAATGCAGTTCTATTATTTTCTTCCATCTTATTCACATTATTTTATTCCACACATTTGTCTATTCTTTCTTTCCCCTTTTATCATGAAGGGTTGGGTAAAGACAGAAAGGACAAAAGAAAACACTAATCCTGTTTTCTCTTTCTTCATCTTTCCTTCATGCAGATCCTTATTGGTCACTTCCTTCCTCCTCGCCTTCCATCATTTGTCATGCAGGTGAAGATTAAAGTGGTTTCTGTCCTGGGTCATAGGGCTTACTGCCCTACAATCACTCTCCCCCTTGAGCCTTGGCAGAAGCCTGGCAGGCAGTGCCCGCCCCATATGCCAATCTACAGACCGGCCTGGATTGGTCCAGACTGATCTGGCCTGGATCGGGAGGATTGGCCTGGCCTGGACAACACTGGTCCAGGTGGATGTGGGCCATTTCTCTCCTCTGTCCAATGGAAAAAGAGCCACAAGGGGATCTTTTATGCAATAATGATTCACCGGATGACATGATATATGTGTAATTACTGGGAATGGCTTACAGAAAGAAGACACATCATATCGCGCATGGCAGCCGCTGGTAATTAGCTGTAATTAGGTGTTGGCTGGCATGCAGAGAAATGTACGTCATTGATTATTGTTATTATGCTGCTCCAAATGAAAAGGAAACAAATCTATAATTCATTAATGCTACTTTGTTGCTTGCTTACTATATTTGGTGTCTGCCCTTGATGTTATACCTGTTTCACTATAGCATGCTCTTCTATCAGACAGTCTTTGTGTATGAAAGAGAGGCCCTGAATAAAAGTCAAGACTTTACTATTACATGGTATTTTACTAGAAAATACATTTATATCCTGATTTGCTTTGCCAAATACAATTCGAAAGACACATAAACATTGGCTGGAATACATTCAATGACAAAGTATTTTCTGTTGTTTTTTTTCCAATCAAGGAACTGTTATTCCTATATAAGCCCTATAAAAGCCCTCTGAGGCAAATTAGTAATTTGTGATTTTGGGCTATACAAAAATAAATTGAATTGAATTGAATTATTCTATTGCATAAAGGTTGGAGCAAGTCCTAGGATCAGTGCTGGGCTGTGAAGTGATTTTGACATCGTGGCCGCAGTCAAGTCAAAGTACAAGTCACGTCAAAAACACAGGTCCAAAACTAAAATACTTCATCATTACAAAAGAATTAGCTGTAGGGTGAAATATTTTTTCTATTTATATAAGAGTGTGTTTGAGTCCCGAAGAATTGTTGAGTAATTTTGAGGTTACGCTAGTGATGTTTGTGACGTGTTTTCAATACAATAACTGTTGCATTGTTTACATTTTACTTTGTTTACGTAGTTAAGCCCAACCATGATGTGTTTCCTTTGAATTCAGAATGTTAACCATGTGTTTACTGCAACAGTAGTTGTTTGACATGCTGGGCCCTTTGTGTTAGAAGATGGCGCCAAGGGGTCCTGATAAAGCGTCAGTATCTACTGCCATGACATTGAACCCCTACTGTTTTGCGTACCCCCAGGTTAAGTCGGCCTTCCTTTGTTTGCTTCTTTGGTTTTCTAGAGTCCAGCCTTTTTCACAATATTCAGCAATGACAATCTTTACTGAATATTAAAGATTGCTTGGTCTTAAGAGTCCTGCTTTTGGGTCAAAACCTATGTTCACCAAATCATTACAGTACCATTTGACCACATATGTTTTCAGCAGATGAACTTGATGATGTGATGCACACCATACAGTACTTTCTGAACTACTGCAACAACGCCTCAAGTATAAAGAGGCAACTGGTTTCTTCTACGCCTTGGCTAATGAAGTTGCTATCTGGAATTGCAGACATCTTGACCTAGCCTTTTTGTCTGCTAGCATCGGGCCTTATTCCCAGCCTGCCAGCCTTCAGTCTGTACCTTGGCTTGCTAACCTTCAGCCTTCAATCCAACCTGCTAGCAACCAGCATTCACTGTGGCCTGCTAGCAAACAGACCAGCACCACAGAGACTCAGTCACGGAATCCAAGTGCTGTCCCCACCGACGTCTGGCCTGAGTCCAAGTCGGCCATCTCCAGGATGTCCAGTTCTCCTATCTATTTGCCACAGTCTCCAGGACACCAAATTCAAACTCATTTAAGCAACAACTTACCAGAGGGTAAATTGATGAAAGGTCACCCCCATCTGCACCCTCCACTGTTGTATATGTGACAATGTGTGCTTGAGAAAACAAAGGAGGCCAGGCAGCGATGTGGACAGATAATCAATAGTGGACTTACTGCCTCATAACTGGCCTGGTTAGGAACTCTGTCTTCATCTCCTAGCACATGTCTTCACCACAATAAGCAGTGGATGACTGGAGGGAGGTTATTCGTAATATTCAGCAGGAAAATGCAAACAAGGATGAAATTCACTTGAAAGTGACCAGCTACAGACTAGCTAAATAGTTTTGAGGTTCCACTTGTCTTTCAGTGGGAGGTGCAGCCGATGCAATATTTAATGAAAGATTATCACAAATCAAACTAGATCGTTTACTCATTATACTTTTTAGTCTTCATAGAGGACACATGGCTCAAAATCATTATAATAATTATGATGAAAAAGTGATGGGATAAGGAATGAGAGGACCATGGTCAAAAGGATGAAAAATGAAGTGCCAAGCACTTTGGGTAACAATTTGACCATTTCTTAACATTTGTAATCTCATACTCTCCAAATGAATTTGACTAACCTGGGGGATTATTTCTAACATGTCCGTTTGTCCTGTTCTGACCACTTCTTTGCCCCATCTGACTTTGTTGATGATGCTACTGTGTTCCCAGATCTTACCAATTAGCCTGGCAAGTAAGGGGTATTTATTACAGAGATGAATGATGGCCAAAGCTACAACAAACAGTAAGATTCAAAGTTGTAATAAACCACACACTACAATTTAATAACGGTCAATGCCATGGAAAGATCATCCATTCATCCATCCATTATCTTTAAAACACTTATCCTGTTCAGGATCATGGAGGGGCTGGAGGCGATTCCAGCTGACATTGGGTGAGTCCCTGGACGGGTCGCCAGACTATCACAGGGCTGACACATAGAGACAGACAACCATGTTGGCAAGGGTGACTGAGCCACAGTAATACTTCAATCAGAGCATCAGCGGTTTGATCCTCAACTCCCCTAGTCAATGTCGATGTGTCTTTGGGCAAAATAGTTAACCCCAAATTGCTCGGCATATAAATGATCAGTAATGCTGCGTTCACACCAAACGCGTCACGAATTATTCGCGCGAGTAGATTACATACAAAGTCTATGCACAGACGCGATGAGACTGACGAGGCGCGAATTTGCGATGGCGCGACGCAATTGACGCGAATTTGCGGCGCGATTGACGCGAATCAAACGCCAAATCGCCCCAAACGCGCGAGTTGATATTTTTCAACTTCTGCGAAATATTCCCGTTACGCCCCGGCGCGATAGCCTATCAGCGTTGAGATGTTTCTCCTGTCATCACTGACGTCCTGCCGTTGTTGAATCAGAAAATAAATACTGTAGCCGTCTGTGTTCACCCAGAGCTCTACGATCAAATCGGCATCATTACGTAGTTATTTCGGAGTCCCTTTTTGTCGGTTTATTGCCGTTAAATCACAGCCAGATCAGTTTATGTTGTGTTCATACAGCTGTAGTAAACAGCGACGTGTGGCTTTGCTAGACACAGTGAACACAGCTCGATAAAATCCATGGAGCTCCTCTGGACTTTGTTATGAACCAGACATGACGGCGTTTAGTTTCCCGGGATATCTGTGACTTCCACAACACGTACTAAGCAGAAATAGAGGTTATTTTTTCATGGTTAATGGCGGACAGTTGAACGGCTTTCAGGGCGATAAGCCACGCCCCCTCTCCGGCGCGTCCAGCGCGATTCGCGCGATTCACACATGAACACAAATGGTCCCCGCCGTTTTGACTGGCGGCGCGAATGACGCGAATACGCGGCGCGATGATTTCGTTTGGTGTGAACGCAGCATAAGGGTCCTGATGCGCAGGTGGCACCTTACATGGTAGCCCCTGTCATCAGTGTAACAATGGGAGTGAATGGGTGAAGGATGACATGTAGCGTTAAAGCGCTTTGAGTGGTCAGAAGACTAGAAAAGCTCTATAGTCTGCTCTAGGTTTCACAGGGCTAATTATGATATATATTATAAATATTGTTAATTATTCCTGAAAATAACTTGTTCAAAATAAACAATTATTTTCTCCTTCCAAGCACAACTCTAGTGTTAGATGATACATGGTGAGAAATATCCTTCTCAACAAGGTCCTGATCTGACTGTTATGTTCTCGAATGGGCAAAAAGAGCCAACTAATTAAGAAAGAAAAGGTTGAAAGTAACTTCTACAAAGCAAACAGGCATCGTGATGCTTCAAGACAACACATGAAAGAGGACGATAGCAAAGGCAGTAGCTTAACTCATGTCCATTCATTTGGTCAAAAAAACAGCTACTGCTCAGGTTTCGATGATTGACCACAATGCAAAGCGGCAGCTACAGCGTGTGAACTTGTTGCTAGCATGTATTTGTTTGATGCCCTGGAGCAAGAACTGGCTTCACATTTGCAAGTTCAATATCATAGGATGTTGAAGCCTTAAAGTTGCTCAGTCAACTGCTCTGTAAATGTTTTAGTAAGATGAATTTGAGGATGGTACCAAAGACTGACAAGTTTCCACTTTGATGGACATTGTTGATGTCCAACTAGTACAATCAGGATTAAATCCCCACTGTTTGCCTTGACTGTAGTCTGCAAATATTTATATATATACTAAATACACAATATGCCATTTCTAACAAATCACCCATAATAGCTTTGATCTTATCTGCATGGTAACATCATTTGTTAGTGCCTTCAAACATTCTCCATTACAAAATAGTTTCAATGTTCTTATCTTGAAGTTATTCTATGGCTAAGGCTTGCTTAGGTTTGGACAAACAAAATAGTGTGTAAGAGTTAGGGAATGAACATGGTTTGGTTCAAATATTGACTTTGTGAAGGGGAGGAGCCCCAGGCAAAAATAAAATGTTCGTGCACTGGTCAATTTTGGGCTATTTTGCTTCCTTAACATGTATTCTCTCAGAGTATTAAGGAACCGTCATCATTGTTAAAAGAATAACTGCTTGGTGGAACTTAGAGTATAATTGTTGTCACAATGATCTTGACAGACAAGTGTCATTATTTACTTGCCGTTACAGGTCATTTAAACCTACACTAGGAACAACTGATGCTATCATTTCTACCAAATAGTCTCCTGAATTATGTTCCAATTCAACAAAACAGCATTTTTAAATAGCGAGGGAACGTCTTTTCTCCGATGTTACGTTTGTTTTTTGCCTAAAACGTTTTTCGAAACGGCAAAAACAATATGTAGAAATGTTGCAATGTTTATTTCATTTAAGAAGGGAAAATGAGGCTTTGCAGAATGGTACAATGGCTACATTTTATTCTAGAGACTGGGTTGCACTTTTCTTGGTAAGTCTCTCTTCTGCCTCAACAAGAATTTAGCTATTGCACTGGATTTTACTGCTCAATAGCACCCTTTCTTAATTCAATTGCAGTATTCACTTCACTTTAAATTTGTTGGGCATTTTCCATTAAATTGCATACATGCTTGAAGTTATCTGTCTCAGTGAGGTACTGGCAGGATTTGGAGCACAGGACCTAGAATATTAGTGGAAAATCCCCCAAAGGCTGACTGCTGTTTTCCCATTACGCCCCCGACTGGGAGCCTCCCACTTGCTAGCGAACTCTTAGATGCATGTCCGGCCGAGCTCCTGCTCATTATGGGACTTAATTGACTTAATCATTTAAGAAGCAGACGTCATGCATCTGCATCACTGTGTGTGTGTGTGTGGTGGGCTTTTTTTATATCAAAAATAATTCAATCAGGAGAAACAAGTCAGATGAATGAAAGATAATAGATATGTTATATGATATATGTGATGATAAAGTCTTCACAGAGTCTTTGGCGCATGGACTCTACAGGGAGATCTGTAATGGAGGGCCGTCTGCGCTGAGCAGCAGGAGATAACCCCCCCGTGGAGTCCAGACACTGGGGACGGTGGTGGCTGATGAGGCTGATAGAATGATGAAGCTGAACGTACTGAAGGTAGAGAGACAATCATATTCAAAAGAGACAGCAGCTAGATGATAGGCTAACGATGTCATTGTTTCGTTGTGCTATTGGATAGAAGAGACCAGCTGATCTAAACAGCTGATCTCATGATTGACAGCCCCGAACAATGACAGCATGAAATAATGAGTGAGCATGCGTGAGGACCTATAGGCGGATGTATGAGAAATAAACTACGGGCTGAGGCATCCAAGAGTATCATCTTCCTGATTGAACTTACACCAGAGCTTCAGTAGTAGCAGTAGACAAAATAATCCTTTTCAAGAGTTTTATATATTCAAAACATATTGCGATTTGGATTCTTTGGCCTGAAAACAAAGGAACATATAGCAAAACAACACAAACAGTAAGGGTGTATTGGACAGTGTAAGTGCTACTTCTGTCTGTCCTGTGGTAAAAGCACCCATCCTAACTTGAACGGCCCCTCTGATGAATTACTTCACAGTGTGCTAGTATTGTTGGGAAAACACTTCAACATTCATCTCGAGCACAATATGCGGCACAATGGACTGCGTTTGTCAGTGCTAAATGTCTCGCGGCTACAAAACAGCCCTGTTATATCAGTAACAGCTGCTCTTACATGGCATAGCATTGACATCCAAGATGGCTGCCGTAGCTTGGGGAAACAGGAAGTGGGAGGGTAGGGGTGGGGGCTTACAGTGCAGAAGACAACAGCTGGCTGACAGTCACAAATGAGTAAACAAAGGCTGCGCAACTCAGCCATTTATTATGGCATAAGTAGGCATTGTTGTTATTGTTGTCGGCAGAGAAAGGATGGAGGGGAGGTGTGTGTGTGTGTGTGTGTGTGTGTGTGTGTGTGTGTGTGTGTGGTGGTAGTGTTGGTGGTGGGGGGAGCAAAGAGAATCACCTCAGCCAGCACTAGACTTTGAAATCAATTATCGAGCATTCCTTGCTGTGACAACTGCCTCAAACACTGCAGTGTGTGCATACACCCTGACACACATGACGCACACATGAAAGTCACACAAACACACACATGCGCGCACACGCACACACACTGTCTCCCACACCTGACAGCAAGAGGAAGAGGAAATACATCACAGGAGTTGAGCCCTCCGCTGCTTCCTTCTCGTCTCCGTCTTGTTAAATGTGATGGCTGGAGGAGCTTGTATTTTATCTGGAAGTGGAGCGGCATTATGAGTTGAAAGCCGGGGCAACTCTCCAAGTGCTTACAGAGCAAACACTGCACTCAGCTTTTAGCAACAAAAGGGAGAGAAAAGGTACAGCAGGAGTGTGTAGAGCAATACTGACAGAACAGATTATTCTCTGCGTAGGAAAGCATGCATGTGTGTGTGTGTAGTGAGTGTGCATAAGGGGTACTAATGTGAACTCCTGTGTATGTAAGGCCTCTTTACTATCATACAGAGCTACAAAAACAGACTGCAAAGGCATATTGTACAAGAGCCACGTGTTTTGTATGCATACATTTGTGCATAAACCATGTCAAGAGTTATGATATGGGAATTTACATTTTCTTGAGTGTATGCATCTCTATACTTCTTGTGTCTATCATATTAAATAAGTATACAAATATATAAATATAATTTATTTGCTTACTGAACTTCTTTTTACTTTTAGGACACTTCCAGATTACTCTCTTAGTAAGCTTCAACACCATTTTTTAAGGGTGTGTTACAAAATGCAATTCCAGGCATGGAACATTCCATTCTCCAAACCGCTTATCCTCTTCAGGGTCGCGGGGCGCTGGAGCCGATCCCAGCTGACATTGGGCGAAGGCAGGGTACACCCTGGACAGGTCGCCAGTTTATCGCATATAGAGACAGACAAATATTCACACTCACGTACAATTTTGATTCTCCAAATAACCTAAGCTGCATGTCTTTGGACTGTGGGAAGAAGCCGGAGATCCCGGAGGAGACCCACGGGGAGAACGTTCAAACTCCATACAGAAGTACCGCCTGGATTGGGGATCGAACCGGGCCCCTCTTGCTGTGAGGTGACAGTGCTAGCCACTACACCACCGTGCAGCACTAGTAAAATCTTTTTATTTTTATTAACACAGCTTTGATCTACCCTGTTTGAAAAGGCCTAGAGCTAAAATGGCCTAATTTTGATAATAATATTCTATAATAATAATGATCCTCACTATTCATTTTAAATGAAAAAGTCTTTAAATACAGCATCAGCCTTTAATAGTAGCATATTAAAGTACTTAGTACTTTAGAATAAAGTTGATTATGACCCTGTCCTCAAAGGTACTTCATAGACATCATTGTCTCACTGCAGACTGTATTTGGAATTAGAACTAATAATACCAGTTTTCCCATTGATTTGATTTGATGCAGTAACATTCTGATAAGTACATTGTTTTTCAGTGCTGACTGTGATTCCTGATCATTAGGAGGGAAAACGGTCTGAACCTGGTTCTATCAGGGAATTCCGAGGACACTGAAGAAATATTGTAATGGTAGAGTATCAGATTGCTTCACATAGGTAGGATTTAGTTGTGTTATCAGCTTGATATTCAGGTGTGTGAGATGAATTATGGTGGATCTCCGGCATACGTCCACAGCCGATGTGGTCCGGCTAACAGTTTGGGTTTGGAGGTCAGAAGGGCTGCAGAGCTGCGAGCGCTCAGCCGGATAATAAGGGATTTTCCTCTTCGCCGTGAGGAAGATCCACCAGAGCCTCGATCCTCACACACTGCAACACACTCCTTTCATACAGAAACATAGTGCAGATGCACAATATCTCAGCAAACGTCTCTCTCCTCAAGTGAGTGTCAGGAAGTAGCAGCAGGTCAGGCTTCTTCCTAGGAAGGAAAAAATAAACTCCACTCCTGTAGGGCCTGGGCCATCTCTCTACCTGAACTCCTTCTTACCTCTCACTCTCTCATGCCACATATCAACTCATATCGACAGCTTCCCCCTCGCTCTGTCAGTATCTCTTCCTCCTCGGCAAACACTCCTGACATGCACCTCACTGCAGTATATTCTATTCTCTCTTTTCTCCTCTTAGTTTAGCCCCGCTCCCTCTCGCCTCAGAGCTCCAAACTCTGTCCCGCAAAGTGAATCATGTCCAGTGTTCTCGCTGTTCGGCGCTTTCAGGAGCACTTCAATTCAATAGCAATAATCCTCACGATGCAATAAGAGGGGGTTTTTGGAGAGAGAGCCATTCATTAGGCGACGGTGGACTGACGAGCCCATACTTCATTTGCAGGCACTCCCACTCATGGATCAGAGAGGTCTGGTAATCTCGTCCTGGTGACATCAAGACAACATCCTTTGTGGGATGCCTCGGAAAATTGATTTAGGAAACGCGTGGCGGCGCTCCCAGAGGCACATCACTGACAAATAGGTAGATTCTGCATGAATGTGCAGGAGGTATAGGTGGGAGAAAGAAGAGGTGTGGAGATCTGCATGACATTAATGAGAAGAGGAAGAATGAGACAATAGAAAGATGGAGTCAAAGCACAAAAGCACAATGCAAAGATTTTTCAAAAAGTAAGAGTTAGGAGAAATATTCTAGTCCACCGAGTGAGAGTCTCTGCACTGCAGGCGGTGAGACTGCTGAGGTGCTGCTGCCTCAGGCAAAGACCCGGGGAGGCCCCAATGCAGGCCAGACGTCCATCCTCCTCCTCCTCCTCACTGCCATTCTACATGACATCGACTGCAGCAGCTCCTGCCCAAAGCCAGAATCAATGGTGCCAGATTCCAGCCGCAGAGGTGTTTAGCTCCGCCTTGTTATTTGGTGGACCTTCAAACAAACTAGCGGGTTTTGGCCCGGAGGAGCCAAATGATGGGGATGAGCTCACCCCAAAGTAGCTGTGTTTGATTTAAATCTCTGGTTCAAGTGGTTCACTTTCACTTCATGCAGAGGAGTGTGCTGTTTGAAGTGATGTCTGTTCACACTACACTGAGAGGCAAAATGCTGGAGTCCTGGCTGCTACAGTATAACCTGCTCTATTGGCAACATCCAACTTTCACTTTTCTTCTACCTTAATATAGATCCATCTGAAAATCTCCTCACCATCCAAGCAGTCTCCACAGGCTGTCAGCACCACAGCTAAAAAATAGAATGAATATATTAATAAATAAAATGAAATAAGAAATGCATTGGCTACAGGGTTTGTCGGGTGCAACTTCAAGTCTGCTGACGAAGAGCTTCCAAACCAAACCTGCCCTAAAAGTGCTGCTTGGTGTTTTTGGAGACAGAGGCACGAGAAGCAGCTTATTCAAATTCAAAGACTTGCTGTTGCCAGGGTTCAACAAAGTATCGCCCTCCAGCTAATTTTGGGCTCCGGAGCTATTTGTTCCATGCTGTCTCAGTTGGACTGTTTTAGCATTCTCTACATTAACGGGCCCATCATAAATCATGCGGTATAACAAATGGACTTATCCTCTGCAGATAGTGCAGCTCCGTCCGACGCCGAGAACAAGAAAAGCAAAGGTCAAATGATTAGCCTTGGTGTGCCTGTGCACCTGTAATGATTGTGCTGAACCTTTGTGTTGGGCGCGTGCCTCCTCAGCACATGTAGCGCTTATTAAATACAGAACAGAGAGATAAATTAATGAAGGCTTCCTCCTGCTGCTTCTTTGGCCTCTGCATAACCTAGCAGTGATGACTGCGCAGAAATGTGGCCCGACTGTAGCTGTACTGTAACGCTGTGTTAAAGAACGCACTGCTACGGCAAAGTCACTTAGCAGCCACGCTGTAACTAATGCAGCACTGTATCTTTAACAATATGTTGTAATCCAAACGTTAGCTGTAAATAATGGACACAGTGACGATTGGATTTGACTCATGTGAGTCATTGAAGCACAAAGCATATTTGTTATTGGGAATTTTGGAATGATTTTATATTATTTAATGCTATAATAGAAAGAATATACAAACAGACTGGTTTAGGTAATATTTGTTTTGTATCCTCTTTCAACAATTTAGCTACATTTCTAATCCTATGATTTATCATCTTTTATAGATTCTCATGTATGACAATTTCCACAACAAGAGGATGTTCAAACAACTACTTTACTGCTGCATCTCCAGGTACACTGAAGATTTGTTTCTGTTTGATTTGTGTTAGGAACAAAATGACAGAGGAAAATACCAGTTTGGTTCCTGAGGTTTAAAACATAATTGATGAATGTTGCTTATCATACTTGTGATGTGAATGGGGAGATACCAACCCTTGATATATTACCATCAATATCCTTATACTCAAGGACGTGGATTTACAGACCTGACATGATCAGCTTATTTACGTCAGATCTCATTTTTTAGAAATACCTTTAATGGAACAGTCAGGGTGCAAGAATTTCAAACCAGAAATGGGACTAGTTTTTGCTAAAATATTTCCCAACATTCCAATTTGCAGTTCGGGTGATTTGAGTCTGTGAGGGACTCATCATATATTACCATCGCAACAAGCAGCTGGTTTCAAGAGTGTCAGCAGCTCAGGGGAACACCGGGCGCCTCGAATCACAGACAGCGGCACTTCCTGTTGACCTCACCACTGCCACCGCACCAGTCCAAAAGAATAATGCTGGCAGAAGTGAAAAACACCATACCAAACTGTTTTATGTGCTGCTTTAAACACTCACTGAGGACTTCATCCTCACCTTCCTCATTCTCTGCAATGTGTCCCCAGGCCTCCACGCTCAACATCCCAGCCATTTACTCTGTTTCGATCCCCAGCTTATGGCCAATTATTAGTACAGCTATAGGACGCAAATCGCAGAGTCAGCGAAAAATACAGTGCAAACACTCATTTAGCATGCCATCACAGGCATGGAGAGAGAGGAGGGAGGAGGGAAGAAAGGAACAGAGGATTGGAGCTTCCCCAAATAGGATGGAAATGATAGTGGTGGTGGTAGAGCACTCTTTACAGATGCAGGCTGGAGAGAGAGGGAGATCATACCAAAATTGTGCAGCTAGCAAAATGCAAATGAAGAATAATCTACTATGCAGGTAACCAATACCAGAAAGAAAAGAATTTGGGGATTTTCTTTTTCCTTTCCTTGTTTGGTTACATAACGTAAGGAGGTTTTAAATCATGAAATGTAAGGCTTGGGGAATGGGGGATGTTGAACAACTCGTAAAGTTTGGGATTCCTTACAGTGCAGAACCAAACATGGAAATAGAATGGTAACAGAAGGTCCAAGGACAGAGGATGTGGTATGTTCTACAGATTGTAAAACCTTCTGAGGCAAATTGGTGATTCGTGATAATGGGTTGTACAAATAAAATGAAATAGAATTGAAATTCATGTGTTAATAATCCATTCGAGATAAATTCTAGGTTAAGACATGGATGAAACAATTGATTCAATTCACTCACTAGCATTTCGCTGAGAGACAAATCAACAAAATAGCTTACACTTGCTTTTCCCATGACGTCTAAACATTTCTAACATTTTAAATAGATATATTACCTTTTAACTTCTGGTAGACAAGTCACAATAAGCGTTTATTTGCATATAGAGGTGAGATCCGATCACAAGTGGTCACTGGGGACACATTCTAATGCCAGGTGTGTACTGATGTACTGAGAGCTGTCCACTTGTGATCGGATCACCCAAGACCCATGTTGATGCCAGGGTCATTGCAGCGGTCTCCTGGCTCAAAGATGGGTGTTTGTTTGACCCGTCCACCGGAGTGGAATGAATGGCAGTCAATGTTTGGAGCCATTGTAAATACACCCTGAGGACGAACTTGAGGACTATCTGCACCTCGCTGTAAAAGCCTCCTGAAGAAATAATCCAGGACTGTCCATGCTTTATAGATGTGAGCACATCTTAACACTGGCTAGACCGGACTAACAGCTGAGAATAGTCTGGCTCGATGCTAGAAAGCAGGCACTGACTAAACCAAACTAGGCTATCTGTTAACTTTGTTTGAAGTCATTGTGTATCACATGCATAATTCTAGGGTAAATATTCTTGCTGAATTACAACTGCAGCTTTCAGCACAGCATGAGCAGGAAGAACGTTGGACATTCAGAGCAATGATCGATGTGCCAACTGAAGGATGTAGCTGCGGTGACTATGAATGCCAAACATCACATACGTTTCACATCTCCAAAGCACACAGATGGAAGACAGCAAAGGGAATGTAGATTCCATGTTAGAATAAAATACATCCACGATGACACTATAAATACAAACTGATTACAAGTCTATTCGCAAAGTAAAGTCAATTGATAAGAGAAGACATGAAAAAGACACAGGAGCAGATGTAAAGTGTGGTTTGACCCGAGCCACAGCCGCTATTTATGGCAGGTCTTTACCTCTCCATGTAGGAGGCAGTGTGTTCTGCTGCGCTGCCCTCATATTAAAACCCCAGCCATTAAACAGCACTCGGCCAAAACATTAGCAGCCGCCCAGGAATTAATTGAATATAAGCTTGTTCAGCCCATGCTGTGATGTGGCACGAAGACACACACACACAGATGTGGATACAGTACATGTGCTTGCAGGCTTACGGAAAGCCAACAGGGTCACAACTCACTTCTCTTCCTCTGCAGTATTCAAGGATACTTCAACAACTGCAACTTTTCTCTCAACTTTTCCACCAGCTGTGTCAACACTGACGTCGCCAAAGTAATTGCTGTCCCCTGAAAACATTACAAAACTGTCCAATGAATTCTAATGTAAAAAATGTAAAACAGTGTATCCAGATTATCTGAACCTCTTTATTTGAAATGTAGGTCAGATCAGCTTGAACAATGACAGTAAGTACAGCAGTTCAAAGTTGTAGAAGGAAGTAAACAGGTGGATGATAACAATGGAGAGGTCGATAGAAAATGTTGTTTTGTCATTCAAACAAGCTTGGCAGTTTGTTCCCAACCTGTCTGATCGTCTGGCTGCTTGTGTTTCCTGACATGGCAGATTCTCAGATCTCCGCAATTAACTTAATGACTACGATGGAATTATTACTGATTGGAATGATGGCCTGAAAAAAAGTTTGACATTTTATTTAACAAACACAAGTAACACAACTGTGGAACTCCCAGCAACATCCTGGTTCTAATAAACCTGAATCCTCCTAATAGAAATGTCATATGTGATATCAATTAATGCACGCAGGTAATTAACACTAGGAACACCAAGACTCTAGAACAGGGGTCACTAATAGGCTACGGACCCAGACGCTGTCCTATCCAGACCGGATAATTGAGAATTATACATTTTGAGGGAGCGCTTCTATTTGAACCTGCACAACTTTTCTAGCCTTTACGTCACTCAGCCAATCAAATATGTGTATTCCAAAATGCATCGTGAGTCGAGAGACGGGAAAAGAGAGAGCGAAGTGGGAGAAGTAAGTGAGTCCGAGGAGCAATTTCACATGGCGTGCTCTAAAAAGAAAAAAGTGGACCGTGAAAAAATAGCTTTTAACAAAGAATGGACGGACTCTTATTTGTTCATTCTTCCTGCTACAAAACCTCTCTCTCTCATATGTTCAGATACCGTGGCCATTATTAAAAGCGGCAACGTGAACTACGAGACCAAACATACATCTTTTGAGCAAACATACCCACTCTGAACTGAGGGCAAGATGTTAAGATGTGTAGAGACTGTTTATTATAAAGTTGACTGAGACCGTTATGATGTTGATATGATGATGATGTGAGTTAACAAAAGAGAAGAAAAAAAGTTAACTCCAGCGACACTCTTTCATTTTCATTCATTTTTCTAAAATCAAGCACTTTCTTTTAGATGCAAGTTTTTCCCAAAAAAATGTTTGTGCACATTTATTGATGTATTTATAATCCAACCAGTTAAATTTGAAAACTGAGAATAATAATTGTTCAAATATAATTGATGTGTACTTTCTTTAATTGATTTGACAGTTGTTACACAGAGACATCACTACTACTCGGCTTCTTGAATATATATGGCACTAAATAGCGCAAGTTTATCGTAATGTTCCGGACCTTTGCACGAGGACATTTTCTCAATCTGGACCTTTTGGAGTTTTAATTGAATACCCCTGCTCTAGAACGTCCGCCACCACCATGGTGTGCCAGAGTGTACTATGTAATTACATTAAATACATCAATAATATGTTGGTTATGAGGACGTTATGAGGAATAATGGTCAATAAACAAATTATCATTGAACATTGAGCAGGATATGCAACCTTTTTGACAATTTACAATGTTTATATTTCTGTCTAACGAACACCAATTTATGTCTAAATCTAATCTCAAACGCATTGTACAACGGAATAATGTGAAAAAAGAGACCTCATATGGTAATAATGCGTAATATGGCAACTGCAGTCAGAGGAAAAAATGCTCAGAAATCTTGTTTATTTTGGTACCTTCTCGTCTTCAGACAATATTAAAACACACATTTGAAGTCGTTGGCTGAAAGGTTTGTCGATTTTACTCAAACAGACTTATTTGCATTGTAGAAACCCAAACGGTCTGTCAGACCATCTTGGCAATCCTAGTGTTAAAACATATGTATTGTATCAGACAACATTATCAAAACACTGCATATTTGCAAAGTTTAAAGCTGCATTGATAAGCTAAACAGGACATTTTAATTTATAATGGTAAAGGTTTGTGATGGTTAGTTTCAGAGTGAACGAGTTACATTTAGACCCCTTATAAGTAAATTGTATTTGTTGGAGCAGCTTTGATATTTCTTATTCTCGTTTTATTCTGTTACATTTGGATACATTTTTCAAGCTCTTTATTTATTTTCATGCAGAGTCCTTTAAGAGGCTGCTGGTCCACTGGTGCTGTGTTATCGCACATCCCTCATGATATTCAGATGAGACAAACCCTCCTTGGTGTCACTTTTTCCATAATTGAAGTTGGTGCATTGTTTCCAAATAGCACTTATTGTAATTACACTTGGGAGACACAGACTGGGAACATTGTCCCAGTGTATCTGTAGCAGATTATCTCACCCAGAGGGTAATGGATATTTTATCAAACTAATCATAAACACACTTCATTACTTGAGGGAGGCCATCTGTGGTTGAAATTATGTCTCATCCACATAAAACAAAGAAGTAGGATATGCCGGTAGTTTTCTTTTGGTTTGTTTTGTTTGTGCCTTCCGCTTTGTGGAAATGTTCTAAGGTTCTCCATCCCCCCACATCTAGGGCTGGTCTAGATCATGACCTTTGACCTTAATGTGGAGGGGTCAAGAGGACAGACGTCAATCAGCACAATCACGATTATAATCACAATTATTATATTCCATAACTGCATCATGTATACACATGCACACACTACATAATATATAACTACAGTTTCTCCTGCAGTGTCTGTACAGCCGGTCTGGTTATTATCATCTTGTTTGTTAGCTGCTGTAGCCGGAGTGAGCAGAGTTCCACCCTGATTAACAATCAAGGCAGAGCTGCTTATTTGCAGGCTTCTGTTTGATTCATGATCCACAAGCTGCGAGTCAGTGCAGGGTCACAAAGTCTTTTCATGAGTTATGAGAGTATTTAGTGGGTACTAGAGAGCCATTAGCGCTGGCTAATCACCACAGGTGTGTGTATGAGTCTGCCCTGTGGGTGAGGTTAATTGCAAGTAGGAAGGACTTGGATTCCGGCAGGGGTCCCAATGAGTGGAGGGGAGGTGAAGGGAAGAAGTAGACTGGGGTCAAAGGTCAGATACCTGCTCAGGGCAATTTCTACTGTAACTCATTTTCAGAATCAGGGTCAGGGGGAGAGAGCTCATGCATGCACACACACACACACACACACACACACACACACACACACGGTATGCATAGAGCTCATTATCTTTGTTATGTTTTTTTAATTTGGAAAATTGTCAAATGTTAAGATAAAAAAAGGTATAAAATCAATATAATGAATATATATACCATTTATTAGAGTGAACTGTATTTTACGATGAGAGAGTTGTAATGATTGTAATCCACAGAGAGATCGAGCAGACCAGAACAGAGTCATGAAACAGAGGCTGGAGCCACCAGCACCCCATGCCTCTGGTGTCCATCCTATGGCATGAGGTAGGTGAGTGGTAAAGTGGGACTGCGTTCTGTGGTTCATTGTGGGGGTAGCAGTCTTCTGCTAAAGTTGCTCCTGTGCGTGACCAGCACTTCATGGAGAGGGAGAGAGCCATTGCCCATGATGCTCCGCAGGTTGTGCAGCATCTTCCTCTGTGACAGCACAACCAAACAATCAAGCCCCACCCCCAGGACAGAGCCAGCCTTCCTGATGAGCTCATTGATTGTTGACTGTCCTCACCCTGCTGCACCAGCACAGCAAAAAAAATGTCACTAGCTATCACTCACTGGTGGAACATCTACAGCATGGTACAACCGACTCAAGCCTCCACAGGAAGAGGAGTAGGCTCCAGCTCTTCTTGAACACGGACCTTTGTCCTTAGCCCAGAGGCCCATACTGTGGCCGACCACTCAGATAGTCCACGATCAAGGACACCAATGTCTAACTGCATCGCCTTCAGAATCCCCCCTAGCAGGGCCGGCCTGGATGATGTTGAACGCGCTGGAGAAATTGAAGAACATGACTCTCACAGTGCTACCTGTCCCATCCAAGTGAGCATCAGCACAATGAAGTGTCTTCCACTCCCACCTTTGACTGGAAGGCAAACTGAACGGGGTCCAGGGAAGGTTCAACCAAGGGTCATAGATGTGACAGGATCAGCCTCTCCATCATATTGTAAGTCAGTGCCAGTCTGGAGGCGTTAGGGAGAGCCCTCTCAGGTACCGGAAGCAGGCAGCATGTCTTTGGAATTTCCTGAACTTTTTTTCTTTTTTAGCTGACTGCTCACTTAGATTAAAGTCACATAGTCAGAACACGTCATTTCAAAGAAGAATTCTCAGCCAGTGGCTCTGACGGCAAGACATTTTGGAAAACAGTCAAATCCATGGAAAACAAACTTGCTTCTCCGTATCTACCCACTTCTATGATTTTTGATGACATTGTTGTTACTGATAAACAACGCATGGCCACACACTTCAACCAACATTTCGTGAAATCGTCTAATTTCTTTGATGCAGTTGCCCCTGAAATAGATTCATCTAACACGCTTACTTCATCACCCAGCGTTACCATCTTCTCCCTTCAACCTGTTAAGGTTTCGGAAGTCCTGGATGAACTTAAGTTAGATTCAAACAAGTCAGCTGGTTCTGATGGGATTGACCCTGTGTTTTTAAAATCAGCCGCTCATATTATTGCTTCCCCTATTACAAGCCTGTTTAACCTATCATTTAATTTGTCTGTTTTCCCCCTTGACTGGAAATTGGCTACGATTGGAACTTGAACGCACCAAAATGTAACTAAATAGAACCTCCATATCAGAGCTGTACGGCTCTTTCACTAGCGTTATTAGCTCTACTATTGCAGATTTCATCATTATAAAGCTAGCGTCTATAAAGCATTAATGGCGATCTTCAGATCACATATTTTGTACTGAATATAGGCTGATGACAATTGGCACTACAACCTTTTGCCACACTATGATGGATAAATGGTGTAATTCAGTAGCGTGCATTTTATACCTGGGCCTTCAGTGCTGTCCTACTACAGTTGAACCACCTCCTAATAAGCTCATTATGACGCCACAGCTACAGGTTATTATTTGTTTCTAGGGGTGTAACAATACACATATTCATATTAAACCGTTCAGTACGAGGCTTACAAACCGAACAATACGTTTGAATAATACTAGTGCATTTGGAAAATGCAGAAGCTTAAATTGTGGGAAATATAATGTTTTCGGTGGACTGCGTTCAACATGGCAACGCACTCAACGTAACAGACAATGTGCCGTCTGACACGCCCACCACGTAAGAAAAACATTGTACTCTGGTGATGCACATGTGTTCTGGGAGGTACACTATGCTAAACTAGCTTAGCAGGAAAACAACAGCAGCACACACGCTACAAACTCTCCCCGCAGTGTTTAGCTGTTCCCTCCTGATTCAAACAGGGCTAAAGCAATCGCCACAAAATCTCCATTTCTCCAGACCATCATTCTCGCTTTGTTAAAGAAAACAAAACCCCAAACAGAGAATCAAATGTCCGACCCTAACCCCGCGCATGCCGGGATGCTTCGTCATTAACGGACAATGCATATAGTCAAAATCAATGTAATTAACACAATGACAAGAACAAACTCACAAGAACCAGTCACATATATTTATATGACAACAAAGCAACAAATCAATGCAGCAACACTGCAGCGCTAAAACACATATTCCACCGCACACTGAAGAGCACGAGCCATTCAAATATTATTCACATCAGAGGGAACAATATTAACCAGATCATATAAACGACACCATAGACAAATTAACACAGTAGTAACTCTACTGCAGATGTAAAAACACAAAAGCACTTCACTTACCAAAGCTGCTGTTCACTTAAAGACAAAGTCCATCCTCCTTTCTTTGATTACAAAGAGTTCAATGACGCGGTTGAACAGAACATCGGTGCGGTTCAGTTCCAGCCAGAGGTCCTCCTGTGAACGTGTGAGTTGAGTTGTAGATCCACTCGGGTCTCAGCAAAAGTTTTCAAAAGCACCGTAGCTTGTAAGTGTCCTGTCGTGCTATGGTGTTGTGTTGCTGCCTTGGTTAGCCACCTCAGGTTAGCGTAGCGTAGCTCCAAACACCAAGACGCTCAGTTGCAAATAAACGCATTCCCAGCAATAAAATGTGCAACGCTTCTCCAACACTGTCAGCCAGAAATACCGTCCGTTTGGATAAAAGCTCTCCTTAAAACAAGCTGCACTGGAAGCAGAGCAACTGAGGAAGACAGGAGCTGTGCAATGAGAAAATAAGCTAATGGGAAAAATAATTATAATACATGTAGTGTATTTATGAAAAATTATTAAATTATAAAATAGCTATAACTTTGTGATTCTGTTTAGGCCAGCAGAGAAGGCTTTGCTGGCCCTGACGGCCCACCACTGGTGTAATTAAACAGCGGTTCACATGACTCCCTGATCATTTTCTATATCCAAAATGCTCCTACACTGGAGATTTCACTGCACACACACACAGCCCTCTATGTATTAATAACAACACCATACATATCGTAGCTTTTATCAATTCTTATGGTTATGAAACTGTGACTAATATAACCCCGGCATATTAATCCCGGCATTCCTAATTGCAATATTAATAGTTTATATAATAAATTAATATAATATAAAAGGCTGCTACTTGGCGTTCTTGTATCTGTACAATATTGCCAGACAAAAATCTATTAATTTTTTTAAATTTAATTATACTATATCCATTTTTTTCTCCTCCCTAACCCTAACTGTACTATACTGTGATTATACTACCTTAACCATAATCATTAATCAGTGTGTTTCAGTTATGATTGTATTGTGAAACTGCTGATTGGTGAATATACTACATTGCTTTGGGGGCCACCATGGCTCACTGGGTTAAGAGGGTTGTCTGGGAACCGGAAGATCCTCGACTGGGACGTGTCACGTGTTGTAGTGTACCTGAGCAATACACTGAACCCCCGGCTCCCCGGGTGCCTGTCATTGGCAGCCCACTGCTCCCTATATACAGGGATGGGTCAAATGCAGAGACAAATTTCCCCCTTAAATATAGTATAATAAATTAAAAATTGAATTAAAAATTGCTGGTGTTATTCACTGAAACGTCAAGGCCCGTGCTATATCTAAAATTTCTGTAGGCATATTATGTATTGGGTAAAATGTATGTTTTTGTGCAACAAAAGCAGCTGAAAGGGTGGCAGCT
The DNA here is from genome assembly GCF_050575085.1 of Anarhichas minor. Taxonomy (NCBI): domain Eukaryota; kingdom Metazoa; phylum Chordata; class Actinopteri; order Perciformes; family Anarhichadidae; genus Anarhichas; species Anarhichas minor. The sequence goes on along the minus strand of NW_027466463.1, from coordinate 3,306,246 downwards.
TGACATAAAAAGGTTCAGTCAGACAAGATTCAGAAAGCAACCTCTAAAATATTCACTTGACCTGCTTTGTTTGCTCTCCTCCTCCCTGAGGCACGCTACATCCTTTAACTCTTTCTTTTGCTTTATCACCTCTTTCTTCACTTTTGACCTGTTTTAGAGCTTGTGGTTGACACAGAGGCCTCTTCCAAATCACATCTACAGGCTACTTGCCTCCACATTCTCCAGCATCCTCCCTTGGTACTGCACAGTGTGTAGATTGGATCAAAGTAAATCCAGGGATGAAAAGAGTACTACAATTTCATATTCAAGTAAAAGTACTGTTACTTTAAAGATATTTTACTAAAGTAAAAGTAGTTAGATTAGCAAGTAAAAAGTAGGTTAGTTAAAATGTAGTCTGAGTAAACGTTACTGCATGATATCCTATAACCCCAATTTCCAATTGGGGTTATAGGATATAGGGTCATCAATGCTAGTTAGCTAGCTAGCATTAGTAGATCCTAGATCCGGAAGATTAGTAGACCAACCCGTAAACTAGCCTGAGACAGTGGCGGGCCGTGCATTTTATACCTGGGCCTTCTGTGCTGTCCTACTACAGTTGAATAACCTCATTATGAGCCACAGCTAGGGTTATTATTTATTTCTAGGGGTGTAATACTACACGTATTCATATTAAAGCGTTCGGTACGAGGCTTACGAACCGAACAATATGTTTGAATAATACTAGTGCATTAGGGATACAACATCAAATTTAATGGGAATGCAGTAAAACTACACAAAGAAGAAGAAAAAACATGTCAAGCTGAATGAAAAAATCTGCTAAAATTTAGTATAGCCCTACTTAAGCCTTGCCACTAACTGGACTACTGTATATTCACGGGGACAAGGCCTGAAGACTTTGACTTTATTCATCAAGCAACTCCAAATTATGTTTAGTGATCTCAACATCTAATTTATTTCAGATTTTAATGCATTAGTAATTTATATCAATACCATTACAATACATGTACATAGCTTACACGATAAGGGTAATGTCTCAGCTGCTTGCTGCAGATTTTATTTCCTGTGCATAACAGGACCAACGGGCAAATTCCAACCACTACATCACATTTGAATTGATTTTCTTCCTATAGCCGTCTCTACTTTGCAAGAGCTTTGGTTCGAATATCATGTTTCAGTCCGTGGATTTTTTTGTCTGTGTTCACTTTGGCTTTTTTTGCAGTAACAACCTCAGCAAAGACATTTGTAATGTCTGGTGTTGATATTTGTGTAATTTAACTAGCCAGTGTGTGTACATTGAAAGTTGTTGCTAATTGAAAGTTAACAACACCTAATTGCATTATGCTGTTGATTATGATGTGAAAATTCAAAATTGAAATTGCCACAAAGCTAATTATTTCTTGTGCATCAAAAGTCTTGATCTGCATTGCGAGCAAGAATGGTAGAAAGACCATTAGCCAAAGCAATGAGACTGAAAGGCGGTGCAGACACAACAAGTCCTTCTTACAGTAAATTATTCACTTTTAACATCCCTCCCATGCAGATGACACAGGGATTACAATAATTTAAGTAAAAGCTGATTTTGAGACTCAGCACCGAGTTAAACCAGTTGCATTCTTTTTTGTAGGTGACCTCTTATCTTTTTACAAATTAATAAAAACTGTGCACTAACTCTGCCTTCTAAGCCATGTGAGCCCTTGCCCCCCCCCCTTCCCTGCAGTCTCTTGCAGCGTGACTGACTGACTGGCTGACAGAATAAGTGCTGATTACAGGTTATCATCTCCAGTGAGGGTGATTAGTGGAGGTGCAGAGCAGCCCAGGAGCTAGTCTTGTCAGGGACCCTCTGAGGAGGATCAAGGGGGGCTACAGAGCTCCACCACCAGCCCAACACGCTCCATCTATCCTCGGGCACAAAGTGGATCAACCTCCCATCACCCCACCATCTCCTCAAAAAGTGCCATGCTGAAAGGGCAGAGTGAGAAAGGTAGTATTTCAGTTGGTATTGAATGAAGCAATGGTTAGTAGTATTTAAGGCCGAACTAGATTTTTTTTTAGAGTAAAGCTTCTCATTTGCCAACAATGCTGAAAGCTTATTAATTTCAAGAAATATCAAGGCCCCTTGTAGTTTCTTCACTCCAATTGTGTCACAGAAACCAAAAGTATCGATTGAAACCTTACAGTATTTTAAAAGAATATATAGTCAGTCATGCATACTGAACTCTACTATTTTAATATAAATGAAATCAGCAACACAGATATTGAATGTCTTTTTAATTAAATCATAAAGGGTAAGTATGAAATTGTATTTCTCACGATGTGTACTATAATAGTGGGTGAAAATCCTGCAGTTATAAAGATAAATGTAACATGGTAACATGGCCTTCTTTCACACTTACATTGGACCCCTGCCATCAGTGTATGAATGGGTGTGAATGGGTGAATAATGACATGTAGTGTGAAAGCGCTTTGAGTGGTCGGAAAGACTAGAAAAACACGATACAAGTACAGTCCATTTACCATTTACTCCTGGCCAGCCGTTTGGCCTCAGGGCTAACTGTAGCCATACAAACTCATTGCACTATGCTGATGACATTCTGTACTACTTGCAAGTCGTTTTGCTGAAAACTGTGGTCGCCTGCTGGCGATACCAGATTCTGAGTCATTGATTACTAACTCACAATACGATACCGTCAAGATCCGTTGTCCAAAATAAAGATGGTTTCACAATACAGCAATTATGCAATACCCGGTTCATTGCAAGACAGTCATATACAAAACATCACCATATCAAAAATAGCCCTTAAAAGAAAATTGTAATTATGCGTTGAATTATGTGATGTTTTTATACAAACAAATAAGAACATTTCAAATAAAAGGCTGGGCCAGAGGGCTGTTAGTGTCATGGAGGTATGAAGAGAACGTTAGTGTTGGATGTTGAATGGATGTTGAATGTGAATACAATGAAGAGATAGAAATCAGCCTAGACAGCAGCAGATCTAGTGACAGCAATACCAGTGAGCACCCGCTCACCAGAAAATCGGTATTGATAAATATATGACAGGTTAGATTATTAATGATCGCGAGAAGTAATGTTGAAATAATGGTTTGAGAGCATCGTCTGTACAGAGGCAAAAGTCCTTTGTGTTGGTAAAACAACCGGTGGGCCGTGTCAGTTTATAGACGCTAGTTGAGAGTGAACTAGAGAGGAAATTCCCTTTTTGGATTCAGACCAAATAGTTGAAAACTTTTTGCGTTTTTTGATTAGAACTTGTGTTCCCCTCATGGCTCTCTAATGCAATAAAGCCACTATACCTTTATACTAACGACACAATCCAGCCAATGAAAGCCATGTAGGCAGGATTTGGAATGGGGAAGTCAGCTTCACGTGCCAGAGCCATGACCTATTCCAAATAACTACACCACTCATGCAATGTTTTTTTTCTTTGGAGTAAGCCGTGAAAATAATTATTTTTCCAGATTCTTTTTTCACTCCCTCAACCAATGATTTAGGTATGTAAAATCTATGAATTTCTTCGATAAATACGACCCCATTACTTGCAAATGATATGACACCTTTACCCAGCTGACATTAACATCATGTTGACATCAAAAAGGAATTTATGTCAGACAATCAGGGTAAACTAGGGTATATTGGTAATAATGTCACTCTCATCGTTTATTTTTGCTAAACTTTCATCATGCACAACAAGTTATAATACAACAGATTAATATATCAAATAAAAAGTGGACTCAACACAATTAGAAACTTAAAGATGAAAAAGAGGCTAAAAGGTACGCTTCACCGCTTCAGTGAACATTTATTTGTGACAAAAGAAATGTGATTGAATAAACAGTCTTACCATTCACATTTATGTAAGAACCTCCTAAAAAAAAGGGTAGTCTTATCATCTAACAGGTCAACTGGCAATAAGTATGACTGTTGACTTCTGCGTTAAAAATTGCCTAATAACGTACTGCATAATAACATACTTGAGTAAACTCAAATAGTATGTCTTCTCTGCATCACATGACTGTATCAATCACGACATAACTAATCTGAGCTACCATTGAAGGGAAATCGTTCTTCACAAATGTAAATCAATATTACCTCTTCTACTCATTTAATATTTTCCAGTATTATTTTAAGGCCAGTTAGAATTATAAAATACTTAAGTGTTAAATATATTTTCTGTAGAACACTATATGTGAGCTCCTGCATTTTCCCTCTGTTTTCAACTTTTCGTTAACGTGATTCGCCATCATTGGTAAATATTTTTTTGTATTGGTTACTTATTTGAACTGTATGCCTCTCAGCTAGGCAATGGACAGTCTGAAGGAACCCATAACCCTAGGAATACTAGTTACTACAATTTTAACAGACCTTAAGTGTACCCAATGGACCCTAACATGAATCATAGCTCAATCAATTAAATCAATTTGATAATAATTACCATTATTACACTTTACATTATACATTCAACCAACACTATTACCTTCTTTCCATTACAAGCACCAAAAAACTAGTGATGATGATGATGATGATGATGATGATGACTACAGTTTTTTATCCAAAGAGCGAAGACAAAGTGATCTTACAGATGATAAGAGACTGAAGAGAGGAACTGGGGTAAAAGAGAAGTGAAGACAGACAAGACAGTTGAAATGAGAGGAGGGATTTTGTGATGCAGAGATTGACAGTGTCCTTTCAAACAACAGAGAGAGTCATAAATGCAGCTTGCCTGCCTCTAAAAGCATGAGTGTCGTTAAATCAATAATTCATTTACTTTAATGAGATAAGTACTCGCAAAACTAATTGCACACCGCCCCATTTAGCCAAGCCAGTCAGGGCCTTAATGCAAAAGATCTCATTGCTATTGTAGCTGCAGGACAGAAAGAGAATGAAAAGGGAGACGGATGAATGGAGATGGAGAGATTGAGGAAGTAACAAAAAAAAAGAGAGAGGGGAAGACAAATCAAAAGCATGATAGAGAAAGTGGAATGGGAGATGGAGGGAAAAATATATATGCAAAAGACAGCAGTATACAGAAACTAACTTCTGGAAAAATGTGATCTCTCCTCCTCTGTTCACTGATGACTCTGTACTTTTTTACCATAATTCCTGCTGAGACTAGAGTTACAAGAGTACCAGTATCATAAATGCCTCTGATACAGCCTAAAATGCTGGGTCGGGTCTATCATATCATTTACCAGCTCACCTATGCTTCACAGGAACAGGAACAACAACAACAACACGAGTCACTCACTACCCGATCCATACATCCCACCTGATCGGCAAGGCACATGTGCAACTCTTAACACAGATGAAAAAGATGCAAGTTTGCTCATTGGTTAGCTGCTTCCATCATCAAAAAGAATCACTGCGACAGAAATCAATGATGGAATAAGTTAACACGTGTGGCTTGCTGCCTCTTCCTCATCGCTGTTGGGAGTTCTACATGTGTAGTGCTGATTGGGTAGGTGCTAGTAGATTTATTAAAGTTATTTTTAAGTCATGACTGATTATCAAACTAGATAATAAAAAGTTCCATTACAGTAAATTAATGTACTGTATGATTTTTTTTTTTTTTTTTTTTTTTTTACAAAGGGTTGAACCGGTGACAGCCCATACATCAATGACACTGACAATCATGTCACATATCTACAGGGTTAGTAGAATATAGCTATTGAAAATAATAATGATCAGAATATTTTGTTTTTTAACTCACTGGTAATAGATAGGCCAACACGGAAATTGATATCGGGAATGAAAAAATGGTATAGGAACAGTGTCCAGGCTCATGGGCTTTGGTATTGAGTCAGAGTTGTTGGGAGTTTTGGAGACCAATGAGTTTTTGGAAGCAGTGTGTGTCATACAGGACAACCTGTACAAGGTGTGACAGCAAGGTGTGAAAACAGGAGGATCAGTATAGTATTATGCATTGAATTATGCATTTGTAAAGCACTGACAGAATGTGTATGAAAGAGAGTCTTTGTCTTTGTTAGCAGCGGTTGTGAAGTCAAAGTGAATATTTGAAATTGGCTCCGGTGTTGGTGATGATGGTTGGAGATGTTGCCGTGCCAGCCCTTACAATCATTCTGTGGTCCTTCACTGAGGAAGTTGTGGGAGGGGGGGGGCATTGAGGTGCTGGACCTTGTTTATCATCTGATGAGGCTTGATAGTATTTAAAGCAGAACTGAAGTTGATGAAGAGGATTGTTACAAAGTTGCCCAGTGATGGGTTGTAGCAGGGGATGGAGGAGACATGCTACAGCACCCTCTGTTCTACTCTCGGCCCTAGGAAGACTGTTGGTGGTCCTGCTGTAGACTGACAAGTGGAATGATGGTCTTCCGCACCAGATTTTGCAGGCATTCAATGATCATTGAGGTGCCCACAACTGCCCCCGATAGTGATTCCTAGGACGGGATTTATTTGGCCTCGGTACATTAGTGGATGTTTTCTAGAGGGTGGGAATTGTTGAGGTCCTCTAAAATTGTAGAACAGTATGTGGAGAACAAGGGCGAGCTCCATGGCACTGGCCCACAACACTCTTGCAGGGATACTGTAGAGTCCTGGGGCCTTGCTTGATTTGCCGCAGCTCTTGGACGACCAGTACCTGGATGGGTAAAGCTCTCAGCAACTCTTCACACTCAAGAGCTCAATAGTTAGGGTGTAGAATGTGTTAAGGTCATAACACCCAGTGAGGGATCTGTGTATCTGAGTTTACAGTGTGATTTAATGAGGTCATAAAAGGTCCCAGAGTTCATGTGTGTCAACTACTGAGGGCAGCAAACACACCGTGAATGGCTACTATGTCAGAACTACAATGGGATAACATTGAATCTGTTTAAGCGTCCAAACAAACTGGGCTGGTAGGATTCACCAAACCGTTACGACAACTATACTTCCTTCTCCAAATGTACAGCATCAAATGTTGTCTTCTGCATTATGCATTGTCAAGTGTGTGCATGCTTCCTGTGAATCCCTTTTGTGTGGATACACAATTTCAATTTAAGAAGTGTCCGGCTTGACTTTCATGCAGGAGACCAGATTTTGGATTACGTCACAGGCATGTTTGTTTTTAAATTTGTGATCACACGTTTTGTCCTAACCTTACCATACCTTAGTCAGGCTGTTTTCATATAATGTTTATAATTAGAAAAACATAATTCATGAATTATTATTATTTGTATATTCCACAAAATAAACGTGTATTTAATCCACATAATCGTGAACCAGGAAGTATAAACTCTGCGTAGGGTTTTCACCAAAGACCGCTGTGGTTTCCTATGCCAAACCAGATATCAATGTTAATTTATTTGTCATGTAACTTTCACACATATATAGTTATTTCAACCCAAACTACAATCTTTCTTCAACCTAACAAAGTTGTTAAGCTAAACTTAACAAAGGTGTTCCCTATTTTGTTTTGAGTGCAGTCTCGGATGTGTTTGGGGAGAGTTCCAGAGGGAGGGGGCAGATATGGAGAAGGCTCTGTCACCCCATGTCCGGTGCTTGGTCCTGAGTGGAAGAGACAGGAGGTTGGCATCAGAGGAGCGGAGCCGATGGGAAGGAGTGTGGTGGTGAAGCAGGTCGGTGAGGTAGGAGGGGGCCTGATTGTGGAGGGCTTTATGAGTGAGGAGAAGGATTTTGTATTGGATCCGTTGTGGGATGGGGAGCCAGTGGAGGTTCTGGAGAACAGGGGTGATGTGGTCACGGGAGCGGGTGTGGGTGAGCAGGCGAGCAGCAGAGTTCTGGATGTACTGGAGTTTATTTAGGATTTTGGATGATGTGCCGTGAAGAATGCTGTTGCAGTAGTCAATTCTTGAGGTGATGAAGGCGTGGATCAGAGTTTCAGCAGCAGATGAGGAGAGTGATGGGCGGAGACGGGCTATGTTTTTTAAGTGGAAAAAGGCAGTTCTGGTGATTTGTTTGACGTGGTGTTCAAAGGAGAGGTTGCTGTCGAACATGACTCCAAGGTTGCGGATGTGTGGGGAGGGAGACAGAGTGGAGTTGTCGATGGTGAGGCAGAAGTTGTGACTGGTTTTGGTGAGGGATTTTGGACCGATGATGATCATGTCAGATTTATCACAGTTCAGTTTGAGGAAGTTAGTTTGCATCCATGATTTAATGTCAGTGAGGCAGTTGGTGAGAGTGGAGTGAGTAGCAGTGGTAATGGCCTTTGTGGAGATATAGAGCTGGACATCATCGGCGTAGCAGTGAAAGTGAAGACCATGTTGACGGATGATGTTACCAAGAGGGAGCAAGTAGAGGATGAACAGAAGAGGACCAAGCACCGAACCCTGGGGGACGCCTTGAGACAGAGGAGCAGTGGAGGAGGTGCAGTTGTTGATACTGATGAACTGTTGTCTGTTTGTGAGATATGATTTAATCCAGGAGAGAGCAGTTCCAGTGATGTTGAGGGAGGATTCGAGGCGGGAGAGAAGGATGTTGTGGTTGATGGTGTCAAAAGCTGCAGTGAGGTCGAGGAGGATGAGAATGTTGAGGTGACCAGCGTCGGAGGAGAGGAGGTCGTTGATGACTTTGAGGAGGGCTGTTTCAGTGCTGTGCTGTGAACGGAAACCGGATTGAAATGGCTCCAACAGATCGTTGGAGATGAGGTGGGCTTTGAGTTGTGTGGCGACAATGCGCTCCAGTATTTTTGACAGAAAGGGAAGATTGGAAATGGGACGGAAATTGCTCATGGTGTCAGGGTCAAGTCCAGGTTTTTTGAGGATGGGGGTGACAGCAGCCAGTTTAAGTGTGTCGGGGACTGAACTGGAGCTGAGGGAGGAGTTAATGATGACTGTGATGAGTGGTGAGATGGCTGGGAGACATTCCTTGACCAGATTAGATGGGATAGGATCCAGGATGTAGGTGGAGCTTCTCATTCCAGTTGTGAAGTTAGGCAGCTCCAATGGGGACACAAGGGAGAACTGAGAAAGGGGCTGGGGGGTGGAGGAGGGGGGGGGGGGGGGCTGGGGGCAGGTGGAGAGATGGAAAAGGCGGGGGAGGTGTTCAGGTTGCTGTAAATGGTGTCAATTTTTGTTTGGAAAAATGAAAGAAAGGAGTTGCATTTGTTCACTGTGAAGGATGTGGAGGTGTTGTCCTTGGGTTTGAGAAGCTTGTTTATTGTGGAGAAGAGAGCCTTTGGGTTAGAGGAGCCAGAGTGTATGAGGTGCGAGTAGTAGGTGGACCAGGCTGAAATGAGAGCGTCTTTGTATTGTTGAAGGTAGTCGGAGAGGGCTTGGAGATGGACTGTTAAACCGGTTTTCTTGCAGAGTCTTTCAAGCTGGCGCTTTCGAGATTTCATCTGGTGGAGTTCAGGAGTATACCAGGGAGCCGAGTGTGTGAATGAGACAGTTTTGGTTTTGATGGGAGCCAGCTGATCAAGACAGGAGGAGAGTGTGTCATTGTAGTAGTTTACAAGATCGGTGGGATTATCAGACAGCGGGGCAGGGGAGGCAGACATGGTACTGGCAAGAGAGGCTGAAAGAGTTGTGGGGGAGATAGATTTGAGATTTCTGAAGGATATGTTGCGCTTCATTTTTGGCATGGGGATAGGGATGTCAATGTCCATGGTGATAGCCAGGTGGTCAGAGATGTTGAGGTTGAGGCTGGAGAGTTGCGGTATTGTGAGACCAGTGGAGCAGACCAGATCCAGGATGTGACCTCGGCTGTGGGTGGGGAAGTTGATATGTTGTGTGAAGTTGAAGCATTGTAGTAGTTCCAGGAATTCTGTCGTAGATGTACAGTCAGTGTTATCAATGTGGATGTTAAAATCACCTAGGAGGAGAACGGAAGGTGAGATGGCACATAGCTGAGTCAAAAAATCTGAAAAGTCAGAGAGAAAGGAGGGATTTGGCTTGGGGGGACGGTAGATTACAGCAGTAACCAAAGGAGTGGGACCAGCGAGTTTGAAGGCAAGGTGTTCAAAAGAATGAACGGCAGGAATGGGAATGGTGGTTGTTTTAATGTCCTTCCTGTAAACAGCAGCAACACCACCTCCCCGCCCCTCAGGACGAGGTTTATCAATGTATGTGAATCCTGTGGGAGTGGTCTGGTTTAGTGAGAAGTAGTCCAGGGGTTTATGCCATGTTTCAGTGAGGCAGAGGAAATCAAGGTTACTGTCCGTTATGAATTCATTCAGAATGAGGCTTTTGTTGTTGAGTGAGCGAGTGTTGAGCAAAGCCAGTTTCAGGTGACGTTGCTTTGTGATAGGCTGTGAGGACTGAGGAAGGGGACGGAGATTGGACAGATTCACGTGTTGTTTGTTGTGGTGACGTAACAAGGAGTGACGGAACAAGGTGCGACAGGACCAGAGGGATGGGATGGAGTTTGGGGACGTGAAGTTGTAAGTGAACATGCGGCCAGAACCTCTGTGTGAAGGATGGCCTCGGCAAAGTATTCCATGTTCTTTGAGAATGTCCATGCAGTCCGGACGCAGGTGATTGTTGAAGTTGTGAAGATCTGACGTGGAGTACAGCGGCGGCATGGTCCGGTTGGGGAGCGCTAGCGATAAGCTAGCATTAGCTGGTGACCAAGAGCCGGCTGTCCGTGAGAGGAGAAGCGATGTGCGACCCAGGAGTATCAACGGGATGATCCACAGCATAACAGCGGCAAGACGCCAACAGTCCGGTTAGGAAGGAGTGGTGGCCTGGAGGGGCTACCAGCCTGTTTGCCGGACGATCCTGCCCGGAAAATGGAGGTCTGGTGCGCGGCTGTGGCTAGCAGAGAAGACCAACCCGAGCCTGCTAACCGCGCCGGGACGGAAAGATCTACAGGTGTGCTCGTGCTGGCCGCTCGTGTTGGCAAGCAATGTAGCAGGCAGGGAAGACCGACAGCTCCAGTAGCAGGACAACGATGTAGCGCTGTGGACCAGACCCGGGAGTCCTGGGGCTAGCACGGAGGTAGCTTTGGCAGATGGAGACGGTAGGTTGATCTGGTGTGGCTAATCCAGTGAAGATGTTTGAGTAGATTGGATGGTAGACGGCAATATTTAGCCGCAAACAAGCAGCTATCTTTATCGGCCAGGTTTTTAGCGTTGGGATCCATTTAAACAGCAAAATTTAACAAAACTTAACAATCAAGTACGGAGCGGCAGCCAAGAGTTTTGCCAGCATCCGCCATCTTTTCTCCATACCCATACTAAAGAGAGTGCAGATCAGTAACTACAAGGTCTATTTTAATAATTTTGATGATATATTACAGGTAAAACTTGTGATACACTTGTTCAGATGTGTAAATATTGTGTATATGTTACTGGTTAATAGTGAATGAAGATGGAACACAGCTCAAATTGAAAGGTTTCAGGTTCCCCTGAAAAAAAAGCACTTGTATTGAAAATATTTATTTGAAATAATGCAGATCCAAGCCTAAAAATACACCACAGTCATAGCACAACATGTTTACAGTCTCCACATACAAATGTTACTTTGATTGAGTGAAGCAGGCCAGCATAATAGAGGTTTAAGTACGGACAGTCAAGCCAAATTCTCATTTTTGTAACCAGCTGTTGCGCTGCTCTATTCTAATTTTATATATTATATAACTATATATTAACTATATTCACTTGGTTCATCACTAAGAGTGTTCAATACATCCTAATAAAGCAGTTTGGCATCATTTTGAGCCATTTTGAGATCTCATATCTCTCCTCCATGGAATTTTCTCCTCTCTGTCTGTGTCTATGTAACCCTTTGTAAGGCCTGCGATTGGCGGATTTCATCATGTGACACCTTGTTCAATGCGGAAGAGACTCGGGCAAGCAGTATGTGGGTTATTTAGTAGATTGACAGAGCCACTAAAAATCTCGATCTGTGCGGCGCAACCCCCACGCATAAAATCATTGGCCCAGCAGGGAAATGCTGACCATTTCGTCATAGTTTGTCCCCGAAACGCCATTGTAACACAGGCACGCAGTGGAGCAGAGGGACTATACCGCTGGAACGGATTACAATAATTTTCCAGCGTTTTTCGTCACGAAAATCACCTAAAGGTACGATGCGTTTCAATTATTAATTTTATTTGATGTAAACGGAGTGCATAGGTCGCCGATTCGTGGCGAAAAATACGTGATATTGTGGTAAATCTTATAGTTTATTGAATTAGTTTGTGTATAACTGTGTATAACTGTTTTGAGTGAGTAAAATGGCTCCCATGGTTGTTTCGCCCAGAATCTCTTTGTTACATAGGTATATGATATGTCATAAAATATCATTTTATTCGTTTCGCAAAAGTGAATTGTACACATGTGTGTACTCTGTCGCCCCCCTCTCTAGCCCCCTTTAAAGGGTGCTCTCAGTAGCAAGATTAACGTAACACGGTTGTTTCCTGTGAAGATGGAAATTTATTTTGAGAAGACTGCATCTAACAATCAAAAATGAAAACGTTTTGCTGGACATTTGTTGGAGAACTCACATAAATGGGGAATAACTTTTTGTACGATATCATATGAACAGTTGAATGAGCAAACGTTGACAAGAGGATGTACGGTAGAAAGTAATTTCAGAAATATTTAACAAAAACATTGGCACTGAATATAATCCAAGGTCCAATAGTATAAATGTTCTTTTCTGGTGAAATGGTTAAATTCACACATAAGGGTTATGTAAATATTGCAGTTAATTTAACATGTGTTTGGACTGTGGGAGGAAACCTAGCCAGACTTTGATAGAACATACAAACAGTAAAGCCTCAACCCTACCTTGTGGCTGTGAGGCAACAGCTCTACCAGCGCACCACCATGATGTCCAGAAGAGGCAAACAGATTGTAAATACATTTTTATGGCTATTGCGGGAACAATCTGGCAATATAAATCATAGTGATGTGGATCAAAATTAGCATTTGATTGATAAGAATCAAAATATAAATCTTAAGGGTTATGACTTTAATGTTCTTAAGAAATCTATGGATTTACTCTCATCATCAATGAGATTAAGAAGTTTAAGTAATTTTAAGTGCCACACATAAACTTAACCTAGAGGTTGAGACCTAATTGCACAATAATCACATCCATAAATAGTGGTTGTGTAATAGGTGAAGCTCTACTGGCTATGCATCCCATACACCCAGACAGCCAGTCACCTTCAAATCTCACTCTGCATACTACAAATTAATAGTCCTCACCATATCTAATTACACAAACATTGCTTTGTTTGATGAAATCACAAGGAATTATCCCCTGTGGTGTCTTAGCAGGGTTTAAAAATCACCTTTCTATTTCTGATATTGAGCACGGATTCTGGAGCGATCAGTCTTCACAAAGATCCACATCTCATTGCTCATCCTGTGTCAATGGTCCTGTAATGGATCGCGAGGCTCTGCGGCAAGGCGCTGACAGGGAGGATTTTGAATATACACTTTCTGTGCTTCCACTGTCCAGTTTGCAAGGGACACAGGTTATTAAGAATGTCTCAACCATATGAGACAATGGCAATCTTTAAATCTCATGTGATCCTGCAGGATATTTAGGATATTTCTTTTGTATTGATTTTAGTATGTATGTACAAGGGTCAGCTTGGTGACTGATATTTATCATATCATATTCATCATCATAAACATCTGACATCCAGACCTTATGAAACTGCTTTTCACAACGATGACACCTGCTAAATATGCAAGACACGGATATGATTATGCAGATTGGTAACATACAGACATCCAATTTCTAGGTCGCCAGACACACCACGATGGTTCAACATCTACAAATGTAGGCCAACAAATCTCTGATTGTGCCTTCAAGTTACTTCGCATGGCAGCTGGATTCTCGCAAAATGACAAGATCAACCAAGGACACGAGATTCATATCCATTGGATCAGGCTTCAAGTAATACTTGACATACAGTTGTTTAGACCCATCACTGTCCTGTAAAGAGCCACTGGCAGCTAAGGCTGTGGTTTGTGTGTGTGAGAGACGACTATTTGTTCTTAACAACAGTGGTGACTTCTAAAGAGGCTAGCGTAAATGCTGCAATAGCATCAGTTATACATATAGAACTGGAGTGTTTATTCATTGAAAGAAAAGTAGTGAATGATCACAGGCCTTTCTGGAAAAGATGTTTTTGAACTTCTCCCAACTCTTATACAAAGAGTTTGATTGAAAGATAGTTCATCCAATCACCTGTACAATCACCTTTTGTCACACTATGATGGATAAATGGTGTAATTCAGTAGCGTGCATTTTATACCTGGGCCTTCAGTGCTGTCCTACTACAGTTGAACCACCTCCTAATAAGCTCATTATGACGCCACAGCTACGGTTATTATTTGTTTCTAGGGGTGTAACAATACACATATTCGTATTAAACCGTTCGGTACGAGCGGTACGAACCGAACAATATGTTTGAATAATACAAGTGCATTTGGAAAATGCAGAAGCTTAAATTGTGGGAAATATAATGTTTACGGTGGACTTCGCTCAACATGGCAACCCACTCGACATAAGAGACACTGACCCTGGAAACTAAACAATGTACTCTGGTGATGCACATGTGTTCTGGGAGGTACACTATGCTAAACTAGCTTAGCAGGAAAACAACAGCAGCACACACACTACAAACTCTCCCCGCAGTGTTTAGCTGTTCCCTCCTGATTCAAACAGGGCTAAAGCAATCGCCACAAAATCTCCATTTCTCCAGACCATCATTCTCGCTTTGTTAAAGAAAACAAAACCCCAAACAGAGAATCAAATGTCCGACCCTAACCCCGCGCATGCCGGGATGCTTCGTCATTAATGGACAATGCATATAGTCAAAATCAATGTAATTAACACAATGACAAGAACAAACTCACAAGAACCAGTCACATATATTTATATGACAACAAAGCAACAAATCAATGCAGCAACACTGCAGCGCTAAAACACATATTCCACCGCACACTGAAGAGCACGAGCCATTCAAATATTATTCACATCAGAGGGAACAATATTAACCAGATCATATAAACGACACCATAGACAAATTAACACAGTAGTAACTCTACTGCAGATGTAAAAACACAAAAGCACTTCACTTACCAAAGCTGCTGTTCACTTAAAGACAAAGTCCATCCTCCTTTCTTTGATTACAAAGAGTTCAATGACGCGGTTGAACAGAACATCGGTGCGGTTCAGTTCCAGCCAGAGGTCCTCCTGTGAACGTGTGAGTTGAGTTGTAGATCCACTCGGGTCTCAGCAAAAGTTTTCAAAAGCACCGTAGCTTGTAAGTGTCCTGTCATGCTATGGTGTCGTGTTGCTGCCTTGGTTAGCCACCTCAGGTTAGCGTAGCGTAGCTCCAAACACCAAGACGCTCAGTTGCAAATAAACGCATTCCCAGCAATAAAATGTGCAACGCTTCTCCAACACTGTCAGCCAGAAATACCGTCCGTTTGGATAAAAGCTCTCCTTAAAACAAGCTGCAGTGGAAGCAGAGCAACTGAGGAAGACAGGAGCTGTGCAATGAGAAAAGAAGCTAATGGGAAAAATAATTATAATACATGTAGTGTATTTATGAAAAATTATTAAATTATAAAATAGCTATAACTTTGTGATTCTGTTTAGGCCAGCAGAGAAGGCTTTGCTGGCCCTGACGGCCCACCACTGCCTGTACTTTTTGAAAAGTAAGCACATCTTCCTGAAACTTCTTGGATGTATATGTGTCACATGCACACCACAGAATGCACAGTGAAATGTTAAGTGATGAGAATCAAATTGCAATGCACCAAAACACATTTATCTACACCAAACTATGAGAATTGGTGATGTTACTTTAATGAAAAATCTCATTGTGAACCATGGCGAGGTTCAGGAGTGAGAGTGCAGAAGACGGATACATGCTCAGTGATCTTCAAGTGCTTCTCGTTCAGGTCCAGCGACCCCTCCCTGTCTGGCATGTATGTCAATAGAAACTGCATTTCTTCTGGAAGGATTCGACAGCCAAACCACGGCGCTGATCAATGGAACCACAATCCTGGGCCTGCAGCTGAGCAAATTTGAACCTCATGCGTCTGTTTAGGAATCCAGCTTTCCACCAAAGTGTCCTCCATCACAACGGACGGAAGGATGGCCTGTCACCACGGAGGACGAGTGATACATGAAGCCCACAGACGGGGCCAGAGATACTGAGCGAGGGATGATGGGGATGGATTGATAAAAGAGAGGGCTGTTGTCTCTATCGAGAGGTGAGTGATGACTGTGTGTGTGTGTGTACAGCTATGTCACTGTCTGGCCTCACATGTCTAATATGAGGCGCATGTGTGTTTGTTTGCCTGTTTGCATGTTGTTGTTTCGATATCTGCTCAGCTGATTGATTGATATCGCTTGATGATTGATGAAGGGCTTTAAAATGATGAAATCTCTGATAATGACTGTAGCCTTTCACTGACGTGTCAAGCAGCAGCTGCAACCATGCCACATGTTTCCTAATCCTTTTAGCAAAAGCAAAGGCTATGCAATGCTGTTGATTCACCATTTTGCAGGGTGTGTGGGTGTGTTTGTTGTGCGTTGAGGTGGTGGGAAGGCGGGCAGGTCATGGATGATTTAAAGGTGCAGAGATTGGAGAGTTCAACCCAGGGCCAGACTTACAGGCATGACTATCAATCAAGAGAGAGAGAGAGAGAGAGAGAGAGAGAGAGAGAGAGAGAGAGAGAGAGAGAAAAAAGTCGGTGAGATGGGATGTAAATAGAGAATCAGAGACTGACTAACAGAGAGGAAGGGATGGTGGAAATGAGAAGTGAATGATCATGCTGTTTTGATAAAAACACTTGGATGATTTAATAACTGGATATTTCTGAGGTCAAATTTTGAATGCTCATGCTTTCATAAAAAGATGAAAACATTTACAAAATAGTGAAATTTAATCTTTTTAAAGCAATTTCAATGTGAGCAATTGGGGACAGAATCCACCAGTCCATGTTCCGTGTAATAATGCACTGAATTAATTTTTTCACGGAAGAATACCTCCATTGAAGTTACAGGATCGCTAGCTGGCCAGTATGGACGGCAGGAATGACTACAGTGACCAAAAATCCCTTGAATGTACATCGCAAACATACATGAATTGATGACGTGAATGCGTCACCTAAGCACCAGTGCCCCATCCGGAGAAAGCTGGTCTCACGAAACATGTGGGTCTTTTTTGATTCGTTAAAGCATTAGTTAGTCAGTTGGTTGCAATAAACGCACCAGAAAATAATAACAGTTCATATTTGTCTGCAGACAAGGTTTCACACAGTACATCTTGTTGGCCCTTGGCAAGGCAAACCTCAACCTTTTTTAAACAAGTTTGGTGAATTTTCCTTGTGTAAAAAAGAGTTGTGTGAGTTCTAACATCATGGAAATTTACAAACTGATGCCAAACAACTGGTTTGTTAATTGTGGTACAATGATGGTCAACTGAAACTGACCACAGCTTTACAGACAGCCAGAGACAACTTTTTGGTGCATATCTAAACTGAATTGAAAATGCAGTCCCAGTGTTTGTGGTTGCTGCTGCAGGAGGGAAGAGTAACATTTCTTTTCTTTGTCTTATATTCTTTTCACTATCTGACTCTGGTTCAGTGTGTGTCTGTATTTGTGCAGTTGGCATGAAACGGCCATGACTCACAGTTGAAGACCCAAGATGTGAAGTCCTGAGATACCCTCTGTGGTAGCTGTCAAACTTGAATATCTCCCTCTCACTCATACACACACACTTTCACACCATCGGGGACTTCTTGCTGTGGGGTAGTGGAGTAAGACTTGTAAAATATTCAACAGGTTTTGATACCTCCCCACCCTCCATCCATCCCTGTGTCTGGGAAAAAAGACATCTCTCGCACTATGAGAGATTTGATGGAGTTCTCTCTGTGTTCAGCGGGAAAACACTGTGTTGCATGTAGAGGGCCTAACATGCACAAACATACTCACACACATACACACATCTCTGTGGAATGAGGCAGAGAGCGTGCGCAGACATGAAGTACTGTTGTTGAAGCCTTCACCATTCAATATTATAGATGTACATTTCACACTGCGCTTTGTGGTCTCCATTTACATGGTTGAGGTGTTATCTGATGGCCATGGTATCTATAGAATGTGTTTTGTGTGAGTACAGAGATACAGAAACTAGCTTATTGCCTCTTCTTAAATACCCCCGAAAGGAATGTGTCATTGATTTCACGTATGAAACCATCACTGATGATGAAAAGCCATTTATTGTGACAAAAGTGTGTGAGGGAGAGAGAGAGAGAGAGAGAAAGCAAGGGAAAGAGAGAGACCTTTGCAAGGTTTTCAAATGATCCTTCAGGGCGACATTATAACGAGTCACCTGTTTAACACCAGGATATATATCTAATCCATCATGCATACATCTTGTGTTGTCGTATAAACATGGCCTGGCCTCCACACATAATAAACACTGGACAAACCACACTGAACAACAACTCAGCCCAGAAAAACAACCAACATGTGCTCATACCTAAACTACAGATTAGGTCTTTAATTAGTGGCAAAAATATTTGTGTGATTATTATCTGATTCTTCATCTTTATGGCTACCCTGTCTCTATACTGGGAACCAATAGAACTGCACTGTCAGGATCAAGTTTTGAAAGAAACACAATTTCTCCAAGATTACGGTTGCATCTTTAAACTCGAAAATAACAAAAATCACGGTTTGTCTATAAATTGCAATATTCGAGATTGGCTCTCAACATGTTGAAGGTGAGCCAGCGGTTCATTGCTAATGGTGCTAACAGCGCTAACAATGCAAACTACTGCAGAAGTGCTGACAGAGCTAACAGTGTTTACCTGAGGGGGTGCTATGGTTCCTCGACGATGCTGTCGGTCAGCTCATACCGCCGTATGAGAGCAATGCAGAGCAGCTGTGTTGCCATCAGCAGAGTTGCCTTGCTCAGCTGTGTTAGAAAAATATGTCATGGTGTATTACGGTATGTTGTGGGGACACAGTACCGATGAGAAACCCTTAAAGGGGTTGGGAAGAATCAGCGACAGTTTGTTGCTCTTTATTGGAGCCACAGAAATATGGCTCCAATAAAGAGCAACAAACTGTCGCTTTCCTTAGCTTTTCAATGGGTTGCAACCAGGCGGCAACCTCCGGTTCTGAAAAGTGAAGCCAATGCGAAATTGCATTAAACCTGCATTCTTTCTAATGTCTATGAGGGGACGACTTCTCTGGTTGCAAAAAAGAAGTCTGATTGTATAGAAGTCTATGAGAAAATTACTACTTCTTACTTGATGTATTCCCTCAGTAAACATTGTAAACATGAGTTTATGGTCTCAATCTCTAGTTTCAAGCCCCTGTGATTGGCCAAAATTTCAAGTTGATGATGGTGGAACTCAAGGGTTCAAAAAGGACTACTACGTCCACTTTTTATATATATTCTATGGATGCAACTGGGACTGTTTCACATGCAATTGAGTACTCCAAATGGGGCTAGTGCTCTATGAGGGGGTACTCAAATTGTTTTTACACATGTTCGGGGGTATCTTGGTTACACCAAGATGGCGCCGCGGATGGCAACCGCGGTACTGTGCTTCCTTCTACTTTTTCTGTTTTTGTTTCTTTGTCTCATTTCCAGCTCTCCCTCTCTGACCACATTACGCAGGGAAGAACTTCAAACATTCGACAATCCACTGGTCAAATTTTTCCTTACAGAGCTTTTAGTTGGAGGCGTAGCGGCTCTCCACAGGATTTGCCGGAGACGCCGACGAGGGAAGCGAGCAAGAGCTCCCGTCAATCCATCTTGCGAATGTTTCTCTGGCCAACAAGATGGACAAATTGCTGCTCCTCAACAGAGCAAACACGGACTTTAGCAGATCCGCCGCACTGTGCTTCACTGAAACCTGGCTTGGTGAGCACATCCCAGACAGCGCACTACATATGCCGGGCTTCCAACTCCTCCAAGCGGACTGCGTAACGGCGCTATCGGGTAAAAATGGTGAATCTGCTTCTATATTAACGAAGGTTGGTGTACGGATGTCACAGTGTTGAAGAAATCATGCAGCCCTCACTTAGAAACACTTTTCATAGACTGCAAACCATTTTATTCACCGGAGTTCTCCTCCTTCATTCTGGTTTGTGTTTACATCCCAGCTCAGGCCTGTTAGTGAGGCGCTACAACACCTGGCTGAGCAGATAACCAACATGGAGCACAAACACCCAGACTCCCTGCTCATTGTTCTTGGGGACTTAACAGAGCAAACCTGGTGAAGACTGTGAGGAGATGGACCAACGAGGCAAAGCTGGAATTACTGTCCTGCTTTGTCTGCACTGATTGGAGTGTTTTTGAGGCTGCTGCTACAGACCTGGATGAGCTCACTGACACTGTGACATCATATTTCAGTTTTTGTGAGGACGTGTGTGCCGACAAAAACCTTCTGTACATACAACAACAATACACCCTGGTTTACTGCAAAACTCGGGCTGGGAGGAGGCCTACAGAAGTGGGGACAGTATCTTGTACAACCAGACCAGAAACACACTGACAAAAGAGATCAGGGACCTACACTGAAAAGTTGGAAAACAGGTTTTCAGCCAACGACCCCACGTCAGTGTGGAGAGGCCTGCAGGTACTCACCAACTACAGGAGACCATTCCCCCACACTGTGGAGAATCAGCAACTGGCTGACAACCTTAATGTGTTCTACTGCAGGTTTGATAAGCCTACTCTCACACCCCCCAACTGCTCTGACATCAAACAACCACCTACAACGCCTGCCACTTCCTCACCTCTCCCAACCAACCCACCACCGGCACTGAGGATCTGCGAAGAGGATGTGAGTCTGCTCTTTCACAGACAGAAGATCAGGAAGGCACTGGGCCCAAACAGATCCTCCTGCCTGAAAGTATGTGCTGACCAGCTGGCCCCCAAATTCACGCAGATCTTCAACTGATCACTGGAGCTGTGTGAAGTTCACTCCTGCTTAAAACAATCCACAATCATCCTGGTCCCCAAGAAATCCTCCATCACAGGATTAAATGACTACAGGCCCATCGCCCTGACGTCCGTGATCGTGAAATTGTTTGAGAGACTGGTGTTGACCCATCTGAAGGACATCACAGGGCCCCTGCTGGACCCCCTGCAGTTTGCCTACCGGGAAAACAGGTCGGTGGATGATGCAGTCAACATGGGACTGCACTACATGCATACCTTGACTCCCCAGGGTCATATGCAAGGGTTCTGTTTGTGGACTTCAGCTCTGCATTCCAACACCATCATCCCAGAAATACTTGAACCCAAACTCTCCCAGCTCACTGTGCCAGCCTCCACCTGTCAGTGGATCACTAACTTCCTGACAGACAGGACGCAGCAGGTGAGGCTGGAAAAAAACACATCCAGCACCCAGACTATTAGCTCTGGCGCCCCCTAGGGATGTGTGCTCTCCCCACTGCTCTTCTCCCTCAACACCAACGACTGCACCTCAGAGGACCCGTCTGTTAAACTCCTGAAGTTCGCAGACGACACAACGGTCATCGGCCTCATCAGGGACGGTGATGAGTCTGCGTACAGACGGGAGGTTGAACAGCTGGTCCTCTGGTGTGGTCAGAACAACCTGGAGCTGAACAAGCTCAAAACTGTGGAGATGACAGTGGACTTCAGGAGGAGCCCCCCAACACTGCCCCCCCCTCACCATACTAAACAGCACTGTGTCAGCTGTGGAGACCTTCAGGTTTCTGGGATCCAAAATCTCCCAGGACCTAAAGTGGGCCTCCAACATCGACACCATCAGGAAAAAGGCCCAGCAGAAGTTGTACTTCCTGCGCCAGCTCAGGAAGTTCAACCTGCCGCAGGAGCTGCTGATTCTGTTTTACTCCACTATCATCCAATCGGTTCTCTGCTCCTCTCTCCTTTTGGATCGGCCACCAAACAGGACAGGAACAGAATACAACGGACTGTCAGGCCTGCAGAGAGAATCATTGGTGCCAGCCTGCCTTCCATCCTGGACTTGAACACCTCCAGAGTCAGGAAACGGGCAGGAAAGATCACTGCAGACCCTTCACACCCTGGACACAAGCTGTTCCAACTCCTCCCCTCTGGTAGGCACTACAGAGCACTGTACAGAGCTTCTTTCTGCTGGCTGTCACTCTCATGAACAATGAATCAGTCATACTGCACTATTACCTCCATTTGCACTATTATCTCAATTCCGTTGTCATAGTTGTTGTATATGTTTATGTTCATATATATATACTTTTGGATATATGTTTATATTGTACATAGTCGTTAAATGTTATGCTTACCTCTGTTCTACTTTGTTGTCCTTGTTTTATTTGTAATTTCTCTGGATGTACGTTGAGAGCAACGGAGCCAAATTCCTTGTATGCGTTCGCATACATGGCCAATAAAGCTGATTCTGATGTCCACATTTTTCAAAGAACCAATTACACCACAAGGCATTAACACACTGATCACAGGCATACACTGAAAACAAAATAAAAGGAATATAAAATGAACATATATTTATTTGATATTGCATTTACATATATACTGTCTACAGCATTATTTAATGTCCTTGACTATTGATTGTCGTTTCTGTAGCCACCAGTCAAGTCAGTGTACTGTATTCCTGTGACCTGTTAAAGCATGCATGCAAACCAAATGTCCACTGTGAAAATAGAACAGTTGAAGTATGACAACAAGTATCGTAATTAGAATAGACTGCTTAGCAACTTTGACCACGCGCCTCAGCCAGTAGGATGTTTTTTTTCCCATAACATCTCGGACTGCAGACCTCATCAACCCAAAGTTGTTCAGAAATGACTAAAGGACAGATTCATTGATGTTTTCTGAGCTGGATCGTAACATATTCTGGTCAACATCACTCAGCACATCTTGCAATGTGTAGCCTCTGTGCCGCTATCATATTTGAGTTGGGTTACATTTTTTAACTTGTGCAAGAAAGTTTTGTAATGCTGGGTCACAAAAAGCCTATCAGCATGGAGATTGTCATCACTGTCATCACTGATGTTCTGTTGTTCAATCAGAAATGGAGGCAAAAGTTAGAGTAGCCCTTTGTGGGCACCCAGAGCTTTACCATAGTACCTCATATTTGACACAGACCAGATGAAAATCATATTTGTAGAAATGTATAACGTTTTAGTGTACAAACAATAACGTTGCTGTCATATTTATGCCTTATGTAGATAGTTATTTTCAGTGTTTCTTAGCACAGTATAGCCTTGATCAATCCGAACTCATACAGAAAACAAGCATTTAAAATGATATTTGTCATCTGGTGGACTGACCTGACAAAGCATGAACTCAGATTTCTTTTACAAATCTGCATGATTGTGTAGTTATTTCAGCATCCTTTTGATCAGCTTATTGCAATGAAATCATTGCACAAAATTTTGGGTTCATACCTCTGTAGTAAACCAGCTTAATTGAGCTGAGGTGTTACTTGCAAGATACGGATAATACAGCTTGATAAAACCCAGGCTCAATAGAATTTGTTTTTTAAACATATCTGGGACTTCCACAACGTGTACTAAGCAGCGGTAGTTGTTATTTCAACGGTGGTTGATTATGTAAAGAGATGGCGGACAGAAAACGTTCTGGGAAATTTCTGGGACCCTGCCTTTACATGAAGAATCTTTTAGAGAAATTAGTATCAACATGGAGATAAGCCCCACCTCCTCACTGACGAGTCTCGCATGAGTAATGCGAATAAACACACATGATCTCACTGTCCAAGTCGTGTGAGTATGCAAGGCTAAAATATGCTTTGCATTTAGTGTGACGACAGCAAAACACAGCTATTGAGCTCCATCTGATAGCTGTATTCTCATGATGATGAGCCTTGTTTGAAATCATAAGCACCATTAACACAAAAGGGAAATCCTAATGAAGTTTGGTGCACAGATGCTTTAAAGTTGCTGTATGTGAAATGCATTGGGAAGTGGCTGTGTAACATGACTGTGTTTGGTGTCGTTCAAAATAAGAAAAAATATCTTTGTAAATCCTGATACTAATGCATGTATGGGCGTACATGTATTAGTAGAGTGGATGGCTTCACTGGGCTCCCCTCCCTCCTCTCTGTGTGCAGGCAGGCAGCGCCGCCTGAAAAGAAAAAATCAATGCTTGGCGTCTCAATGAATGTGGCGAGTGCTGGATTGATCGCAACTCTAAATTGGGTCAACAGGATTGTCTATTTAAAGGGCAAGACCCCTTAATCATCGTTTCAGCTGAGATAGACTCTCAAGCTCGCACAGCTCCTTCACTAACACACCGTTATCTCCACCTCAACTTAACAGGACCCACAAAGCACACACTAACATGTAGGAATGCTTGCCTGCCTGAGGGATATCTAGAATTAGGTGTTCATACCCATGTACGAAACAGAATAATAGGACATGCCTGTGTTAGCTATATGGCTATGGTTACTGTATGTCAAGAGCATTGAGATACAGTAACCATAGCCAATAAAATTGACCTATTGTGACACACAAACTATGTCTTGTCCACAGCCATCATGTCCAAACATTAGCATATTTCATATTGACTCAAAATGTTGACAATGAATACATTTTGTTCATAAATACAAGTGTCGCGAAAAACCCGAAACAATCATTGACAGATTTATAAGTCAATTAGCCTGATCATGTGTTGGTGATAACATGATGAACTGATCAGCCCAAACCTCTTTTTATCCAGCATCTTATTTCAGCTCCTTCTAAGGAATACCCAAGTGCCAGATGGGAGATGTGCAGTAATCTCTTAAGTATGGAATCCCATTCTAATCAAAACCTACTGTGTAGTAGTAAAGCACTGTATTGCAATCACTAGATGTTTGACCTTTGATTGTCTTAGACAAAGCTCCAAATTGTCATGAGAGAAACAACACAAACATATATCCTTCCCCCTGTTGTACTTGAAACTGCCCCTCGACCTTTCCCCTCCGAGACATTCAATGCAGTTGATGGTAGAAATATGGCAAGGCAGCAGAGGCCAGTAACAGACCTGTTTATTTAGTCTCTAAAATGGCTTTCCGTAACAGAGCCCCCAGGGAGCACAGAAACAGTTGTTTCAGCAGCTTTTCCCCCATTGCCCTCAGGCTTCATGTTTGTGTGCATAATGGTTATACTAAGTGTCTGTGTGTGTCTGTGTGTGTGTGTGTGTGTGCACTTACCTTCCCATCCAACAGCGTATTCAGCATGACCAATCAAAATGACCAGAAACAGAAGTCCACACTTAATTAGAAGCATGCTAGTCCACTGTTGGTAATGTAGGAATGTATGTGTGTGTGTGTGTGGGGGGGGGGGGGGGTAAACTGCACATGGCAGGAACAGAGTCAATGGATTGCTTCTTCACACAACTAATCCACTGCTGATAGCTTTTCTGTTACATCACAGCTTACTTATTTTTCTTTTCTTCCATTTCCCCTCCATCCCTTTGTTAGCTGATGCATTAACAAGGGGGGTCCTCTATTAATCCCTGACTCTAATCCCAAACCACAACAGCCAAATGTGCATTCTGGCAAATCAATTAATTGCAACATTCATTTACTGATAAGTCGATTAATGGGCGTGTTTTTCATGGGCAAGCTGACATATAATCAGAAAACGTTTTTATCAGGAAACCACTAGGGCTGCTGATTACTGCCTGATTCACTGCATTATCCACAAGATGACCCATGTTGTTTGTGTAGTAGTAGTAGTAGTAGTGGTTATACTAATCCTAGAACTTGTGACCTTGGATTCATCAGACCATAATCACCATAATAAGGCAAAACAAACGAACGTGTTCAATACCTTGGTTTATGACCGAAGTCCTGCAAAACTAATTACATTCCCATCATTTGTACATCATATGTGCTAAAGAGCAAATGTTATCATGCTAACATCCTAAATGACTTTGTTTGTATGTTAGCATGCCAATAGCATTTAATTTAAAGCGCCGTGGCGCCCAAGTACAGCCTCACAGCGCCGCTAACATGGTTGTAGACTCTTATCCTCTGTTCACATCAAACTTGAAGCAAACCTATACAAAGCTAATTCAAAGACGCAAATCGGCACAAATTTACATTGGGCGAAGCCGGGCAGCGCTAATGGCGCGTATTTCATGTTTTCGCTTTCAAAGTTGCATTGACTTTGTATGAAAGAGAGATTTGTGTAACACTGTGTCGCGAAAGCCTATCTGCTTCACTGATGTCCTGACGTTGAATCAGAAATGGTGAAACAAAGCTGTCTCATATTTGTACAGGCTAAACTATGTGTGATACAGTGTGTTCACATCGTGCCTCTGGAGGATGTTCTGAACCCCAGGGTATCCGGGACTTGCACAACATGTACAAAGCAGCAATAGTGGTTATTTTGATAATGATTGATAAAACATTATCCACATGAAGGTAAGCCCCCCGATGTGTTTACCACGAGTGATGCAAATATACACAAATGATCCTGCTGTCTAACTAGCGCAAGTAATGCGTGTGAACACAACATTAAGCTACACATCCAAAATCCCTCCCTAATTCATCTATTTACCTATGCCTATATATTACACACTCTGTAAACTATTCACTCTATAGTGAACAATTGACATTGAAGACACCTATTGTCTTGTCTACACTACTACACTAAATCATCATTTTGTACTGATAGATGAACAGCCATGTGATGGGTGTGATTTCAGACGCAATTCAACAATAGCCTTGTTAAGTGGGATTTTCTGGAACATCACAATGCAGATAAAACCTTCTATTACTGAAAATGCATTTCCTGCTTGGAATCACAAGATTAAAACCACATAACAGAGTGCAATGCTTTTTTGAAAAAAAGAAAACAGCTTAGGGTTTTGATATCAACATTAATTAGTTTGAATGCAATGAAGATAACAAGAACAATAGTTTGACTATTACTCTTGACTATTAATTCTGCATACTTTCAGCTACAGAAATTCAAATATTAAAATGTTCAGAAATGTAAGGACGTTCAGTATACAATATCAAGCCTTTTTTAAGATTTTAGAAATTGATTGGAGGAAACTTCAAATTCACTTCAAAACTACTCAGTTTACTCCTTGGCATACTTTTAGCTACATAATTAATTAAAACAGCATATGGGTAAAAATATTTTGAACTATTAAACTTCTTTTCAGACAACTTCAAGCTTTTCCAATACAATGCTGTTCAGTCCTTCTTTTCAGGCAATACATTTCAGTCCTCGTCTCTTTTTTTGTTCCAAAGTGATATTACTACAAACAGTTTAGCTTCCAGCTTTTCTAATAATGTATTTTAATCCTCAGGTAATGCAGTTCTGCTTCCAGTTGTGTTAGTTTACATTTCAGTTTTCAGGTTTTTCAGTCGTGCCATGCAATGCATTTGGGTTTTTCTTTTCAAATATCTTTGTTTTCAGCAATTTCAGCTGTTGGCATTCAAATGCATTTTCCATTATTTATTATTGAAGGGAGTTTTAAAATAATACAGTACTGTATATATTTTCACTGTCATACAACCCAAGTTTACCTAACCAAAACATAACTCAAAAAATAAATTAAATGCTGCTGATCTAATGATACAAGTAATTCTTGCAAATGTTTTGCCATGAGCTGTCTTGCTGTCCAGCGTCATAGCTAATGGTAAAATCATTTTGAGTTAAAGTTAAAGGGATAGTTTGGGTGTTTTCAATTGTGGTTGTGTGAGGTACTTATCCATAGTCAGCACATATTACCCACTTGTATTGTATTACCTACTACCTTTATTACCTACTTTAGATGGTGGTCAGCACGGCCCCAGTTTGGACAAGCAGACAGGAGTACCAGCACAGGGGAAAAGTAATGCACTATCCCATTAAAGCTTAGTCACAGAGCAGTGAAGCAACACAAGGTGAAGAGGAAGAACCCGAAGCTGGTATAGTCTGAGCACTGGAACATTGTAACTAAGTTAGTGAATGAGTTTAGAACACTCATAGAACCTTTTCTCTTTAAAAATGTTTAAGGCCAATAATGCATGAAAGTAAATTCAACCAGACAATGTTAACAACTGAATGAATAATTCGTTTTTTCATTATAAAACCTTAGAGTTCCAAGGTATGGATTGCCTTAACTCCAACCATACACAAATGCATTCACAGAACAAAAGAAAGAAGCAATGTATTTCGGGAAATTAGTTGTGATGTTGCTAGATGCTCTGATGATCATGGTGATCATGATGAATTCATGTGATGCAGCAGCAAAGATACAAAACAAAAAGGAATATACGATCGCAGCAATAAAAAAAGATGATTGCATGAAAGCTGCACAACAGACAAATAAAGATGAAGTATCTCCATTGGCATTGCTCACTAAAGCTTGGTGGAAGGTGTCTTGACTTTGAAGTCTTAGCTGTGAGGATGTAAAGAAATAAACTCCATCCTCTTTGCCTCATCAATCAGAAAGAGTTGTCAGCAATTGCAGGGAGACTCCATAATGTAACATTAGATGAGGAGATGTGTTCGTTAACTGATATGGCGCAGCGCAGAGGCAAACTTGCGATTTGGGAGGTGGAGGTTTGTTGTCTGATGATTTAATGAGGCGGGTGTGTGCACTCAGAGAGACACAGACACACACACACACACACACAGCTTTGTAGTGTATGCGAGTCCAGAGCAGCAGGGCTAACAGAAGCTTGATGAGAGACAGATGAAGTCAATCAGAGAGCTAGAGTAATAATACTGTGATATGCAGCTCTCTCTCTCTCTCTCTCTCACACACACACACACACACACACACACACACGGATTGTTTCATGTATTGAGGCACAGTGAAACACCAAGATAAACACAGGGTGGCTCCAAACAAAGGTTGTCAAACCACCCTGTAACACATCAGAAAAACTGCTGTTCAATGACATCTCCTTAAGTGTATGCTTTGAAAAAAGAGAAATCTCAGTTGTTGATGGCAAAAATCATTTAACAAATTATATATTAAAACACAAAACTTCCACCATCTTTGTGTTGTCTCAGTACTATTTATGTGTATTTTAAAGAATTAATCTGGTGTTATTCTAGGTATGTGCTGCTGTTGGCAAATCCCATGAAAAGATGAAAAACAACAATGCGTCAGCTCATTGGTTCCTACTAGCGCTGTAACAATATCAGATTCTCCCGACACAAGAAGAAGAAGAAAAACACTCAAAATATGAATGTAAGAAGATGGAGACAGAGTCTGTAACCACAATATAAATAATGTGAGAGGTGCTGTATTATTTATACAATATTATCATATATTTATCATTTTAAATATCAGTTATTGTTATTACTTGTATATCGCCTTAACCATAGTTTCTACTGAAGATGTTAACCTTTAACAAATGGTTTCATTTTAAACGGTTCTGAAACTTCCTAAAAACTGATGGTCACTAGTTTTTAGCAAACATTACAAACATTGCTCAAGGAGGAGGAAATAGGGCATTTGCTGCGGACTATTTTCTGCAGCGAAATAATCCACATTTAGTGCTCTCGTGAGTCTTTCTGGCAGCAGAGCAGTTTACGTGAGACTGAGTTGAAACAGTTATACCTACTTGAATCACTGGGTGGAAGTGGAATGTAGGCTGGAGGGGGTAGTGATTAATACGTACATGCTCTCAGCCAATCACATCAGTAGTTTCATTGCTCTGAATGATCTGAGCCATGTTTGGTTTGCTCTTGCTGACAATATCATCAGATTAGCAGCAGATTGATGTTGCTCCAGAAACATATTTTCTCAGCACAAAGTTTAAGACCAAATTTCCACCAAAATATATAGAATCCTTCCTCATTCGCATGCAGCTTCTCTCACCTGAGCACCGTGTACTCTCCAGGTTGCTCGTGCAGTTTGTTGCGCCACCACAAAAACAGGCCCTTGTGTGTTCAAGATAATGAAGGAATAGTTCACCAAGCTCATTGACAGTAGAGCACATATAAATAAGATATGTTCATATAAAGAGATATATTCACAGAATTATTCAATGACAAACAGCCCTTTTTTTCAAAAAGGCTCATATTTCTGACAGGCCTTTATTTCTATCTATTTGATCATCTTTTAGTTAAAATCATTTCTGTCTCTGGCTTAACTTTGCTGTTAATGCAAACCCTTCCTCCACATTTCCTTGTTGTCTTGATCAATTCAGCATAATGTACATTTCCACAGCACTAGTTCCATCAGAACAACTGAGTCATGCCACACTCACGACACGGCTGCTCTGCTGCTTTTCTTCTCTGATACAAATATTAACGTTTTATTTAATTCCATTTTGCTGGGGATGGGGGGGGGGTTGTACTGCCATAAAGTTAACACTCAAAATAAACGCTTAAAAAACAGCAAGTAAATAGAAGCAACTTGAAAAATAAGGAAGTGGAGATTTTTTGCCGTTATAGGACACAAGTTAATATTTGCCTCTGCTGGCCGCTCTCTAGTCTATTATTTGTATATTGAGTTTTAATTGATGGTGGGGGGAAGGATGATGACCTGAAAATATATAAAAAGCATCAATCAATATATGTTTATTCTTTATTTGGAATTAAATCTATTTGCCACATTTTAAATAATTCGCAATACAGACAACCAGTTCAGCATTGATCCAGCAACCCATAAAAATATGCAACAACTGTATAATACTCATCAGCTTGACAATACTGACTGAGCAATATCAGATTTTTAATTAAAAACAGCCAGTAGTGGAAAACTTGTGTATCGATCCAACTCTACTTTGCAGATAAAGCAGACAATGAGAAAAAAAAAAGCTTCACTCAGGCTTTACCCTGCCAGACGCGGAGATTAATAGGACGAGGTGGTGGACGCCAAAAAGATGGACAGACAGAAAGACAGGCCTAACTCAAACCATACCCACACATACACACATTTCATTCCACCTTGACAGCTTGGCCGCCCGATAAAGAAAGTCCTTAACGCCCGGTGTGTGGCGAGGCAATCAGAAACAAGTGACCCTTCCCATCGAGCCACGGGGAATATATTGAAAGGATTCAATTAAGGATGTGGCGTGATGACAGGGAGGGGGGCATTGAATGGATGGATGGGTCTAGGTGGGCTGCCAGTCAGAGTAGTTCCAATGCACACAGATGGAGAGATGGGTGTCAGCTATCGGGACAGGTGAGCTGGTGGAACCAAGAGGTAGAAAGAAAGGGTGGACGGCGACGGGGGAGGTGGTGGGTGAGGAGCCGCTATCAATCACCCAATGAATGACTCACTGAATCAAATGAGCCTCAAGGTGAAGAATGGCACAGTAAGCAGGTTAGGGTGGCGGTAAAAAGAATGCCCCACAGAGATGTAAGTGATAACACAACATGTCGCTTATCACAAAGATAATGGCTGCTTTCTACAAGATGTCGGAAAAATCACAGGAAAGTCAGTCCCCCCTTCAAACTATGTGCCAACTTGGAGACACATGGCAAAATGTGTCTTAACACCTGACACAGCATTTACTCCAGCAGTACTGGAGACCATGTCAACTGCCAACTCCACGGGTCACTCGCTAACGAAGTCCCGGCACTTAAGAGACTAGAATAGATATTACTGTCAAATAGACAGTAGCACATTACCTCATGTCTTCAATCAACTCATTTGCATTTATTTGTTGCTGGCAAGCCACTTAATGCATCATTGCAATGAATTCCTCTCATTGTAGTTATTCATTTTGCTTTCAGCATGGCAGAAAAACATTGATTCATAAAAAATGTTCTATAGACAGAATAAAAATAAATGAGAATGTGTTATTGAAAATCCTATACCTTCGGAACTGTATTACATTGCTGGTGAGGAATTACACACACTGCAAATTAAGTTATGTTATTGCACATTGCTTATTTTTTGAAAGCACTTCTCTCATCTTTTCCCCCCCATTCAGCTTTTATTTCAAACAAACTGCCAGCTATAGAAACATTATAACAGAGTTTGGCTTGCTTTAAGCAGTGCTGGTGGTGACTGACTGACACATGTCATACAGTAGAGTGTTATATTACAGTACCTGTAAGGGTCAATTAGATCTTTGAGTATTGATTCAAAACTTTTATAGTGCGCAGTTCAGTTGTTACTTTGGATACGGTCATGAAACAACATACAAAAGTATATTCTTCATTATTATTTATTAATACGTATCAACTAAATTATCATAATTAAATAATTAAAATCATATTGTAAAAATAAACTGTGCAGCATGATTCTATAAGTGATCAGTTTCATGCAGCTACAGCTAAATTTAGTGGGATCATAATGACATGAGTAGCTGAGTAGCCTTGCACACACATTATACTCTAAATCTATACAAGTATTAAAGTAAATTTTATCCAGAGCAGTCTGGATACTGCATACATTTTTATATACAGTAGTGTTCACAGTAGAATGTGTGGAGAGTGGAGTGTGGCTATCAAGGTTTGGACAGCCTTTACAGTCATCGTCTTTGGATAGTGGTCAAAAGAATGAGGCCACAAACACAAGCAACCAAAATGAGTTTTTCCTCACAGGTTGTCTGGGCTCACCCTCAGAGACAGGGACGCTCAGGCACAGTCAGGAAGCAGGGTGGTGTGGAAACACTGCTCTTTGCATTGAAAGGACTCATGTGAGAATGTCAGATATTCCAGGTACATCCAAATGGGAGGAAAGCACAGGGAAGACCCAGAACACCCTGGGGGGACTACACATCCAAAGGCTTCTCAAATCTTCAACTCTTCAAATACCAATGCCTGTTCATCAAACGAGGCTTTAAACTCTCCAATGAAAACACACCCGCGTTATTCTTAGATGCTCAGAGCAAATGACATTATATACACAGTATGTTATATATTATGTGTGTGATTACGTGTGCGATAGTCCGTTAAAGGTGGATGGGTCAAACACAGGACTGTATCCCGAGTAAAACTAAAAGGTCAACTTGTTTTGTTGTTAGTCAAGTGACTAAGTACCGTTAGTCACAGGAGTCATTAGTCAGCCAAGTTTTTTTTCTTCAATTGCCTCATAAAATACAAAGAGAAAAGATAGACGCTTAATCGACAAACGAACGCGTCCCGCCAATTCTACTCGCCTATGGACCACTGTGCAAGTCTAAACCAACCCTTCACAATGCACAGTAACCTAAACATTACTATTTCTCTGTCATTTTCACTGCAATGTCAAATTAACATTAACCAGGATCTTTTCCTGAGCATAACAAAGTCGTTTTGTTTCCAAAGCCTAACTTCCTGTGAGGTTTATTTTGAAAAGACTCCATGCATAACGTCACGCCGTCACTGATACGTCCAAGAGAGGGGAACATAAGCTGTGTCTCAATTCAGGGTCTGCATCCTTCGGAGGCTGCATTCGTAGACCGGTTGCGTCACAGCGCTGCGACTAGTGCTGTCCCATTTTGCATTTTTGTTGAAGAGTCCTTCAATGCAGCCGACGAATGCAGCCTTCTGGTCCCAGATTAGGAGGACACATCTGATGTATCCTTCGCGGCCCACCATATCCCAAGATGCATTGCGTGCCGGTGCACTATTACCAGCAGCTCGGCTGCCTGCATCCGACCGTAGTAAGCCTTGTAAAGTAACTTTTAATAACTTCACTTTCAAACCTCAGAGGTTGAATGATATCTTACTGAGTTTGTGATGATTTTACAGATGATTTATACTTTATATCATGTACATAAACTGACCAACGTGAGCTCAGGTAGACAGGTTGTGAACCTGAAATATCACTTTAAGTCCGGTAACGTTTCAAACGTTGAGATTAACTACACGAATACACTGAATTTGAGTATCTTGCTGATTGTGTTCATGTTTTGTTACAGAGAGCCAGGAGCTGAGGAGAGAACGATGGACAAACATTCAGCAACCGTAGCTTTGAATTAAGACATTAGTCCATTTGTAATATCTCCATTTGACCATCCTGTACTTAAGGTTACAGTTACATGAGCTCTCATCCTGTACAAAGCCTTCACTAATAACACAACCAGTACATCCTTCTCATGTGTTCATGTTGCTGTCACAGAGATGACAGTTGTGACTGTCACCTTTTTATTTTATTTATTTAAATTGACATAAGACATCCATGTAAATGATTTCTATGTGAATATGTATATATTCTGCTGTGTAAAAATTGTCAATCTTCTAAGTTTGCATCCCTGTGTGAACATTATTGATAAATGTTTCTCTTTTCATCATTTTCTCAGTGTGATTTGGACAATTTTGGAGAAAATGTGCCTGTGGGGGGGGCAACTTATTTAAAAAATATAAAGTATATGCACATGTGTTACTGAGAGTTAATAAACATGTTTGCTGACATTTGTTTTGCTGCTGTTAATGTTAACTGTCTTGATTGATTTCCTCTGCCTTAGGATTGCAATATATATATGTACATGTATATATATATATGTATATGTATGTACATGTAAATATATATGTATGTGTGAATGAAATGAAATAAAGTTATTGATAAATGAATTTAATTACAAGAACTATAACTGATTGAAAATGTGTTATTAGTAACTGATTTAATTAACTGATTATTAATATAGAAAAACAATATTATGAAAAAGATCTATGAATTAATTATTGAATATATGATAAAAAAACTGATTAAAACACTAAACTAAAACCTTTCCAGTATATATACTGAATAGGTTTTAGTTTAATGTATTCAATTTTATATGTATATATATTTATAATCCTGATGAGCAGGGATATTATATATATATATATATATATATATATACACACTATAAATATATATATATATATAATCCTGTTGAGCAGGGATTTTAGGGACGGGAGCAGCAAGAGGGGGGCGGGGCGGGAACAGCTAACAGGAAGTCGCAATCAGGAAGTCCTCTGTAGCGTGGGCCGTCTCATTTCGTAGACCGCACGGTCTAGCCTACGCGGTCCTCAAAGGACGCGGCCCACGTAGACCGCGAAGGCTGGGTCCTCCGAAGGATGCAGCCCCTGAATTGAGACACAGCTATAGAGCGTCATAGTTTGAAGCTAGGAATACAACATTTCAGTATTCTTCTATGGAGAACAGATGCCTCATAGTAAATTCAGAATAAATACTTCATAAGAAATTAAGACTACAACAGGACAATGTCACCGACACAGTACATCTTCAATATAGGCCTAGTACTACAATGCTAACACAATAGTATGTTTGTAGTACTTGACAGAGCACATTAGGGTTGTTCGCTGATACTTGATTGGTTTTACCATTTTCACAGAATTAACTTCCTTCCATTAGCGCGCACAGCTCACTCTGTTACTGTGACTATATGCTGCGGATCCCTGTGAACCCAGCCTGTATGTGCAGCATCTGTATGAAGGCAAATCACTGTCCATGCGCGCGCGAAAATCAAACAGCCGCGCGCGTATTTTACTTTGACGAGCGCTGTTACATCACTCCGCGAGCAAAATTCCGTCTCGCTCGAGCAGAATTCACTCTCGCGCGAGCAAAAGTTGCTCGCGAAACTTTAACCTGCTCGCTCGCGAATAGTTTTTCTTTTTGACAGTAAGTGGGCGGACCCAATCGCCATTGTATCTCTACATCTAATTGGTTACAATCCTCGTCTTGGGATAGACCGGATATCACTCTGACACAGACGCCAGTTCTGATAGAGGTGGTTTTCAATCCGCCACTAAACACTACTCCACTACTCAGCATGTTCTACATTTGTCCAACAGGTTTTGTAAACTTTTCAGACTGTAGAGGCTGATGAAATACAGATGATGTTAATAGAGTTGTTAAATACAATAATTAAAAATGTGTTAAAGTCAAGTTGCTCAGATTGGTTTAAATTCACTCCATCATTCTCTTACAGACGATGTGTGTTTGATACTCAAACCTCTTGTAACAAACAGCTCAAAGAAACTCTTTGGTCTTAATTGATTAAAACATGATGTCATCATATTTAATCATACTGTTGTGTTTACAGAAGAGATATAATATAGTTGTATATAATATGAGCAACAATTTGGACCTGCTCAAAGATCTGGAGCCAAGATTAGGGACCACTGTTTGTATATTAACTGTTAAATCACTGACAAGTAATAAGTGGATGAAAAAGTATTCAGATCCTCACTGCAGTAAACGTACTAATACCATACTGATGAAACAATAATCCACTACGAGTAAAATACCTGCATTCAAAACCTCAGTCAATGTTATTATCAGCAAAATCTACTTTAAGTGCAGAAAGTAAAAGTACCCGTGCAGTAAAATGTACATTATTTGCCCCTGACCTGCAATCTGAAAATCTCCCCCTAGCGTCTGTGTCAGAGTGATATCCGGTCTATCCCAAGACGAGGATTGTAACCAATTAGATGTAGAGATACAATGCCGATTGGGTCCGCCCACTTACTGTTAAAAAGAAAAACTGCGAGCGAGCGAGCAGTTTTAAGCTTCGCGAGCGACTTTTGCTTGCGCGAGAGTCAATTTTGCTCGCGGAGTGATGTAAAAGCGCTCGTTAAAGTAAAATGCGTGCGCGGCTGCTTGATTTTTGCGCGCGCATGGATCTCATTTGCGCTCTTGGATTTTGACAGTGATTTGCCTTCATACGTCTGCCAGCTCTCTCCTTCAGAGAACTCAAGAATGTGAAAGAATTGAGGAAAATGGGAGGCCTAATCTCTGAGCATACACAGCCATGTGGAGCACAACGCTCTGCCTGCTAAAACCCACATCCTGTGGGCTACACATGTTTCAGGGTAATCACACATGTTCATGGGAGCACTGAACCACATCTACTCATGCTGGCTATGATTGCATAGAGGAAGTCCCAACGCACACACACACTCACACACACACATGCAAATCAAGTCAGAAAACAGAAATGCTGCCAAGCCTGAAAAAGGACAGCAACAAAAGACAAAGGGATGTCTAATTAAACGCAGAGCGAAGGATCAGATTGAGAAGAATGATTTGAATATATTAAATATGAGAAGCACTGATTTCTTTGCTCTGTGTCCAAACAAGCTGCTGTTTAAAATGGAATCCCTTCTAATTCGGGCTCCGTTTCCTCCGCCTGGACTCAAACACCGAGCCTTGCCATTCCAATCCCCAGGGGACTCCAATAGGAATCTAATTAACCAAGATCAATATTAACACCATCTCGCTCTCCCTCTCTGCTCTCCCCATATATATTTTCCATACCTGCATTTGAACAGGAGGGGGAAATTCTCCAGCCCAGCGATGCTGCCACAAGGGAGGAGGAGAGCAGCTTGATAGGGATCACAAAACACAGGGAACGAACACGGTGAGATGGAAAGGAAAGAAAATGAAGGGAAGACGGGTGGGGAACAAAAAAACCAAAGAACAAGCAAAGAAGGGACGTGAGAGAGAAAACCCTTTCTGCAGACAGAAACAGGGATAGGAATCGATGAGCATTAAGGGCCCAGTCTGTAAATGCCTCTTTTCTATTGTTTCCCTGCATGCAGACGGCTTCAATATACAAAAGAAAATGCCGGTAACTGAATCAACAGATTGATGGTGTTTGAGGGCAAACAGACAGTCGGCATGAAGCCAGACATGGAGGGAGTGCTGGGCTATTCTGCAGCAGCCTGCTTGTTCACATATTCACCACTGGAATTGCACTCGTCTTTTGACTGCTGGAGTTCATCTGAGTATAAAAGCTGCTTTGTGGAGATGTCATGGGTCTGAATATGCTTTCTCTCTCTTTTCAATTGGAAGATGAAGAAGCCGACCAGAGTCTGTTTTCAAATGCAACTCTAATTGTTTAGTTCACGTGTCCCATGCTGGTCTAAATGCTTATTATAGAAGCTAATCACGCTGACGTTAATACAATTCTGTGGACAAAAGCGATAATGTTTTTGAGCACTAGATTCAATTTAGAAAACCTCTCATTTTACTGCAACAGGTTCTGACAGTCTTCCCCACCAGTCCTGGTTCTCCCGTGCCTCCCTTCCTTTCAGTGGGCCCAGCCATACGACCTGGGTCTCCAGCAGCGTGATGTAGCTGTTGTCTCCCAGCGAGGACCAGCGAAGCAGCAAGACAAAGCTCTGCAGGAGACGTCCACTTCTGGAGCTCCGACAGCAAGGCAAAGGGGTCAGCGGAGACAGATCTGGGTCTGTTCGTTGCGGGCTGGTCACTGCCGTGGGCCCAGCTGGAGTCTGAGCTGAGATGTTATGATGAACCTGCGTGATTTCGTCTCGTTTCACGCAGAATACAACCCGGTGGCCCCGATGTCAAGCGTTAAGACTAACTATGTATGTTGAAGAAGACAAAGTTCTTGCTGATAGCTTCATTGACTGAGGTCATATAGAGGCATCAGTATTAAATTGAGACTGTTTCATAATCAATTAAAAGTTCCTCATAGTAACTTAGTTACTTAGTTAAGTAAGCCCTCACTTTAGTCCAGAGCAATGTAATATAGCTCATCAACTACAAACCACACATCCATAACATTGGGACATGGTTTCAGTCGGTGGTTTCCAACCTCGTAAGTGACCCCATAATAGAGAAGCCTCACAGGCTGCATGTTTAGGACTTGTTTGTAGTTGGACTGAAGACAGATTTATGTTGTCAAATTGTTTCATTTTCTTATTGAGGCCTAAATAGGTTAAAGGTTCATGAGGGGGATAAAAACAAAAAATCATTTTGTTTGTTTTTTATTTCCTACCCCAGATATCTTGTAAATCGTAGTATTCATCCTCGGTAACCATGTGGGTATCTTGGGTGTGAAACTACTGCTTATTATATTTCTGTTAATCTTTCCTGTAACACCACTGTCAGGTCCAAATGTAACCCTGAACTTTGGTGCATGAAAAGTTATCTTTAAAAAAATGATGGCTGTGAATATTCATGATCCACATCAAACATTTTTGGTGAAAAATGTCTGTTCTGAGCTGTGGCGACGCTGTATCTTTAAGATATTCAGTTGTGTTAATAAAGAACACGTTGAAATCATAATCGAAATCACTCAAATCATAAAAAAAGAAAAGAAGTAATACTTGTATGGAGCTGTATGGTGTCAGCCTCAGCATGTGATCAACCTTCCACACGGCCCTATGAATCAGAATGCTATTAGTTTGGCTTGAAGTGGTGTGATTCCTCAATTTACTTGAGATGCTTTTCGATCCTGACGGGAATAAAACACTTATTTTGTAATTTTTCTGTTTGTGTTGTTCATCACAGTATTATCAGTTGAAGTTGAAGAGTGCAAACTAGCTGAGAAGAAGAACAAGAAGAGCAAGAACAAGAACGAGGAGGGGAGAGAGAAAAAATGAGGGAGAGAGGAGGGGGTGAGGGCACGGGTGACGGAGCAGTGGTGGAGGTAAAGAGGGTAGTGTGGAAGCTGCACTATGCAAGCCCCGGAGTTCTCCTGCCCCCCCCCCTCATTAGCCACAATGGTGAGATGGGAGAGTGATCAAAGGCCGGTTGTGATCGGGCCGGCATGCAGCTGTCACACTGTCACCACCACAGGGAGGCCGAGAGACACTGACACAGAGGGAGAGAGAGAAAGAGAGAGAGAGAGAGAGGTGACGGTTGTATGGTAGCGTTGAAATAAAAAATAGGAGGAGAAAGGAGGGAAGATAATAAAAGAAAAAGAAAAGGGTAATGGAAGAGGAGAAGAGACACGGCGTCTGGAAAGAGAGGAGAAATGAGGGTAACACACTGCAAATAAAGAGAGGAGACACTCAAGAAAAGGAGGAAGATAATATGTGAAATGAAGAGAACAGGAGAAGGGTGAAAAGATACAGAGATATAGATGATATGGAAAGAAAAGACAGGAGAGGGGGTGACAGGGAGGTAAAGAAGCAGGGGGAGAGATTGAGATGAATTAAAATAAGCTAAACAAAGGGAAGTGCAGAGGTGAAATGATGAAGAACAAAAATGAAAAGGGAAAAGAGGGATGGTGAGAGGCCTGGTGGAAGTTCAAAAAAGGGGAAAGTAAAAGAAAAGAGAGCAGAATGTGACATAGAGGAGAAAAATGAGGAGAGGTGAGAAGACAAAAGATGAGAAGAGGTAAAATTCAGAGCACATCCATCATGCAGATTCAATCCAGTGTTCAATCCCCCTCCTCTCCCATTGTCTCCATCTGCTCTCCACTGCTACTCCATCCAAAGCAAAGAGACGAACAAAGCTCATCTCCATCCTCGGCTCATCTCTCTCTCGCCCACCAATGTCTGTCCCAAACCTCCTCCTCTTCTGTCCCTGTCCTAATCACTCTCTCCTCCACCTGAAGGAGAGGTGTGATGGGATGAGAGGCTACCCCTGTGCCTGCTTTAGGAAATGAGAGAGGGGAGGATGAAGCCATGATGGAATAAAAGAAAAGGTGCTGGAGGAGTGATATGAATGGGTGAGCTGAGGAGTACAGGAGCGAGGGACAGAAGGAATGAGAGGGGGAGACTGAAGGAGAAATAATAAGAGGGATAGATTGGGCCCAGCTCATTCCCGTTCCCTGACTCAAAGGGAGAAGTTGCTGATCTCCACAGCATGGCAGGACTGTGTCTGAGGAACACAGCAAAGCAGAAGCAATACAACTCAAAGGGATGACAGGGGGCAGAGAGAAGACTCCAGCTACGATCTTATGAAATTGTATTCAAACTTTAATTTCACTCAAGGAACTCTGTAACGGCCCATAGGGCTGGACTGGGCCAACATATCCTCATACAACGGTTCGTTTGATAGCCTACGAAAAGTTACTCCATATTTTTCATGTGTTTTCTACATAAGCCAGCAACACGTGTCCCTTTCCGCTCGTTACATGCATATAGTCTTTTCAAAATAAACGTCTTCACAGGAAACTAACGCTACTCAGTTAGCTATGGGCAAGAAAACTACTTGGTTAGGTTTGGGAAAAGATTGTTGAATACTAACAGAGGTTTAGGCAACAAAACTACTTAGGTAAGTTTACAAAAATATCATAAAATACTTTATAGGTTTAGACAACAAAACTACTTGGTTAGGTTTAGGAATAGATTGTCTTTTGGGTTAAAATAACAACTGGAGTGTCATAGCTACATCACGTAAGTTACGTGACAAACAAATCAACACTGACCTCTCGTTTCTCACGGGGAACAAACTGACTGGAAAATCCTGGCTAAAGGATCGCTTTTTGTTTATTTCTGCAGGTTTACTTAGCCATGAGACACCCTTTTTCTGATGGGGAACTGGCAAATTGTATCCACCTATTCTCTCGCTTAAGTCACAAGACTCAACGATCTCCATGACATCCATCTCTGATATTTAAAGATGGTGGAGTAGGTGTGTCTCCTCAGATTTCTGTCAGCAGCTAGAGGTAAACACACTGGGGCCATGTCCACATTACTTCGTTTTTACTCCGTTTTTGCCACGTTTACACTGAGCGGCCACACTACGCCGAGTTTTGGAGCACCCTAAACGGAGGAGTCTGAAAACACCCCCGAGATTGGAGGTGTTTGAAAACTCCGGGGTTGCGTTTGAGTGTGGACGGTCGGATACGGATGTGTTTCGAAAAAATGACGCCCATACCCGTGTTCGCTACTGGATTGGTTCGTATCAGCCATGACGTCTCCGTCCCTGATTCGTCACACTCGTCATGTGACCCGTACCCGGAAGAAAACAAACTGGGCTACCAGCGATTCATTTCAACATGGATAACTAATTGCAAGCGTTGCTGCTAGCACAACAGCTAGCAGCAGCTAGCAGCTGTTGTGCAGTAAAAGTCTGCATTTCTGTGGAGGAAGCAGTTGTTGTTGGAGTGATTAGCGAGCGGCGTGACCAGCGGCGTCATCAGCCCTATGGAGCAGCTCATTGTTTTTAGATTCTAATGAGAAGACATGCTGCACTAACGTTTTACTTCTTCCGTTTGGTAGCCTTGAGAGACCTTAGTCTGTAAGTATGTATTTATGAAGCATGAAAAGATGTACGTAGATATATTCTATTCGCTCTTTTAGTATAGCATTTGTGGTGTATTAAATGCTAATCGCGGTTAGCATTTCTCCATTGGCGGTAATGTTAAAATTAGCTTAGAAGCTAGCTAGTCGGACATGTTACATGAATGTGTCCGACTGCATCATCACGTGAAGTCATGTTTTGTATTCATGTAATGTGTATAGGGACAGTTTGTAAAGCCATGTTTCATATTGTGTTTCCACAGTTTTACAAATAAGAAAGATTCACACTAAAGTCTTGAAACTCTTCTACGGATTCCATGGTCTTTATTTCACGGATCTACTGTTAGTGATCTGCTAAGCTTTCCTGCACGAAGCAAGAGCAGAATAGAGTGAGAGACGTGTGTTGATTTATGGACCCATAATCTAGTAAACGTTTACATGTAAGTGTTGATTTTAAAGTAAATTTGATGTGTGAGAGAGAGAGAGAGAGAGAGAGAGAGACCCGCAGCGCTGTAACTAAATAACTAAGTCTGAAAAATAAAACTTCTAAAACGTTCCAAGAACTGTGTCTGTTTGAGTTTATAGAGGACTATTTTAGAGGAAGATCTTAAGTATCAAACACAACCTTTCATTATTAAAGACTACTTTATTACTCTGGTTGCTGAGTTAAAAAAAGAAATACGACAATCTACTTCCTGTTTACACCGTCACACGCATGCCCAGTGTACGTTAATGGTCACGTGCTGCCCGTCTTCGAAGGCTGCCGTGTGGACGCAGATCAACTCGAGAATGATGCTGAAACGGCCGTGTGGACGGAGATCGTTTCTATTTGACAAATCTGCTTCCAAATAGAAACGGAGTAGTATGGATGTAGCATGGGTTTGACTGGAAGCTGATGGATCTCAGTAGTGAACTAAATCTTCCCAAACAGTTATGTTAAATTGTGATGAAGTTCATAACATCAGTAGCCATAGGGCAGATTGTAATACAGAAAACAGTATGTAGTGGGTTAGGGAAAGATCTTCTTTCAACCTAAAAAAATGTGGCTTTTCCAAGTCCAATATCTTCTCATTTTATCACTGTGGTTCTTGTGGAGAGAGGAAGAAAGGAGCAGAGGACAGTGGAGAGACAAAGCAATGAGAGAGGGAGAGAGAGAGAGAGAGAGAGAGAGAGAGAGAGGGAGAAAGAGAGAGAGAGATGGCCTCTTCCCCTCACCATTAATTATGACCCGCTCCACTTAGAGGTCAATTACCATAAATCAAATTTAGAATAATAAGCCCATCAAAGCCTTGTTCAGTGATTGGCCTCTCTTGTCCTATCACACAGCTTCATCATGTTTTATGTTCACTATATCACACGGTGGAGCGGTAGAAGGGGTCGGTTCAGTATTCTGTCACTTTCTTCCCTTTTTCCCATGGCTATCGGCAACGTAGTGCACTCTTCATCATCATTCAAATTTGAACTTGTAGTTTCTATCATTCATGTTGTTTCTAAGATACAGTAACAGTTATCATATAAATATATATATATTTTTTTTGGGTTATGCCCAGGGTTTTTCCCCAAGAATTGAAAGGAGTAAGCTTAAACATATGTGGGTACAAAAATCAGGACATCTGTTCTTGTTTTTGTTGTTTTTCATTTCCTTTTCCTTCTTCTCATTCTTTTCTCTTAATATCTTCTTTCGGTCTTTCATCCAAATTTTCAGTATTCTATGATGTTCTAGCTTCTTCTACACTCAATGTGTGCTTACCGCCCAGCCCAGTGGGTTTATGGGATGTTTTGGTCAAAGACAGCGCCACATTGAGTTTTAAAATTTGACAGACTGGCCGGGCCAGTAGCAGATGAATGGAGTGTTTGTGTGAACTAATCTAAATTACAAGTAAAAGCCATGACCTAAAAAGTAACTTGCATTTAATTTCAGTGGGAACAGTGTTGTTGGTCACCCTTTTTAACCAGTGCGTCAACGTTTGGTGTCAGTTTGGTTGTGGCAATTCTCAGATCAGATCTGAGGTGTTCATCAGTTAGCTGGGATCTTACACGGCATTTTTTATCGCATTAATGCATATTTTATCGTGCACTTACTTATTAAGCAGACATTTTTGACACAGTGTTTTTAGTGTAAAGGTTAATGACTGTGGTCTTTTTAGCAGTTTGATTCTTTGAAGGGATCATTCAAATATTTGACTGTCACATCTAACATTATCAGAGTTCTGCTCTGTGATGTCTTTCCTTGTCTCTCCCCCTGTGTCACGGTGTGGGTACATCTCACTGGAGTCAGGAAACGTATCAGAATACCCTTATATTATTGGCTAAACTGACGTGACGTGAACGCATTGGTCAGTGTTTTTCCTGCACCGCTGAACAAGTGGCGTAAATGCTGGAAAGGAGCGTGAATAACTCCGCTGCATAAAGCAAAGGCCCGCGACGCACTGAAAACGGGTCCGACGAACCACCAGTTGAGAATCACTGGTCTACAGGATCGTGACGAGCGGTGAACAGCTGTTTGTGTGGTGTGTCTTCCGTCTCTTCCTTTTTCCTTCACCTACATTCCCCTGGGTCCTAAGCCCCTCCAAGTACAGCTTATTATCACCCTCTTTGCACCAATGTACATTTATAACAAATACCACACATATTACACGGTAATCAGCGTTGCATATGTGTCAAACTCTATCGGTGCATCTCCGGTCTGTCTTTGTGCATCCTGCATCGCTCTGTTCTGTTCTTTAATGTAACGTTACTGGAGCGATGGAGCCTCTCCCAGACTGTTGTGCTGGCAAGCAGGCTCGCGAGCGAGCTGTACCCAGCATGCAGTTCGGCGGTAAAATTTTATAAATGTACAATTATTAGTGTTACAAATTGTTTATGTGTCACAGACTGTTGTGTGCTGTGGTGTTTTTCTCTGTTAAAGAGCGTTAGTTGT
Source organism: Anarhichas minor (assembly GCF_050575085.1). Taxonomy (NCBI): domain Eukaryota; kingdom Metazoa; phylum Chordata; class Actinopteri; order Perciformes; family Anarhichadidae; genus Anarhichas; species Anarhichas minor. The sequence goes on along the minus strand of NW_027466463.1, from coordinate 3,261,584 downwards.
GGGTTCTTAATTGTTGTGTTATAAAGTTATGACCATGACTAGAGTTCCCTCAATACATATATGAGAACTAGCGCTGACCGCAGCGCTATAGCGGCAAAGAATACATATAGCTGCCTGTTGAAAGCAGACAGCAGTTGTTTAGGCTATGCACTGGTATAATGGTGTGTGAAGGATTCATATCATACAGGAAATTAAAACCGGTATACTGCCCAGCCCTAGTCTTTATTATAGTTTTGACAATTTTGTACCAATATTTGACGGGCCGGATTAAAAAGTCCAACAGGCCGTAGTTTGCCCATGCCTGATCAAACCCATTCTTATTCCCCTTTAGTTTATCTTTTAAACGTACTGAGTAACCCTAGGCGCTACACAAGTACTTGGTTAGGTTTAGTAAAATATTGCTGTTTGGGTTAAAATTAGTATTAATTTCATAGGCTATGTAATTGACGTGACATAACTTCAGTACTTCACATAACAAACTAAATTAACTTAAAATAAGTCAGCGTTGAAGCTTAGTTTTTGAATAGCAGTTTCATGGTTGAATGGGAATAAGGCAAGCTGCTTTATCAAGCATATCAGAATATTTTGCATTAATCATTACGTCAGTTATATTAGAGTAAGACTGCAGTCATTGATGAAGCTTCATCACTTACTGTCAGCAGGAGAAGCATGATGCCTCGGAGAGTATGACTCCGCTCTCATAGTCGCTCCACCACGTTGGTACAGACTGAAAAATTACAATTAGTGGAGTAATTGCCAGGGAATTTGGTACACACACTCATGGCTCACAAAGAATGAGCCCTCCTGACTTTGGTCTTCCCCTGACCTTTAATCTAGGATCTGAACCAAATTTGTATGTCCAATGTGACCAAATAGCTGAAAAACATGACATTCCTTACAAGCAGATTTCCTTTACAAAGTGAAACAGGACCACACTGGTCAGTGCTAGAATGAGCAACTTATTGAGGTGAATCACTTTTGCAGTGTGTTTTACAATTGTATAAAGCAGCGAGTGAAGTCGACGTGGGCGCTCCGCAGGGGCTGAGCTGCTGCTAATCAGTCCTGATGCTAATGCAGGCTAATAAGTTAGCATAACAAGTGGGAATGAGAAAGGCGCAGGATGCATTAACATACTGAGAGCTAATTAGCAAGCTGCTGATTAAAGGAGAGACTAAAGCAGGACTGAAAGCTGTACGAGGAATTGCTGTTTGGCACGGCAGCTCAACACTGGGACAATGCTAGGACAATGAACAAACATCCATCAGATCTCTGTCAAGTTAGTTCAATACTTCTTGGGGTACTATTCCAACTCACTCTGCGCTGGAGGTGGGGTATACTCCAGACATGTTTCCCGTCTACCATAGAGCCAATTGAAATGTATGGTCATATCCAAACAGATATTGATCATTCTCAACATCCAGACTGGCTGCAAAGAGATCCTTTACTTATGCGACTGCAGTATAAGTGAGGGGGGGGGGGACAAAATCTAGTCCTGTGATATATTCTGAAGTTCAGCTGAAGCTAATATGAGGCTTCATTATTCTGAGTTGGAGAAATCAAGTAGAGATCTTCCAAGGTTCAACATGAGATTTAACGTGACAAACATACATATTTCAACCCAAACCACAATATTTTACTAAACCTAACTTAGTAGTTTCGTAAATAAATCTTAAAGCTAAGTAAACCTAGGTTGGAAGTATATTTTGAAAAGAGACTGCATCTAAGTCCAATATTCATTCTATTTTAAAATCTGGTTTGGTCCCCCTCCAACCGAGAAAAACACCCGTCTCTTAAGCCGTTAAAAGCTTCACTACGTTGAGTTAGCTGACTGGTGCTGAGCAGGTATTGTACAGTGGATTTTTAGAGCATGTTTTTAGAGCAACGCTGTGAGAGTGGTGAAAGTGAACCTAAACAGAAACGTTGTGGGCTAGAAAACTCCATAGAGCTGAGGCTAACCATATAATTAAGGTAAGGTAATAATTATCTGTGGGTATTGTCAATACTTTTAACACGTAAATATTGATTATAGCCACATTTGTCTGCACAAAATCCTAATGTTTTACACATCTATAGCATCTGTACATCTGTAGCATCCAGGCACAAAGCAACAGCTCCTTATGGCACTCAAACTATCACTTAATCATGTAGCCAACTCATTTCAGTGAATTACAACTTTAAGTCAAGCTATGAGAGAGAGAGAGAGAGAGAGAGAGAGAGAGAGTTTTAAATTCCTTTTATTGATCCAGGACACACCAGATCACTGTCACATCATCAATTCAAAAATATAGAAAAATTAAACACTTCATCCACCCTCAGTCTGGCCTTTAGCAGTCCCTTCAGAACCAGTACCAGCTCCACACTGCCAGCACTCTGAGCCCGGTTCCTGCGTGTTAACCAAATGGACAACTTAGCCGTACCGGACAAAAAGTTCACAAAAGTGTGTACCGTTTTCCTCTTTGCAGAGTATTTGGGACCAAAGATAAACAAAACAAACGTAAAAACATCCCCAAGACCCTGGAACCACCTTTTAAAAGTTCAAACAGTGCTGACAGCCGAGGACACTGAACAAACAGATGTATAAGACTTTCACTCTGAGAACAGAATAAACACCCCTCCCCCAGCTCAGGATCAAGGTGCGCTCTGTATCTGTTCGTAGCTATTGCCCCGTGTACAACCCTCCACTGGAGGTCTGCTGTCCGCTTCTCAACGGGCAGCTTGTACAGAGACCGCCAGCTGCCTTTCGGGGAAATATCTGGACCAAAGAACTCAGTCCACCTCGACTCCTTTATCCCTGTCAAAGAGCGCAAGTTGACAACCTTGACGCAGGTGTCGTAGACGGCTTTTTTTCCACGTCCTAAAACCTTTCCAAGTGCGGGGTTGTGAAAGTGAGCAGCTGACTTCCCTCTTCCTGCCACTCCCCCACAGAGGGGGTGATGGACAGAGAGGGGAAGCAGTACTCAAAGCCGTCATTCCACTGGTCACACAGAGTTCGGTTTGCAGCAAACTCTCTCTGGGTTATGGACAGGGCGGCACAGACTTCCTCCACCACTCTGTTGATCAGCCGGACTGAGGTGATGCTGCTGTTATCTCTCAGGGCGTCCATCGATGTTACCGTGATCCTCATCAGATGGCCCAGTTTGGTGTAGCCAGCCTCTCTGAGACTCGCTCGCAGGCTGGCAGAGTTTGAGTCTGTATAAAGTTGTTAAAGAACAAAGGTTCCTCAAACAACCACATTCCAGGAACCTTATTTGTGGCACGTATGGTCTTGAAGATCTTCCACGCCTGCAGTACAGTGCTGTAGAAAGGTGTTAGTCCACTAAGGTCCAAAGTCTCTGGTTACAGGAGGAACAGCTGCTTGTCATAGCCCAACCGCCCAGCTCTCCTCAGTAGCAATTAAGCTGTGTCGAGTCAGCTTGGGCCACAGTCGTAAAGCAGTCTTTGAGCTGTCCGGAGTCGAAAAGAGGCAATTTTGGACTGGATGTCAATCATTCCGTGCCCTCCTTCATCAACAGGCAGGTACAGAGCTGCTGCGCGGACCCAGTGCTTGCCAGACCAGAAAAAGTCTACGATGGATCTCTGGATGTCCTCAATCAGGCCTCTCGGTGGCGTCAGAGCAATGAGTTTGTGCCATCGATTCGAGGTGACTAAAATATTGGCAACCAGAACTCTTCCCCTATACGACAACTGGGGTAGCAACCATTTCCATTTAGACAACCGAGCGCACACTTTCTCCTTCACTCCCTCCCAGTTCTTTGCTTGAAAGCCCTCGTGCCCAAAGAAACTCCCTGGACTTTCAGTCCCTCTTTCCCCTACTCAAGTCCACCAGGCAGACTAGACGCTGCCCGGTCCCTCCACTGTCCCACCAACAAGGCTTCACTCTTGGCCCAGTTCACCCGTGCAGATGATGCCTTTTCATATGACAAGGTATCCAGCAAACATTGAACGTCCTTCTGACTAGAGACAAAAACACAAACATCATCTACATAAGCAAATACAATAGGAGGACGATCAAGACTGGAGGACCCCGGCAGTGAGAGACCGCTGAGTCGACCTCTCAACCTGCACAGCAAGGGCTCAATAGCTAAGCTATATAACTGACCCGAAATAGGACAACCCTGTCTTATCCCTCATTGTACAGGGATTGGCCGACTCAGCCCTGCCCCTGTCTTCACCATACATTGAGCACCACTGTATAATAATCCAACCTAAGCCAGAAAACCATCACCAAATCTAAAAGCCCGAAGTTCAGAAAACATATGAGAGTGATCCACCCTGTCAAAGGCTTTCTCCTGATCCAATGACACAACACCAAAGTTTACATTATTTTTTCTGGACAAATCTAAAGTGTCTCATGAGGAAAATGTTGTCCATAATTGTCCTGTCAGGTACACAATAGGTCTGATCTGAATGTACAACTAAGTCTCCTTTCTTTGGCAGCAGGAAAAGCATCGCTCGCTGACAGGAGACAGGAAGAGATCTTGTTCCGAAACACTCCAAAACAACACTATGCAAGTCATGTCGAAGGGTATTCCAGAAGTGTTTGTAAAAGTCAGCGGAGAGGCCATCAATCCCTGGTGCCCGTCCCGATGCCATCTGATTGACAGCAACAGTCAAATCCTCCAGAGTCAGCCCACAATCCAGAGCAGCTTTCTCCTCCGGGCTGAGCTGAGGAAGCCCCTCTAAGAGCTCCTGCCGACACTCCATGCTGCACTGCTCTGCCCCAAAGAGGTCAGCGTAGAACTCCATGTCACGGTTCCTCATCTCGCCCGGACTAGTGGTCACCCTGCCTCCTGGAAGTCTAAGGCAGGTCATCTGCTTCCTCTGTGCCACCGATCTCTCCAGGTTGAAGAAGAAAGAGCTCGATGTGTCCATGTCCTTGAAATGATAAACTCTACGGTGATGATGTGGTGGTCACTGAAGCCAACTGGACTGATGCTACTGTGGAGCAATCTGGAGCTGAGACCCTGTGAAATGTATATCCTGTCTAATCTGGCTGCACTCACCCTGTTATTGTTGACCCTCACCCATGTGTACTGTCTAGATTGTAGATGTTTGGTTCTCCATGCGTCTAGCAGGTCCAGATGTGTGATGACACTGTTAAGGCTTTGAGATGATTGTGGATGGTGTTCTTCACCGGTCCTGGCTACAGTAAAGTCCAAAGTGCAGTTAAAATCACCACCAATAATTAAATGGTCTTGATGATGGTTCTTTAGTTCATTGTCCAGTATGTTGAAAAAACCCACTCTTTCTGTTCCCTGGTTTGGTGCATAAATATTGACAAAGCAGAATATAGAGCTCTCAATTTGTGCCTTCACAATAAGCAGCCGACCCTTCACCACCTCAGTAGAGGACAAGATAGTTGCATTAGCAGTTTTTCTGAACAGAACCGCTACCCCTGCACTAATATTAGTGCCCATAAGCCCCAATCTACCTCATCTGATGGCACCGTGTGTGTCTCCTGCAGAAACAACACATTGACCTTTTTTTGAGTCGAGACTTCAGATATTAAAGCCCGTTTTTGGCGATCTCTTCCATCATTAATGTTTAACGACCCTATTTTGAGTGATGTGTGTTTTTAGGCGGAAACGCTTCCTCTCATCCAAAAGGTCGAAGCCGACCAGTTTTGTAAGTATGTCAATTGATTTTAATGAATTTGGTAGTGTCGCTGAGGTAATCGCTTACTTTGACAGATGTTTTAAAAGTTTGATCTAGAAATTAGTTTATTTCTTCCAGCGAGTACACATAATCCATGTCCTCTCCATATGACACTTGACTATTAGACACTGTGTTCTTCATCTCTGCCTGTAACACTTGGAGGCTGCTTCCTCCACATTTTCTGATGGCTGAGGTTGTACAGTCTGAGAGCTGCTGAGAGCTGCAACAGAAGCCTGTTGATCCTCAGCTTGGCTCTGCTCCTTCCTATCCTTGTCGTTATTTTTGAACTGTGACCAGCGGTATCAGCCGCCGCGCCCGCAATGCCGCAATCTTCCAACGCACCCGCAGGCCCGGCCACAGGCCCACCAGCCCAGGTCCGCCAGCCGTAGGTTCGAACACAGATCCGTCATCCGCGGAGAGCCGGCCTGCTTTCTATGCGGACAGGCAAAACGTTTGTCCCACATCTCCACACTCAAAACAACTTGCGCTGTCCTGAGCTGCCGTACACCATGTAGGAGCCGTCACCGTGCTTCACTCTGAAGGACACCTACAGTGTTTGAGTCGGTGAGTCCAGAAACATGAACACCTGCCGCCTCAGAGACTGAACGTGCTTCAGTTTGGGGTCTTTACATCCCAAACTCACTGTTTTTAATCCACTAGCAAATTTGCCAAACCTCCGGAGCTCTTTCTCTAATGACTCGTTCGGGATAAACGCCGGAACACCGGACACGGTGATCCGTGTGGAGGGAGCTGACAGCGGGGAGACCTGCACAAATGCGTCCCTAATGAACATGCTGCTCTTGATCAGCTGGTAGACACGAGGCTCTTCTTTCAGGAACACAACCACCGCTTTGTTCATTCTCGATGCAAAGGAGAGTTTATCGTGTCCTACCTGCTCTCCGACAGCCAACAAAACCTCATCTACGGTGACGCTATGCGGCGGGACTATCCTCACTCCCTGCCGGAGAGACGGACGTGGCGTCTCGGAGGACGCCATTCTTCCCGAAAACACCTCGACAAAAGCACCGATCACTCGACATACAAACCAATAAAAGAGACTTACCTGATCATGCACATCAACAGATGTTGAAACACAGTTAAAGATCCGAAGATCGGGGACAGAAAACAATTCAAACTCAGCGCCACTCGCACCTCCACCGTCTCACACTTACGCTCACACAGACAGAGAGACAGAGACAGAGAAAGAAGGATGTTTTACTCCTGTTGACACGAGACACCAAGATGTTGTGTTGTTGGATGTACTCGTGTTCTGTTGCACAGAAACAACTCAAGGTTCTACATCCAGAAACAAGCTGGGTCTGATGTATTTTCAGACAAAAGTATGTCTGTGAAAAACGTGAGGTCAGTACCTGTCAAGGAGGGAGATACCACTGAGTAGTCCTGTTCAGTGTGACATGGTGAAACAGACACATTTTATATCTGAAAATGGAATCTACCTCCAAACAAGTGTTAGATTATTTGCAGCATACAAAGAATCTGCATACAGAAGTGTATGCACACAAGCAAACACACACACACACACACACACACACACACACACACTGTACCCAAGTCATTGCAAAATATATCTGAAGAGCATGTACTTAAAAGATATTTCAGAACATATAACACTTTCAGGCCAAGATGAGACTTTTTAATGGAAAATGGCAGTTAAAGGGACTGTGTAGTTATGAATCAATGAGTCTTGAAGGGCAGATGGCACAAGACGTACTATGCAAGGTGCATCTAGACTAACAATATGACCAGGGATCCTTTTATGTTAACAGCTTCAAATGATTTAAGAAGTGAAATATAGCCTGAGGTTCGACCTTGGTCTTCAACTCTGAGACTTAAAGGTGCAATGTGTAATCCCGAGCCACATGCTCCAAACAACCTCTTCTACTGCGTTCATACAAGCTAAATTTACAGGCATCAGTTATAAGAAAAACAAAAACTACTGACTCTGATAGACCATCGAAATAACACTGCTATTTTGTAATATTCACGTGTGGCATCAGCCCATAATTTACGTTAACGATCTGTGGGATTACTGTGATACTAACCAGATCCTGTATGGTCTGTGTACATTTTGATAGTTTTAAATCCAAAGCGGCACAAATGAGAAAATGATCTGCAGCTTGATCTCCTCCTCACAAGCAGGAAACTACTTTTCATGATGAGAGCAGGTTGCTCTGGACACGACCCTTCAGTTAGGCTTAGCTGTAGAAGCTCAAATTCAGCCAGCACAAACCCCAGAGCCACTAACCTGTATAGCGGGCGGTCCGGGATCAGACCCCCGGCACTGGGGTTTGTGCTTGCTGAATTCAAGCTAACTGCTAACGAGAGGTCTTTTTACCGGAGGTGCCGTCCAGGATGTCCTGGACGGTGATAGTAGATATCTCTGCAACACAATTCATGGACTTCTTTGACATAATGTCAATGTTGTAACCTCTTCACACTCTGTTGATAATGTAAGTTCAGGTCTATGAAGCTCACTTCTTATCAGACCATCAACGTTACAGTGTTGCTTTCTGTCCTTGTGTTATTGCTTCCAAGCTTCCGTTACATTCACCTAAACCTTAACCTGGACAACCATTCCATTGCACCTACCTTTATGACATGCATAGAGGAAATGGGGGCCTATATTGATTCTTATGGGGCACCTTTATCAACCATTTGGAGGCTGATATAAAAAGTATATATATAAGGAAGAAGTGTCTTTAAAACAAGAAAACAAGTGCACTGCTGGACAGACATGGTACACAAATGTTGAATGCTCCTCTATGGGGACATGAGAGAAGGGGTGTGGCTCTTAACATCTCTGTCTACATTATATATTATATGGTTTTATGATTGTTTCCTTGGTTTACGTATTGTGCAGTGGCAGCCCGTGCATTTTATATCTGGCCCTTCAGTGCTGTCCTGCAGCTGACACACCACCTAATAATGTCATTATGACGTGCAAGCTACGGTTATTATTTGTTTCTAGGGGTGTAACAATACACGTATTCGTATTAAACCGTTCGGTACGAGGCTTACGAACCGAACAATACCTTTGAATAATACTAGTGCATTTGGAAAATGCAGAAGCTTAAATTGTGTGAAATATAATGTTTTCGGTGGACTACGCTCACGTAGGAGACAACGGGCTTTGTGACCTCTGAACCCGGAACAATAACAAACAAAACAAAAGACAGCTGAGGCCCTGCACTTCTGGGAGGCTACGCTAAACTAGCTTAACAAACAATAACTCTGCGCATGACGGTATGCTTCGTAATTAACGGACAATGCATATAATCCAAATCTATATAATTAACACAATGACAACAACAAACTCACAAGAACCTGTCACATATATTCATATGACAACAAAGCAACAAATCAATCCAGCAGACCTGCAGCAACACTCATTCTGCTACACACTCAAGGGCCATTCAGATATTAGATGTAAAAAAACAAACGCAGTTAACTTACCAAATGCTGTTTGTTGACAAAGAGTTTAATCCCAACTCACAAATCCGTTTCTCCTCCTTCAGCCATTGAGTGTTAAAAAAACAAAGCTAGGTAAAAAAAATAATAATCTACACCAAGCAAAATGCAAATGTCGTAATTTCTTCCATATCTTTCAATTTGAACTCTTACTAATCCAACTAAGCCTCTGATGGCTACTTTAAATTTCGTTTCACAATAGTCACGTGCTCGCCTACTGACCAATCACAGCTGCACCTTAAAACTGAGCTGTATGTGACGCACACAAAATGTATGGTCACATTTTTGTTATTAGATTCATATTTGAACGAATTTCTGTGATTTGCCTATCATAATTAAACTTCCTTTAGAAGTGTATTTTTATCTATGCCCAGTAGGTGGCAGTGGAGCTCTGTCGATCTGCCTCGCGACCAGAGATTTGTAGGTGCGCGTTCAGTGTCTTCTCATAGCTTGAGAGGACACTGAAGCGAGAAGCCACAGCGTTTGCCTGTTTCATTTATTTCCTGTTTTTCTCAGGTTAGTAACATGAAAAGTGCACAAAAGACACATGAATTCAGGACCAATGTGTACGTAACATTTGTATAGAGTATTTTGTGTTTTTTATGTAGTTGTTTGATCGCTACTGACTGTTAAGACTGACTGTTGAGTGCTAGCTAAGCTGATAGTAGCCCTGTGTTACATCCCTTGTTTTTATCTGGCTCCTACACAATGAACTTTTTCTTTATGATGAAATGAATCGACTCTTTATGTTCTGTTAGGTCGATCCATACTAAATATGTTCATTAATGTGACTGTAATATGTATATAAGTGTTGTGAATGTTTGTTAGCATTTGTTAGCTGTTCGCTGTACTGGTGACGCACCGCCGCCATTTGGAAGAGTGTCTGTCTCACGTACGCCACAGTGGCTGTGGGCATATTGCTAAAGTGCAGTTAGGAGGGGTTTTAGCCCAAGAGACAACAGATATGTTGATCAAACATGTAATAATAGTAGTGCAACCTTTGTTATTTTGTTTATTACAACTTAATGTATTTTTCCTGTGTTTTGAAATGGAGAAACATATACAGAAGACTGTTTTCACTTAAAGAAGTGTAAAAATAAAGATAGCTTGAGAGGACACTGAAGCGAGAAGCCACAGCGTTTGCCTGTTTCATTTATTTCCTGTTTTTCTCAGGCACAAAATCTGTGATCAGGCCCATTCATGCTGGGACCTGTAACATGTACGTAATGCTGACGTACTTGTAGGCCAGCTAGCAGCTCTGATAGTCAAAGAATACGCCCAACATGTCAAACTAAAGATTTGATTGGTTGAAGACTATGACAATCAACAATATCGTCCCCGTTCACTTAAACTGCAAAGGGATTCACGTGTGAGTCTGCAGGCCTCGGGCCTCTCTTCTTACCTAGAGACACAGAGGTGAGATCTGATTGGATGAAAGCTCTACTTAAAACAAGCTGCTGGAAGCAGAGCAACTGAGGAAGACAGTAGCTGTGCAATGAGGAAATAAGATAATGGGAAAAATATTTTTATAAATTATATTACATGTAGTGTATTTAAGAAAAATTATTAAATTATTAAATAGATATAACTTTATGATTCTGTTTAGGCCAGCAGGCCACCACTGGTATTGTGTATCTAGGCTTGGCCAGTCTTTGCCTCTTATGATGTGATAGACTTTATGCCTGAATGATGGCATTGTAATTTGATCTTTTTTTTTTTTTTATACCTTCATGACTAAGCAGAGTTTCCAGCAATGTAGTTTGAGTTGTAAAACACCCCTTCTCTCTCTCTCTCTCTGCTCTGGCTCTCCCTCTCTCTCTCCGCCCCCTCTCCACCTCCCCACGTTCAAACACTGTTGACTGTATTGGGCAATAGACTTTCCATTAAAACCTTTTGCATAACCATGAAAGTGTTGCATGGAAGACTAGACGTTGAGCAAATTTTCAATATGACCTTTTCCGAAGGCCTGTATTCCAATAAATACTAATTTCCTGTTGATCTAATTAGCGCCTGGAGGAATTTGTCTTCATCAATTATTGAGCAAAACCAGGAGAAACTCTATGGTCTGCCATTATAATGGATTTGTTATCGGTGGGGGAGGGGGTGGGGGCTTGCTATTATTTATTAAGCAGTTCTTTAATTGTGCTGAAACCACCCGCTGACGTGTGCAACACTAAAGGTGCGGGGTATAGCCACGCTCCAGTGGCAGATTACACAGAGAGGGACAATCTGGCTCAGCGGAAAGCTCGGAGTTCATGTTGTAGATGCTATGACAAACCTATGTGTGAAAAGAGATGTGGTTGAAGCTATAAACAGGTACACAGTAGAGAATACAAACCTGTTTAAGAGAGTATAAACGATCCAGCAGTTCCAAGTTTTGCAAACCTACCCATTGTAGCAGAGAAAATAGCAACACAATAGCACAACTAGAAAAGGCCAAAGTGACCAAATTGACTCCTGGAATCAATGATCAATATCGAAAAATCATCTGTTTACTTTCCACAACAAAGTAACTTCTGATTCTCTCGGTAAAACATTAGTTGTCACTCTCCGAATCAACCTGGCTTCCGTGTTTCATGTAGCATTTGCTGTTAAAACGCTCCTCCCTGCTTTGTTAAGTTGAGCATTTTTAAGAAAGCCAAAGCAACTTGCTGCTTGCTCAGTGCTGCACCATTAGTCATTAGGCATGTAAATCACTGGGGCTCTGCAGAGAGGGGTTGAAGTTACAGTTCAATGGTAAAACAAGCAGACTGACCGGTAGTTGCCTTCAGGAAAAGACTGCTTTCTTTGTGGGGGGAATCAAATTATGACTCCCTGATTGTCTTTATAATTATGATATATCCACAAACATATTTGACATTACGCTGCCTGGTGGGTTTTCTCCTTTAAATCCAGTGTTTTCTGATTTTTTTCAAACATAATCTCCGTGTCTTATTGTGCACACAGAGTATAAAACGAACCTGCTATCAACCTGTAGAGGTGAGGAGATAAAAACAACTGTCCGCACAGAGAAAGTACTGGCAGCTGAATGTGTTTCACGTTTATACATACTTGATCACATGGATCTATTGTAATGCTGTAATTTCATATTCAACGACACAACATCTGATACTACATTTGTCAGTCTTTATTCTCAACATTAATAAGCACATGCACATTATCTCTTGCATGTCTGCAGTTATCCTGGCACCAGCCCCCCCCACCCCCCACACACACACTACGTCATCTTAATTAAACTCAATGACTAAATCATTGCTAGTGGACATTTGTATCTAGAGTGGGAAGAGAGCAGAGCACACATAGTGGAAATAAAAAAGTGTGTCTCTACACACATGCATACACACTAGCTTGGCACACACATACACACACACACATACACACACACACACTGCAGCAGAGTACAGTTGAGGCTACAGTGTAAGTGATGAAGCAGCAGAACCACGCTGGCGTCGATAAGGATCCGGCCTGACATGTATTAAAGCACTCTTCCTCTCGCGCTGCAACACTGGGACTTCCACATGGAGCCGGTGGACGAGGCATGATTAATACGGTAATGGTGGTGGCAGTGGCCTGGCTGGCATGGCTCGAGGGCTGCCCATCGCTGTCAGGGCAGCCAGAAATAAGAGGTGGTCCATTTCAACCCATCCTCCCACAGTCCCTCTCCACCGGCTCAAAGCAGACAACGTCATCCGAGTGGACCAGAACTGAGCCAAAAGGTGGAAGTCACAGACAGGGCCTTATCTCGCTGGTTTAAATTTTATTGTTGTCTTCCCTCCACTAAGTTTTTCCTCCAATTTCACTTCAATCTTTAATGAAGATTAGTGAGTCCCAACAAAGCCTTATCAACATGTCTGGGGAGGAGACGGAAGACCTAATCAGTGTAGCCTTCACAAACACACACACACACACACACACACGCACAGTATTTATATTTTCGAGTACAGACATAGGATGGCAACAGGGTGTGACTGTAGACTCACACAGAACTCGTGTTGCACAGGCCTGCATGTGACGATGCTTCAAAAATCATCAACCATACACATAAGACGACTCACAGGAAGAAATGAAATCACACACATGCAGGGTGGCAGCAAGACACCACTCTGCTGCAGCACCTACTGTACCAGCTACATCCAATCCTACTGCCAACCCCAACCATACACTCCAGACTGCTGCTGTCCACCTCCAATATCATCATGCAGCTTCCCAGAACGGCTTGTAACTTAAACTATATTGGATAGTTAGCAATATGACACACATGTTATTGCCAGTTTAGCTAACTAATCTCATGAACTGTCGACTCCGACTGGATAATCAGGTGAAGAGGTGAACAACTCAGGGGAAACGTTGTTTTTCTCGCTATGGGCTCTGTGGTTGTCATGGTCGCATGGTGGTTGGAAGCGAGTAGAGAGAAGTTTACCCCTGATCAACCCTCTCTCTCCTTGCTGCTGCCACTGATTATGTGTATTAGAAAAACAATGCGGGTGACTGCAACCGTTTGCTATCTGAAAGCGACTTCTGATTGCTGCCATGTTGATATGTGGATGTGCAACCTACACAACCGATCTCAGACGAGGTAATTACACGATCATTCCACTTGGAATGACCCTGTGATGCGAATGCTTGAAATATCCAACGAAAACACACGATAGGCTGCAGCATGTGTGTGTGTTCCTCTGTGACATTCTCACTGGACTCTGCTCACCTCCAGTCTCAGACTCTCCAAGGTACTGCAGGAACCATGTGGAACAGCTCATGACGATTGTGTCTTGAACGTGATTAAACTGGGGGTTTTGTTTCGCACCATCAAATGTTTCTGGTAGATGTAAACTGTGGCAGATGTTGTGAAGTCTGAGCTGTAATTAACCAGCACTAACCATTTTCTCTACATAAATCACCTCCACTAAATGAAATAAGTTGCTTTTGATTGCCTTTTAGGCCTCTGTACCAATGTCACAGGACTGCCTTTGCTCCTGACAGATAAGAGTCATATTTCACATGGCCACTAGAGTCCAAGGTAGACTGACCACGAGCTATGAGATACCTTTGCCTTTTTTTCCATTTTCAAATTGTGTTCAATGTTTTGCTGCACTTCAAATGTTTTATGCTCATGAATCAAACTAACCCGCCATAAAGGACACCAATTCAGGAGAGCATGCTGACAAAATTTTACGTGTGAGCAACACACAAAAAGAACGTACAGAACCACACAAACACTGAGAGAAGCAGCTCATAGTCATCCCAGATCAAGAGCTAATAGAGGATGTCTCATTAATGACAGCCCCTGTCAGATCTCAGCCAATCAGAGAAGATCTGATTAAATCTTAATGCCACGACACAACCCTGCCTACACTAAAGCTCTGCATCTATAAGATAGAAAATGCTATTTTGATTAAAGTCATATTATAACATACGTTCACTCTCTAAGGAATTCATGTTTGAGTCTGCATACGTGAACCCACTCACACACTCACACACTCACACACACACACACACACACACACACACACACACACTGAATGGAGAGCAGAGGTTGTATTTTACTTATTGGTATTAGAGAGGTAGGAAATAGCAATGTGGGCACCTAAATGACATACAGGGCATTAAACACACACACACACACACACACGCACACACACACACACACACACACACACACACACGTCTTCCCCAAAGACAGGAGCTGCATTCACACCAAATCATGGCTAAGTGGATGTGACATATTGAGAGATGAAGAACACGCTTTTTATTTTTATTTGTATACACTGTGTGTGTGTGTGTGTGTGTGTGTTTGTGTGTGTGTGTGTGTGTGTTTGTGACAAAGGATTTTTTAACGTCCTGCCTTCTTCTGTTTTTTTTCTCAGTGATATGAGTTGTGGAATGACAGCATAGGCAAAATTGCTTCTGTAGGAAGCAATATATGAAGTTTAAGGCAACAAATAGGAGTCAATTCACTAATAACTGGCAACTCTGCCTCTGCAGCCAAATCCCATTTGAGTCCTCATATTTAAAGTGCTTTCCACAGAGCAGAAATTATTCCCATCTTCCGTCCTCACACACACACACACACACACACGCACACACGCACACACACACACACAAACACATGCGTACAGCAGCATACACATATAGATGGCCAAGAGGGATAAGGGAGGGAGAGAGAGAGACACAGAGAAAAGCTGACTTAAACATTTTTCTCCATTTCACAAAAGTACCCGTGCTGTTGTCAACATGATCAATGAGAGAATAAAAAGAGAGAGAGACACAGGAAGAAAAGAGAGAGAGGGAGGTTGGGGAGGAACAAGTTTTAGAAGGAGGGGGTGGAAGTATCCGACCTGAAGATGTGACAGCAGCTGTTGAATATTTTCATTGTAATAATCTTTTAAGTAAACGCAAATGTTGATAATTCTACTATTGTAATGGAATCTGAATTAGAATATGTGTGTGTGTGTGTGTGTGTGTGTGTGTGTGTCATCATGAAATGACGGCGCTTGCAAACATGCCCTTTCACTCATTTAATGATTAGACTGTCAGCACAATTGTAGGTTTGGGTGCTTGTATGCATGAAGGTAAATGCACCCCCCCACACACACACACACATTTATGACCCCATCCTGCTGCTCATCATTAAACAGGTGAGAACTGACTCTAACGAGCAGCCTCAGCATGTTGCTGCCATGGACTGAAAAGCTGCATGTTCGGCATGCAGGTTGGAGTGAGTGTGTGTCAGTGCATAATGAAGTGAGAAATGTAATGCTAGAAGCCCCTAGACATGCTGTCAAATGACTGATGGCTTGATTTTGTGTATTTATTTGTTGAAGTATATCAGATTTGGAAAAAGAAATAAGCTAAATTGTGCAACATTATCAAAATATCAAAAAAAACTATTTTGAGTTTCTAGTTTTACAAATGCAAGACTTACATGAAATGCATCCTATTGTTTCACCCATGAACAAATGCACACTCATTTGTAAAGGTTCAATGCTGCAAACTATCTGATCCCAAGTGAGACATTTGCTTTTTTAATCCTCAAATTCAAATCT
This sequence comes from Anarhichas minor, assembly GCF_050575085.1. Lineage (NCBI taxonomy): Eukaryota > Metazoa > Chordata > Actinopteri > Perciformes > Anarhichadidae > Anarhichas > Anarhichas minor. The sequence goes on along the minus strand of NW_027466463.1, from coordinate 3,245,397 downwards.
CAGGATTATAATCGGCAACATCCCTGTTGAACCTGGACCTGCAGTGCTTAAGTGTGCTGGACTACATTCCAGTGATGTCACAGCATCCCAAGATCTCTGCTATTAACTTGATGACTGAAACATTAAAACCAAAAAGAAAAATGGCCACATATTGTTCTTGAAGCTGATTACTCTACAAAGAAGAGTTACCGACTGCTAAGGATAAACCATGCACCAAAGATACATATTACACACACAGCTACTGCTGTAAGTTTTTTTTCCTTTTCAATCTGAGGTCAAATGAGAATTACTAAAAATCTTGTAGAGATTGTAATGTGAAAAAAAAGTGTTATTTTTTGTTCCTTTTCTCTGATTCTTTATGTGGAAAGAAGACTGGAGGCAAAGATCCCTCACAGCCGAAGTGAACGTCAAGCAGTCGACAGTCATTTCAGTCAACAGCGCTAGAAACAAGGAGTCACTGCTCTAACGTGTTTCAACGAAGCATTTTTCAACAATTTTGCAACAGCGATACCCTTCAAAGTGTGAGAGAGTGGTGCAATGAAAGAGAGAAAAGGACAAAGACAAGAAAGTTAAATATCTGGTACCACCTGCTGGTCAGAGTCAGACAAGATGAAAACAGCAACACATCTACACACATCATATTTTCTTTTAATGCCTGTAAATTCAGGAGAGACAAATATAGAACTGAACTGAAGCAAAGCATTCACAAAGGTATGATATGGAGCGTCGAATAACAGCACTTAGCTTGTGTGACTGTGCTGTTGAAAGCATGGAGGGTTCTCCAGCCTATTATGACCAGTAAAACAACATGAATATTCAATGTGAAGCGCCCATCTTCTCCGGATGGCCCGGAGGACTTGCTGGCTGATTGTGATCCATGGTAGCTGACAATTGGCCTATTGCAGAGGGCTATAACCTGGTGCTTGGGTGGTGATGACAGTGTGAGGCGGCGGCCTCAAACGGAGCAGTAATTGGACATTACTCCTGTGGAGAGAGGCTAAAAGCATCTCTGCCACTCTTTGTGCTGACATCCCTCTTTTACTCTCATCACACTCTTCTCCATTTCCCGTCGCTCTGGCCAGCGCTCCTTTAATTGTAATGGCCTTTCTGGGAGTGTTAAAAACAGCTCAGAGACACTGGACATCACTTTAACAAATACAAAGAGAACCTTCATCATTTACACTCCTGAGCCCTCTCTGTCTGTGTGTTTGTGTCTTCACCCCAGAAGCCCATTAATCCACACTGATCACTGTTTGTGTCTATTGAGCCTTTTTCACTCTTTTGTGCCGATGAGTTTATGCACATACATCACATCTGGGAGTGAACTGAAGATATTTGTCCGTATGTTTTTGTGTGAGTGTGTCTGTTAAATCACCACCACAGAGATCTTTCCTCTTTAGCCCAGATGCTAGTGTTTATCTGTGTTAATAATGTAAGGCTGGCTTTAACAGCTCACCGGTTGCTTTGTGCTATCACCATTAAGGCCAAGCTTTCATTTTTAATGAGGAGGGAAAAAACTCTTACAGCTTCACTAACATTAACAAATGTCTATGGGGTCGAATTCCACCAATCAGCATGGCTCAATCAGCCCGGAGCAATCACAGTCACAGATACAGTTTGATATTAGTTTGTGTGTCCAGAGATCAGTCAATACTCATCGTGGTGAATGTCTCTCTGATTGGATCAAGCCACTGTCTTCTCTTAGTCTGTATATATATATATATATATACTGTAGAAGGGAGCATGTCTATATTCCCTCAACCATATTTTCCCTCAGCCCTCTGGTCCTTCTGCCCTATGTTCCTTCAGCTCTATGTTCCTTCAGCTCTATGTTCCTTCAGCTCTATGTTCCTTCAGCTCTATGTTCCCTCAGCCCTATCTTCCTTCAGCCCTATTTTCCTTCAACCGTATGTTCCCTCAGTCCTATGTTCCTTCAGGCCCATGTTCCCTCAGTCCTATGTTCCTTCAGCCCTATTTTCCTTCAGCTAAAAGCAACAATGAATCATAACTAGATGATACTGGAGTGCAATAAAAGGCCAATATCGACCCCATGTATCGGTACACATCAAACACAATTTTTACCCAAACTTGTACCATATTATCAACACACATCTCATCATGAAGCTTCAAAGGAACTGCAACTCTCTCCAACAAAGATCCTCATGCAACTTTCCAATTAGCTCCCATGTCAGTGTGATTGGGCTGCAGAGCCTTGATTGGGCCTGGAGGCCTGTTGACGAACACTGATAGAGGCTAAACCAGGCCAAGCTGTAATTGATATTATGAAGAGGGTGGAGGAACTGCTCGTGTGTGTGTGTGTGTGTGTGTGTGTGTGTGTGTGTGTGTGTGCACTCATCCTATGATGTGTATTGTAATTTCCTGTCACTCCTTCATGGCATACGTTGATTAAACTGATTTGTACTATAAAATGTTTCAGAAGCATGCTGTGGTGTTTCCTCTAACATGTCTCTTCTAATAACAATTTAATACATTTACGTATATAATAAATCTACAATACAGCTTCCAAATCTTCATCCTTTTTTTCTGTGTAGTACGTTCTGGTAAAGCCAAAATGCACTGAACCCAATGCCAAGCCCTCAGAGGCATACATGCGAAGGACTTAACACATGGAGTGGTGCAGAGGCTGCAGAGGAACCACATGGACTGTGTATATTTCCACATATCTAAGCTGGTTGTGATTGATCTTTCCTCCTGCTATTAGATTGGTATTGATGTGCCGGTAGGACAGATGGCCACACCTACAGCCAGGGTCACGCTTCAGAACCTCAAAATTTAATCGAAATAATACATTTTTTATGATCAAGCTGCATGGAGGTTTGGAAGCGAGCGCTGAGTTGCAGGGAGTGTGCAGGGTAACATTAGGACTGAGCGTTTACAGCCAGCATTTACGAGTCCGCACTAAAACACACCATGCACGCAGTGGAAACTGGGAAACATAACGGCAAAACACTTTGTGTTTAAGATCCAAAAGCTACCAGTTCATCCAACACATGGCTTGGGCTCAGCCAAACAATTAACATTTTGACAGCAGACGTTTGGGTATGCTGCTTTCATAACGTCTCGGGATGATTAACAACTGCTTCTACGTCGTCTTCATCTTCATCTGCAAAATCATTCTCTCATCCTTCCTCCCCTTCAATCAACTTGTAGGCTTTCTCAATCCAACCTTCTTCTGATCTCTGACATAAACACAGTGAGAAGGAACATGTACAGGCCTACACTTCAGATAGAAAGGCCAATATGACTAGCTGTAAATAATATTCCATCGATCCTGGTGCTGAATAATAGATACAAGGGTCTTAACTGTGGATGTTTTCACCCCAACAGACCTGGTTGGGGCTGATGGACCCTTTTCTTCTTTTATTTCATTATTACAGAGGAAGGGTGAGTGGGGAAGGAGCAAAGAGGGATGGAAGAGAAGAGAAAAGAAGAGAAAGGTGGATGGATGGATAGATAGATAGATAGATAGATACGTAGATAGATAAAGAGAAAGAGCGAGAGAGTGTGCAGCGGCATGGCAGAGGCAGGCAGAATTAAAGAGGCTTTTTTGTGGCGTTTAATATCCATTCATTGGCTGGACTGCTGACACAGTGAGAGCACTGCGCTCAGGATTTATAGCCACTTCTAATGGGCATGCCCAGAACCAAAGCACTGCAGTCAGCACATTCTCCCTCTGTGCGCACACTCACAAAGACAGCCCACTGAACACACACACACACACACACCTGTGCTGTAGATGTCTGAGCAAATGTACCAGTAAACCCACTGGATGTGGGAACGTACAGATGTTGTCCTGTCGTGTGATTGTATGCAGCAAATAGAGAGGTGCACACACACACACACACACACACACTGACCTGCCCAGCTGGGGGTCTCCATGTACAGCCAACTGGTAGGAGAGAAGGGACCTTTGTGCCACCCTGTTAGACAAGCAGAGAACAAAGAGAGAGAGAAAAAAAACGTTAGCCATCAAAGACCCTTTAACGCCAAACACAGGTTGTTTGAAACAAAACCACACAGGGAGAGATGGAAAACAGACAGGATTCACATGTTAAGAGTCCGAGGTTTTAACCCACCGCTACATGTCATCAGATAGCGAAAGCTGTTCAATGTGTTCGTGGGCTGCAGTAGAACATTCAGGGGCGTGAATATAGGCCGTGCAGTAAGTGCAGTGGCACCGAGTCAGTCAACGTTCAAAGAATTGAATTAACAATAGGGCCATTTGCTATGCATGCCTTTAAAAAAGCCAAACCATCTACATCATGTTCTTTTTCTGATGAAATAGTCATTAGCGATAACAGAATCATGAGTATTTTACATAAACTAAAAAACTAAATAAATTATTAAAAAAAGAAGTATTCAATTAAATGTATATTTTCTTATTTTCTTTGGTAATTAGTTTTGTCCGAGACAGACATGCAATGATGACTTCTGGGTAATATGTATGTTAATACTGTATTTGATTATTTGACAAGACGATACCTTAACTCAACCTATTCAACCAGCACCACAAACTGAACTACATCCTCTAAAATGAATCAAGCTACATCAGTTGAATCTAGGTGTACCTAATAAACTGGCAACTGAGTGTATACTACATTTATAGTTCTGAATAAGGGTTAGTTTGGTTGGTCTACTCTCAAACTCCCTTGAGCCTCGAGCAGGATGACATCTTTGAATGTCTTGTTATAAACTCACTGGTCAGTTTACAATTCAGCAAAGAAACAGTAAATCATCACATTCCAGAAGCTGGAAATATTTGCTAGTTTGCCAAACAAGCAATTCATCAATTTGAAAAAAAATGTAATTCATTGTCTGTCAAGCAATTTATGGATAAGTCGACACATTGTGTCAGCCAAATCACAATGCACGATGAGCAATATCTATTACGCAAGCGGACCCACACTTGTTTGAGATGAAATGTCCCGCTCTCAATCAATACTATTTCATGGTCATGTTTTGTCTCGTCACTTAGATCACATGATGACACCTGAGACAACTCCATTCACTGAAGAAGACTGAGATCTTCTTCTTTGCATTTAAGCATTTCTCCATGAAGTGTGTTTTGTTTATTGAATTTGCTGTCACTGGAGGGTTTACATGACCAGATATATTACACACTTCTGTCTCTCTTTTATCAAAGGAGATTCATAAGTCCAATTGATTTTCACCGCAAAAGAAAAGAGACCTGAAAAAGAGCAATACGCTGCTGGGGGTTACCAGGCCTCTGTCAGAGCAGCAGCTTACAACAAACTACAACAAAAAACAACATCCGTTTCATTCTCCCCCTATTTGTCTGGATGAAAATCCAAATGGCCTTGCCTATCAGAGAGCCTCTGATCACTGTTGATGATGCATCTGCAATCACAGTGACACGAGATAATAAAACTGTTATTAAAGCAAAATAATATTTCATCCAGCCCATCAGTGACCACAGCTCAGCCCATATCGCTCACATGATACCAAATCACATCTGGTGCTGCTGCTGCAGCACTGTCATCAGATATGCAATATCCATACACACACACACACACACACAAACAAATAGTCGCAGGGTTGTATTCCAAAGACACAGCTAAAGGAAAAGAAGTAAAAGAAGGATGGAAAAATGAAAACTCCTCATGTAGCCAAACAGCAGTCGCGACAGCGGCGCTTGTTGATGTTCGTCGGACAAGCGACTCGGGGCAGGGGATTGGTTAATGGTGGAGAGAGGCCTATTTTGATTAAAAATGCATGCAGCGAGCACAGGATGGCAGCAACTGTGTGTATGTGAGCATCTCTTAAATGGTTAGCATTAATCTGAAATATAGCTCTAATCCTTCCACTGATTGGGATGTGTGTGTGGGGTGTGTGTGTGTGTGTGAGAGAGAGAGAGAAAGCGAGAGTGAGAGAGTGAGAGCGTGTGAGAGAGAGAGAGAGAGAGGTTTGGTTTGATTTCTATAAGTGTGGTGATATAAGTGCTGATGTATGTTTAGTTTCTTTGTTAAAATGTGAACAAAGAAAAGGATAAATTGGGCGACAGCAGAGAGAACATGAGTTGAGAATAGAGGAGAAAAGAAAAGTGGTTTAGATGCAGAACAGACAGAAGAGAGCAGAGTATGAAGCAGCAATGAATCCATTCACCGTGATGATGAGTTCATTCAGCAAACAATAGCAAACGGATAATTAGTTGTCAGCAGAATGTTTAATATACTTTTCATCTCCCCCCTCGACTCGGAGCAATAGCAGACATATAAACACATCATTTAAGAAATATAATCCAAATGTCCACAGCAGATGCATTGACCCTTCGAAACACACAAACACAAATATAGTACTGCTCGTCTGGATTAAAGACATTCTAACTGTATTCACTCTATAACAAACACTCACAAATATTACTGTACGTAGTACTTTCCTTTTCACATAGGCATAGTTCTACAGAGAAAAATGAAAACATGCAAACACAGACAATTTCTGACTGCTACTCAACCCAATATACGTTTAGAGGAGCACTAGCAGTACGGTTAGAGGGGCAGTAGCAGTACGTTTAGAGGGGCACTAGCAGTACTAGCAGTACGTTTAGAGGAGCACTAGCAGTACGTTTAGAGGGGCACTAGCAGTACTAGCAGTACGTTTAGAGGAGCACTAGCAGTACGTTTAGAGGGGCACTAGCAGTACGTTTAGAGGAGCACTAGCAGTACGTTTAGAGGAGCACTAGCAGTACGTTTAGAGGGGCAGTAGCAGTACGTTTAGAGGGGCACTAGCAGTACGTTTAGAGGGGCACTAGCAGTACGGTTAGAGGGGCACTAGCAGTACGTTTAGAGGGGCACTAGCAGTACGTTTAGAGGGGCACCAGCAGTACGTTTAGAGGGGCACCAGCAGTACGTTTAGAGGGGCACTAGCAGTATGTTTAGAGGGGCACCAGCAGTACGTTTAGAGGGGCACCAGCAGTATGTTTAGAGGGGCACTAGCAGTACGTTTAGAAGAGCAGTAGCAGTACGTTTAGAGGGGCACTAGCAGTACGTTTAGAGGGGCACTAGCAGTACGTTTAGAGGGGCACTAGCAGTACGTTTAGAGGAGCAGTAGCAGTACGTTTAGAGGGGCACTAGCAGTACGTTTAGAGGAGCAGTAGCAGTACGGTTAGAGGGGCAGTAGCAGTACGTTTAGAGGGGCAGTAGCAGTATGTTTAGAGGGGCACTAGCAGTACGTTTAGAAGAGCAGTAGCAGTACGTTTAGAGGGGCACTAGCAGTACGTTTAGAGGGGCACTAGCAGTACGTTTAGAGGGGCACTAGCAGTACGTTTAGAGGAGCACTAGCAGTACGTTTAGAAGAGCAGTAGCAGTACGTTTAGAGGGGCACTAGCAGTACGTTTAGAGGAGCAGTAGCAGTACGGTTAGAGGGGCAGTAGCAGTACGTTTAGAGGGGCAGTAGCAGTATGTTTAGAGGGGCACTATAAGTACGTTTAGAGGGGCAGTAGCAGTACGTTTAGAGGGGCACTAGCAGTACGTTTAGAGGGGCACTAGAAGTACGTTTAGAGGGGCACTATCAGTATGTTTAGAAGGGCAGTAGCAGTACGTTTAGAAGGGCAGTAGCAGTACGTTTAGAGGGGCAGTAGCAGTACATTTGGATTGAAGCTGCCGCATGTAGACTCACGGGGCTTCTGGCACATGTTTTATTGTGTTTATTCTTATTTGTGTATCATTGCTCTTTTGGAGAACCAAGCATATGGGGGTGGTACTGGTATGTAGTAGTTGTGCTTAATGTATTTGTTGCCAACAAAATCACTTGCACAGTTTGGACTAGTGGCACCCAGGAGCCAGGACTGTTGGTGGGGGCCTTCGTGAAGAGCAACACATTTACATAGTTAAAAAAAACAAACAGAAAGGTTTAAACTCTAATCAAGACTTAAAGCACCACCCATTGGGCGTGACCTGAAACACACACACATGCACTCCCAACAGATGCATCCTCTGGTTAAAACCTGCTGGACCATCCAGGCCTCACTCCTACTTTAATTCAGACGACATTTTTGCTATATGTATATTATCATACTTAGTAATAATAGTAATGATAATTATTAGTAGTAATTATCATAATGTGTAATAATTAGCAGTAATATATCAATATTAATAACTGTAATATAACTAGTGTAGGCTAATACAGTACACTGTATGAAAACTAGTCTAATGGTACAGTAAAATACCGTTTAGTGGTAATAGACAGAGAAATATACTCCAGCTAGAGTAGGTGTATGATGACACACACAGACTCGCACTCTAAAAACAATACCAGCCACACTCTGTCGCTGCTGGTGAAAATAATAATAATAATAATAATAATAAAGTGTTCGACCGAAATCTGATTTGTGACAGAAATCTAATAACAGCTGGATGTACTGGTCTAACACTAGTTATCACAGTGTCTGCACTCTGTAAAAAGCTCATCTGTCATCAGTGTAATTAAAAGCGCCTCCTCGCCTGTTGTTGCTGCTGCCGCTAATGAATTGCAGGAGGATGAATAACATGTTTAGGGTGGTGAGTTGGGGGGAATTGAACACAGTTATTCTAACTGACCGTCACGGACAGAGGAAATGATGTCAGATATCTCTGTGGAGTGGAGGGGTGTGATGTCATGACCCACCAACGTTTACAGCATCGCCCCTTTGTCTGATCAACTGCTACTTTTGAAATAGAATGTGATCGGCTTGAGGAAGTGGATCAATTCAAACGTGTGTGAATGAATCTGTGATGTGTGTGTGTGTGTGTGTGTGTGTGTGTGTGTCAGGGCTGAGCACCTCGACTAGGGGCCCGTGGCAGGTGACTGGGCTTGATTCCATTAAGCAGCCAGTAATTTGGCCGAGCTTAATCAAATCAACTTTAATACCTCCAATCAAATTACAGCAGCCTCCTGTGTCCCATCACACTGAGCCAGAGAAGAAGAGATGGGGGGAGAGATGGAGGAAAGGAGAGAGAGAGAGAGAGAGAGAGAGAGAGAGAGAGAGAGAGAGAGAGAGAGGGAAATCAGAGTACAACAAACTTGAAAATGGGATTTTTTGGAGATTAGTGGCAAATCGGTTATAGCCACATGTATGGGAAATTATTAAATGAAGAGTGAATAAAGGGTGGGTGGGGAAAATTTGAGGAGGGGGGAAGGGAGGAGATGGGAAGGAGGGGTTGTGGGGATGAAAAACAAGTAGGCCGGAGGGATGAGGCAAAGAAGTGAAGGAAGAAAAAATGAAGCAGTTTGAAGTGACTGTTGTTAGACCGCTGTGTCTGAAGGAACAGTGTGTGTGTGTGTGTGTGTGTGTGTGTGTGTGTGTGTGTGTGTGTGGAAAAGAGGGTGAGAGTGAAAGAGAGACACTACAACCAAAGAGGAAATTGATTCTCCTTTTCAGGAAAGTGGAGAAAGGAGAAACATAATCACCCCCTCTTCTGACTGCCATTTGTCCTGAGTGTGTTTGTGTGGGAGACGGATTATTAGATATTAAACTATCCACTTCTATTAAACACAGGTGTTGCTCATTTTCTAATATGATAGATATCATGCAGTTTGTGTGCTCAAACATTTACCAATGAATGATCCCCTGCAAGGACTTGTCGTTTTGGTAATGGGGTAAACACTGATAGATATCTGATATCTGTGTGTTTAAAAAGGAATAGCATTAAAAATGTTCATTCCACAGACACAAAATATATATAATATAAAAAGTCTGGGTGAAGGTATTCTCCATTTCAACATATACTATAGAAACAAAATAATGAGCAGTTGATAATCATTTTGCCATTATTTTTGTGAGGTTGAGAGAAAGACAAAGCTACATATTACAATCAAATTATTAATTGACAACTCATGGAAAGCATAGTTCCTGCTCTACAGATATATAGGAGCAAGACTGACGAATTATCCAAAACACAATTGGTGGGGGCGGTTCAGAGTACACTGATTAATGACAGATTAATGGAGCAAGCAAAGCATTCATTATCATACTAAAATAAAGGAGACTCGGCCTCTCTCTCTGGCCTGAGTTTCTGGACAGCCGTTCATCTGATCCGCTTCACACTTGGCGGGTGTTTTGCTGAGGACCCAAATAATTGCAATGTCGAGTGTGAGCTCTTGAGATCTACGGGACATATACATTAGTGCGTTATGTAGACGCTAAGTAATGTAAATTATTACAGGAGACCCTATTAACTGTTACACCGCCGAACAGCATGCTGGGTACAGCTCGCTCTCCGTCGCTCGCTACAACATTAAACGTTACACCGCCGAATTGCATTATCGGTACAGCTCAGTCTCCATCGCTCCCTACAATTTTAACCGTTACACCGCCAACGGCATTCTGGATACAGCTCGCTCTCTGTCGCTTATTACAATATTAACCGCTCCACCGACGAATGGCGTCCTAGGTAGAGCTCACACTCTGTCGCTGGCTGCATTATTAACTTTTACACCGCCAAACAGCATGCGGGATAGAGCTTGATTGCCTTCACCCAAATGACGCATAGTCTGGCATATGTCATGGTAGGTCTATTGCTCAGGACCCAAGGCAGAGCGGTGTTGAGTGTTAAGTTGTTTGTATGAGTGGCAGTGCTGGGCGGTATGACCAAAAATGTGTATCACGGTATTTTTAAGATTCTGGCGGTTTCACGGTATATCACGGTATTTCTTTTCTTCCTTGACTGTGTTTTTATATAGGTTTATAGTGGCTTACCTTACTGTCAGGAGTACATAGAATATAAAAACATGTTAATGTCATCATGTATAAAGGCTTTGCTTACTAGAGGGTGTGCTCGTTTGTTCCTATAATGTTGGGATAGCAGTTTGGCTGAAGTATTGTCGCCCCGGTAAGACATACCTTGAATCCAGTGTTTTAATCATTGCTCTGAACCCGTCTTTCTCGACTGTCTGTAGCGGGACCATGTCTTTGCATAGCTGGATCGTTATTGCGTTCGTAATGTCGCTCCACCGCTTGCTTTTCTTGTCATATGCTGCCTCGAGCTAATGCCTCTTCAAGCGATGTGTGACCCTTCGGCTTCACTGTTTCACTCACGTTAACGTTACCGGTTGACGACCGTCATCACACTCTTGGTATTCCAACTCATGTTTGCTGAGGTGATGGAGTAAGTTGCTCGTGTTACCACCAGCGGCAACAACAGTGGCTCGACAAACTTTGCAATATATAGTCTTTTGGTCTACGTCGGATTTTTAAAAACACTTCCAAACAGCAGACCCAGCTCCTCTCTTGGGCACAGACTATATCGGTGCATCTCCGGTCTGTCTTTGTTCATCCTGCATCGCTCTGTTCTGTTCTTTATGTAACGTTACTGTAGCGATGGAGCCTCTCCCAGCTGTTAGCAGACTGTTGTGCTAGCTGGCTAGCTAACTAGCGAGCTGTACCCAGCATGCCGTTCAGCGGTGAAATTTTATAAATGTACAATTATTAGTGTTACAAATTGTTTGTGTCACAAATTGTTGTATCGTGGTGTTTTGCCCTGTTAAAGAGCGTTAGTTGTGGGTTATTAATTGTGGTTATAAACTTATAACCATGATTAGAGGTCCCTCTCAATACAGTTAAGGCAACAAGCTCCAACTGTAGCCTTCTTAGCAGCGAACAATATATTCTGCTGCCTGTTGAAGAGTTGCAGCAGTTGTTTCGGCTATGCACCGGTATGACGGTGTGTGAAAATTCATATCATACGGGAAATTAAAACCGGTACCGGTATACCGCCCAGCACTACTGAGCGGTTCTCAAGAAAGCTGCAACCAGCGACACCACAGGCCAAGCAATGGGCCTGTTCTAAACAGGCATGTTTTGAATGGCATTGCACTCGTCTTCCAAAAATAGAAGGAATCTCTGTTCGTCTGTGTGTCCTTCATCTTTCGACGTCATTCTGTCTGTCGGTTAATTTTGTCATCCGATAGACTCTTGGAGTGTGTATTGCTGAGGACCCAAGGAAGTGTTGAGTTGTTTTGATGAGCGGTTCTTGAGAAAGCTGCAAGCAGCAATACCGGAGGCCGAGCAACCGGCCGAATGGGCTCTACTCTAGAGCCATAAAACAGGAGCAAATTCAATCTTGCTGAAAAAAAGAATATATATATTCAGGAAACCTATTTGAATTAGCAGGGACACGTGTGGCTACAACAGGACATGCATCTTTAGTAGTAAATGTTCCAGGTGGAGCTGTTGTGGTTCACCTGTGACTGCCTCTAACAATGGTTGAGGTGCGCTAATGCAGAAATGTATATTATGATTGAAGAGATGCTGTATGGGGAAATGTTTCCTATTTAATCATTCTTGCTCCACCTGGGAGTACAACCTAATATTTCACTGACATCCCCCCCTCTCAGGTTGCATGCTGCATGCTGTATAAAGCCATAGCTGCATACACGAGATTCCATAGCATTATTATTATTGAAAGATCGTATCCTGCATCCTAATAACGAGGAACACGTCTTTTCAAAACCTACCCAATCATTGTGAAATTGCCTTTGGCACTTCTCTGCTTTGTAGTCAATATCATGTTTATGTGTTTCTTGAGCTAATAAGTGAAGCCAAACAGCAACAAGACACTGGTCATCTAGTAATTACATTGTAAGAAATACAAAATGTAACATCTGTTTTACTGACAATTCTTATTTCTCCTCTGACCGTCTGTACACTTGTGGTGTTGTTATCTCAAATGTTGCAAATGAGATTAAAGACAACAGAGCTGCCTGAAGCGATTCAGCAGGGCAACAGAATGACTCACCAGTCAGATCATTTCCAGATTACTAGTTATTTATCTGCAAAAGCATTCTTTGTGTGAATATAAAAACACATATGCATGCCTTCACAAGTCCCTGTTGATAGATAGTTCATTTCATCATATAGTTCATTTCATCATGTAGTTCATTTGATGAAGCTAGAAACTGACTCACTAGTCCACACATACACAGGTATTTTTCTAAATTGCCATTTTACTCCTTCCTTCTCAAGAAAAATTCCATCCACACAAGCAGTGTTTTAAAATATTCTCTGCAAAGACACAATTAAAGTGCTGTGTAGGTTGGTGGGCAGTTTGGGACCCAAAAAATCTGAAAGCATTACCTCAAGTGACAGTGACATTGAGCAGCAAAGCAAAGCTGAGTATGATTGTTTTGTGGCACCAAAGCAGCTTTGTGCATGAGAGATAAATGGGAAGTTTTGATGAAGTGAATTGTGACTGGAGTTACCTGCACTGGAGAACATCACACTGACAGCAGACAACAAACTATGATCCAGTTCAAATGATATCTGTGTCCGTCCAGTGTGTCAGCGATGGGTCGCTAAAAATTTGATTTCAAATCTACCAGACCAGATATAATAAAAAATGTTGTATTCTAGCATTTAGAAGAGGTATTGTGTTATACGTAAAATGAATCGATGGGGGTTTCTGAAAATGGGGAGTGGTTTTCAGATGCAAATATAAAAAATGAGTGCTAGAAAAGAGATTCACCTGGTGGATCAGTGGATCATGTGCTAACAACTTTCGCTCTTGGAAAACCCACTTCTCTTAGCCAGAATCCCATATTTCCCCCTCAAGTCAGACCCCATACACCCTCTTCTTCTCACTAAAATCCCAGCAGGTCTTTGCAGCAGTTCTCCCAGCAGGTATTTGTGAACCAAAGCCCTGCAAATTCCCCTGGTGGGGTGAAATGAATGGTTGCAGCGCATAGACGTATCTCAGCACCACCTTTACTAAACCACATGTAGCAAATGTTAATGAGAGCTCCCAAATGCCAGCGCACAAAGGAGATAGGCCTGTTAAACACACAGTCACTGATGAATAGCTGCAAGTGCGGCTATGAGACTATCACCGGCACTAACAGAAAGAAGAAAGGAAAAAGGACATTAAGGAAGAAAGGAAGCAAGCTCAACCCGCGGGCTGTACCATGGGTGAGACCAGTGACAGGAAATATACGCTAGAAACAAGTAGAAGTGGGATGAACAAGATAAAGGAATATATGTGGATATGAAAAGATCCAAGAAGGGAAACATGAATAAATGTGGAGGGAGATTGCTGATGGGAGGGACGTAAAAATGAAAAACGACTAACTGTAAAGCCTCCAAAATAAGAGACGACGCAGAAAAAACAAATACACCGCCACAAACAACAAAAGCATGCATGAATAATCACAAAGACCACAATGCTTTACTTCCAATTTGTGTTGATTTAGGAAAATGTAAGAAGCCGTAAAAAGTGACAAGAATGTAAAGCTGCATCATAAAAATCCATCATGTCATACGCAAAATCCCTCCTGCTCTGGGATGAAGGGAGAAAGCCATTTGCTGTGTGTTCAGGGATGGATAGTTGTTATGCTGTAGCAGGGGCGTCAGTGTTTGGTTTGTGGTTTGGAGGGAGGAAACGCTGTGAGAGTTCCTGATGGTTGCGTAGTTGGCGGTGGTGAAGACACAAAGCCTGTTTTTTGCGGTAATGAGGAGAGCTGAGCTGAGAGGATGTCAGCTGCTAATGTTGGAAACCCAGCTTCCTCACCAGCAGTAATCTCCTAGGTTTAATCTTGTTTAATTGGGAGCTCCTTCACTGGGAGTAATGGGCCTTTTTATTTTCAGATGTGTACATGCTGCTGGGTGATGCTGGCTACTGATCCCTCCTGACTCTCTCTCTCTCCTCTGGATATTTTACAGACTCCATGACGCTTCTGTGTACTTTTTGGATCATTCTGCATGACCACAATCGTTCCTTGATTACCTTTAATTTGCCAGAAGATGTCAAGAATAACTACAACAACAGAACCTAAGTTGATTCCACCAATTTCCAGGCGGCACTCCTCCCACCATGGTGTAAATGACTCATCTTGCTGATCTAGGTATATTCATGTGGTTTACCAGATGGCAAACGAGGCTCAACTGCAGGGCCACCATGAGGGATCAGGTGCTTGTCCCTTACTTAAGTGACATTTGATGGGATGGGGTGCGATTAGAACCTTGGGATGTCATTGTACTTCTCCATAGTGAGGGCATAACAGGGGAGGCCAATAAAGCTGCCACTGAGCTGGCTGTCCAATGGCAAGTTTGTGCACTAACTAAGCTATCCAAACTTTAGCTGCCAGAAAAAAGTTAATTTATTTAAAAAGATGAAAAAAAGGAAAAAATAAATATATATAGTCATATTTCCTTCATGCACTGGTGGAACTGGATTGTATGTTCACACTATTAAGGCTGATAGCATGCACACTAAAAATGTACAGCTCACACAGTTTTTGGTCCAATTTGATTCTTTTGATTTAATCGGCACATTCAGGTCGGATATAAAAAGGTGTAAATATACCCATCTCTCCAATATGTCATTTTTACTCATACCACTTTGTCCTATGCGACAGCAGAAGGGATCCTGGAATTACACTGCATTTAGCCACATTTCTCCCTGTCTCATATAAAAAGAAAGCAATACTCCACATGTTCTGGTACTGTTTATCTGATCCCTGGTCAGTGCAACTAGTGAATGATCTGCACAGTTTAGAAAGCAGGAGAGGTGCAAATGAGGCCAAAACCTTTGTCTCATTCATAGTGCATCAGTGCAAGTAGTCCTGCTAGTAAATGGATGGTTGTTAGCTTCCTAGCTTAAGTACAAGAGTTAAGTGAGGAAGCCAACAACTATCCATTAAATAGCAGAATCACAAGTTGTGCAAGTTATACTTAATTCATTTTTGAACTGTGGACTGGAAGAACGCCCGCCCTGATTTGCAGTCAGATTTGTGGTGCGGCTAATGGAGGACACTACATGTGGATGTAATTGTTTTTGGGTTTCATCTTGATATAATACTCTTGATATCTCTTGAAATGACAAGTGGGACTGGGGTTTTAAGGGATTTAAGTCAGGGAATCATCTGTTGGGAATGAACTGTGAGCCCACGGAAATTTGTTAGAGAAACGTAAGCAGGGATTCAGACCAAAAACAGACCTGCGTTAAAACAAAGCAGGGGGCTAAGTTTTACAAGGTACCAGTGGGTCAATAAAATCCCATCCAGGAAGTCCTCTTTTAGATGGAGATTAATGCATGTTAGATGCCAAAACACTGCACAACCTGTGACTTTTTGGCCATGTTATCACCATTCATCTATTCAACCAATGTGTTTATTATTAAAATATTTTCTAGCGCACAAAATGTATCCAGCCTCTTAATATTGCTCTCAGCATTTAACTTTAAAATGTAGCCTACAAAACGGAGGGCAAATATACCTTATCTCGATATATCACGTAACGGCTCTTACTTCATGCACACAATTGCGATCTGAAGTGTATTTTTAGCCTTTGCCTTTTTTGTTTTCACATACACGCTTAAGTATGATTGCGTTTTTTCGGCACACAGCAGTACAGTAGCAGACGGATCCAGTGGCGACACTGATGGAGGACTGCAGCACCTGCTGCTGTGCTGCTCTTTCACTGCGTGGTGGGTGAGACACGGCGTCAGCCTTTCAAACCCATCAAACCTCAGGAACTGTTTGAAATCGATGTCATGGGTATGACATGAAGAATGAGCACGCAGCTATGTGGCATGTCTTTTGTCTCCAATGACACCCCAGCATGAGTGGTTCATGGACCTCATGGTTCTTCCATACTTGAAACAGCATGTCCCCCGAGAACATGTTGCTCTTCAGCCTTGCCAGAAATTAAGAATATCAGTTTGGCTTAATTTATAAACCCAAAAACTGAAATAACAATGATGGTATTACTATTCATAAAAGTATGCTTATTGGTGGATTCTGATGAAGAGAGAAAGCCGTTTCAGGACAGAAACAGATTCTGTTCATTACAGTATCTCTCTTTTCAAATCTTTTCCTGTGGCTGATTTTCACATCCCACATATCTCTCTATCTTTATGGCGTGGAGTGTCCTTACTTTTTGAAGACCCACAGTATGCAGAATGGCTGTTTCAGTCCTCGCTCTCATTTATTGTACCGGGTCCACATAAAAGCTTGATTGTAGCCATATACTGCAGTATGCTTGGCTGTGTGTTATGGCCACTGATCTTTATGTCTCTCCGCACAGGAGGAAGACCCCAACCTCAGCAAAACATCAGCTACATAGGCATTCATGCTTGTGGCGTGTGCATGGGTGTGTGCGTGATGGAACTCTCCAACAGCACTGCTCCTGCCACCACCACCACCATTCCATTTGCATACATCCTCCCAGGGGATGCATACAACAGGAACACTTAAATGAGGCATGCATAAATGGATGAAGCCCCTCTCGCATCATACACAAGGCCCTGTGTGTATTTTCCGTGTGTTTTACTCTCCCTTCTACATGCCTGGTGGTGGCAGTTTAGTAATTGAAAGTGAAATGGAGAAAAAAGAAAGAAAGAGAGGGTGGGGTTATGAAGATGGAGCAGGATGAAGAGGGAGGGTGAAGTTGTAGGCGTCAGACAAAATTAACCTCTGGAATAATTCAGGGTTCAGATGTGCTGTAAACACTTAACAATGGAGGGAAAAAAAAGGTGAGGTAAGGAACGGGTGGGGGTGGGGGGGGTAATGAGTCCCACTGTGGGTATGTGGACCAAAGCGTGTGCTGCATCTGTGTGTGTGTGCACGGGTCTGTGGGTTTCTATTGAATTTGACTACACCGCTCTCTCTTTGTAAACATCTGAATGCCTCCATGTACGATGGACGAGCGGTAAGCTGCCATCTCTGGGAGGGTGAACTCTATTTCACGGGTTAGTGCTACAGCCAACAACGACAGCATCTAGCCTTTCGGCTCCATAAAGCACAGTGCGGCTCGCGCTGCATCTCACAAATACTGTTTGCCCATCTTCAGTTCCATCTCAGTGGTGCTATCTCCGGCAAAGCCGCCACTCTAGGCCACGGGGAGGGGGGGGGGGGGGGTTCTACAAACGACAACCCAAGCCGGTTCAAGCTTTTCTGGGGATTACGACCACAGCACCACTGCTCCCCCCTGAAGGCCAATACCTACTATATCTCTCTGGACCTCCTAATGCCCTAAAGACTAATATGGCACACGAAGGAGGACACAGGAAGGGAACATGCATGGCAGGTTGCAGAAGCAAAACAATCTAAGATAGCCATGGGTGCAATGCTTGCTGACCAGCACTAAATTCACCAAACTGCTTCAGAAAAAGTAAAACATAATTAATTCATGCTGTGGCATGGTGCTGTTATAATAAGCAATGCAAAAATGTCGAAGTCCATAGGTGATTCTGTAATCTGTTTGTATGTCAGGCTTCAAAAGAACCAGTCTCTAACACAGGCTATTCTTAGTTAAGCCTGAAACATTCATAACAGTAGTGAGTGAAATTAAAGCTCTTCAGTCAAAACTGTGAAAGCAAGGTTTTGGTCAAAGTAAAACAGAAGGTGGAGTTAGTGGAGCACCCACGTCTCGTTCCACTGGTCTCTCGTAGAAAAGGATTTGGAGGAAGATATTCAGCCCATAGCAGCAGACACACACACATACACACACACACACCTTCAGTACTTTCCACTCTACTTCCAGGAGTGCTAAAACTGCTGAGCTGAGAATAATCTAAGCTAGCATTTTCAGTTTGTGTCAGTGGCGAAGGGAAACAATGCAAGACTAATGGTTGGTAGAATAAGTGGGTGTGTGCGTACGGTTGTGCGTGTGTGTGCGCGTGAGAATGCGTGCATCTTCGTGTGCTTGTGTATTTACGTGCGCAACAGTCTTCCAGTGTTTGTTACCTTAATGCTAACCCAGGCTAATGTATTCAGCACACTTTGGATTAATGCACCTTCCGAGGGGCTTCGGAGAACTTCTGCTAACTCAGGCTGAGGTGCTAGCTCACTAGCATATGGCAGGCCATAAAGGGAGATCGCTGTTCTGTGGATGTTAGAGCACACAGACACAAATCCCCAATCCCCAAAAGGAAAGCCACTTGACAACTCCCCTTATGCCCAAGCACCCCAGCCACTGTATGACTTTAATCATGCTGATTAATCATCCTCATCATCATGATGGACCCCTGTGTCCAGTAATGAGACAGAGCCAGAAGGAAGGGATATAGCCTGATACATTGCTTTTAGTGACACAGTTTATGCACGAGTGCTACTGAAATAATAATTTAGCATTTTGGGGGTTTTGCTACAACATACAAATCATTCAGTGAACAGAGATACAGTGAAATCAGCTCCTGCGTGTTATTTCTTACTCGTTCCTGTGGTCGCCATGGTCTCCGTATTTGCCGCCTTATTTACATTAAAAGCTGTCTTAATTCACCGTATTGGTGATGTGATGGCTTTCTGATTTACACTCAGAAGGGCGCTTTTGTCCAATATTTGAACAGTTCTTGAATTCTGGAGTAAAAAGAGTAGCTTATGTTTTTGAGTGAGTGTGGGGTGTGATCATGATGCCAACTTGTACTTGGAAAAAGACAAAGAATTGTAAAGAACCATTGAATTGAACACCATCGACTGAGAGTAGGATCAATGGATAGTAGTAGTACAATACAGTGATAGTGCATATCATTTACTAACTCAGAAGGCAGACTTAGTCTTAAAGCTGGAGCTAAGAATGTCTGTCTCCCCCTTCTGGCAGTGACAGTAATTACACAAACACTTGTGATGTGGGCCTATGACGTATGTCTGCAGGCGATCCGCGTTTGTCCTCGCCGTTGATCGCTTTCTTTTTTGGACTTTAATCCTTCCTCTAGATGCCGAGTCTATTTTTTATCCAGAGCAAAGAAAACTTTCCTCGGATGCTTCCGTCATAATCCTAGCTGGTGCTCCCTTGCTATGGTCCCTCCCCCCTTCCTTTTCTTTTACTAACTATATTGAAACAATTATACAAATAATTTACAACACCTTGTGTAAACAGCTTGAGTCTACAATTAAAGGGGGGGGGGGGGGGAGACTATAAATTGTAATAAAAAGGGTAAACAAAAAAGAAATGTGATAAAGATCTTGTAAAGCTTGGTTACACATTTTATCATGCATTGCTTCCGGTGCCCCGGCACAGGAAAGTCGCCACAGACACCACAACTCCTGCCCGCTGCGACATACAGAGAGCTTTGAATTCCTCATCACTGTGGAGGAAGTGATGGAATTTACTAAGGAGATATAAGATGTTAGTGGCTCCAATCCTACATCCAGTGTCCGCACTGGACAATACAAACACAACCTGTCACACACACACACCAACACACCAGCTCATGTTGTTGTTGTGTGTTATGAGTGTTTGTGTGTGCACGTGTTGCATGTGTAAATGCTCTGGTATGAATGATTGCACGTGTTGTGAGTGATAGCACGCAAGAGAGAGAAAGAGAGAGAGAGACAGACAGAGATTTGTTTTGATTTTTAGAAAACCTTTATTTTCTTTGAACATGTTTCTTTATCATTTAAAACGGTTAACCAAATATAGTCCAACAAACAGAAATGTGTCTTTGATTGTCTTTAGACTGTGAGATCTTTTCCTCACTTATCACCATCTTTGTCCAGTCCTTTGTGAACTATCTTCTTCAGTCTGAAGCCTTCCTGCATAGTGAGACCTCCTCTGTCCTTGCTTCTCATGAGATCTGGCAGAGCTGGAGAGCTTCTCTATATCAGAGAGGTAGTCCTCCACTTTGGCTCCTCTCACATTCTTACTCCTCTTCAGAAACTCCTTTATCTTCTCCACGCTGTAGTCTCCAGAGCTCCTACAGCTGCCAGCACCGTGTTTAGAGGGCTCACTGTCAGCAGCAGCACCCTCCTCCTGACTGGACTCAGAGTCCTCTTCCATACTGGACTCAGAGTCTTCCTCCAGACTGGACTCACACTCTGCTGCTCCTCCACTTTCTTTAGTTGCTGCTTTCTTCGCCTGTGAGCTTCCGCTGTCTCCTCTCTGTTTCCTCTTCAGCTGCGGGGCTTTGAGCTGCTCCTCGTCTGCTTCCATGTCCACCTCCCTACCTGTCTCCACCTGTCCTCCAGTACTCTCCCTCACCTTCTGGACCTCACTTGCCCCGTCCTTTATCACCTCTTGTCCCCCACTTCCCCCCTCTTTTCTCACCTCCTGTACCCCACTTGTCCCCTCCTCCCTCACCTCCTGGGTCTCACTTGTTTCCTCCACTCTCGCCTCCTGGGTCTCACTTGTCCCCTCCTCCCTCACCTCCTGTAACCCGCTAGTCCCCTCCTCCCTCCTCTTTTGGACCCCATCTGGTCTGTCTTGCTTGTCCCCTCTGCACTCTTCAGTACCTGTCTGGTTCTGGTTCTGGTTCTTATGAGAGCTGTTTTTCTCAGGACACGTTCTACTCTGATGACCCACTTTTCCATAACTGAAACATTTAAAGTCATCAGTTGTTGCATAAATGAGGTAGTCGAAGTCATCGACCCTGATCTTGAACACTAGGTTGAGCCCCTTGCTCCTGTTGTTTGGGATCATGAGCAGCTGTCTCCTGTGAGACACCACGTGCTTCAGGAGAGGAGACTTGCACCCAGAGGACAACACTATCCTCCCGTGTCTCGATAGTTCTCTCGTTATGTCTTCATCTCTGATGAACGGTGGGACGTTGGACACTGTTACCTTCACAGCTGGTGTGCAGAGAGGGTACACGGGGAAGAAGTTATCGCCCACCTCGATCCCGTTGTCAATCACCATTTCCACATTTCCGATTGTATCTAAAAAGATGACCACGGCATTGTTCATTCGCGCAGCGGACTTCACGCTGCTGTGGCCAACAAGTTCACCCACAGCCAGGCTGCATTCCTCCACTGAAAGCCGGAAAGTCAGCGGGATCTTTATGCCGTGTTTCCTCGTGAGGTCGGTCATGTCCATGGTGGCGTTTAGCACGCCGACCAGCTCGCGCTGATCGACTGCAACCACTCACAAAGACCTTAAAACCAGCTAAATGTTCACACAAACACCGTGAGATACACTATCACATCCAACGTTAACTAGTGACGAAAGAAAATACCGAAAATCAGTGTTAATCGCTCTCGAACACACTCCGTCAACTCCGCACTCCTTCCGCTCAGAGAGAGTCAGAGACAGAGAGAGAGAGAGAGAGAGAGAGACAGAGACAGAGAGACAGAGAGAGACAGAGACAGAGAGAGTCAGAGACAGAGAAAGAGAGAAAGACACAGAGAGAGAGAAAGAGAGAGAGACAGAGAGAGAGAGAGACAGTCAGAGAAAGAGAGAAAGACAGAGAGAGAGAGAGAGGCAGAGAGAAAAACAGAGAGAGAGAGAGAGAGAGAGAGTCAGAGAAAGAGAGAAAGACAGAGAGAGAGAGAGAGGCAGAATGAGAGTATGTATGTGTTTGTTGGGATGTGTGAAGTGAGACAGACACAAAGCAACAGAGAACAAACAACCCATTAGGTGGTCATGCTAGACTCTCAGGGGCAACACTGTGTACGTGCTTTCTTTTAGTGTCTTAGTGTTTATGTGTTGGTGTGTGTGTGTGTGTGTGTGAAAGATGGAGAGAGGGCTCCCTCTGTGTGACATGATTGGTACGCATAAAAAGCCCCATTCTGCTGACAGTCGCAGAAAAACACAGAATGGCGGCACACACACATACACACACACTTTCACACCCCTCCTCCTCCACTTGCTCGTCCCGCTGCCGTCACTTTATTGATTCGTAATGACACCAGAGTCACTGTCATGGATCTGCTGCGACCACTTTGCTGGCCGTGTTTCATTATATGTGGAGAGAAAGAGACTGAGAGACGCAGAGAAACAGAGACGAGGCTGCGAGTGTGTCTGGTTGCCCGCGGAAACACAGAAACCCCTATAATCTCCCTAATTGTCGAATCTCACTGCCCTAATTAATATCACTAGAATAAAAGTGATTTAGGATGGCATAACCTCCTAAAACTATGAAGCACTCTCCAGCATTTTGTGGGTGAAAAATCTGTTTACTGTTCAGTGATGACTGAATTCATCTCTCGTCCCCTAACAGAGAGCTCTCGCTGCTAAATTGTTCACACATCAGCAGACTTTTAGCTAAATGATTAATGCAATTTGGTTTATCATAATTACTTCCTCCACTCTGGTCAAATGAGCAACAGGGTAAGTCTGTTAGCTCACCCAGCACCCAGACTCATTACAGAGAGAGTTTTGACTGCTGCCGGACAATAAATCCACTCCACAGATGCTGTAAATACTGGAGGGGTAGACTGATATATGGGGCCAATGTTGGGCTTTTATCCCGAAAGCGATTTGGTTCAGTCAGCAGTCAAGGTTTCAGTCAAATGTTGCACAACTGTTGAACCGTTTACCAAAAATAAGAGAAAATAGAAAATGGTGTGCTCAACCTGTTCTCTCTCCCAACTCGTCGAACTTGTTCGGTGGCTGACACACCGAGGCATCCTTTAGCGTCAATATGAGACACACTGGACTTTCAATGTAAATCCATCTAGCACATGATTAGATGTCAGAGGAACTAAGGTAGTATAAAGGGTGAGAAAGCCCATGTTGTGGATGAGCGGATGGATGGGTCTAACAAACACAGGACTTTCCAGGATGTCCCGTGTGAAACCAAGTCAACATCGTTATTATGTATGTAACATCTATACTTTAATGTTGGCAACGTAACAAGTGTACTTATTTTAAACCAAACTACAAGATTTTTTGCCTCAGCCCTCAGTTAACATACGTTGTACTGGACTATAGTTGAGACTATATGATGTAATGAGCAGAAACTGTATGTTTCCTGTGAATCAGAAGATTCTTTTGTCAAGACGCTATACATGGAACGAGTGAAAACTGACAGGCCATCCCTGAAACGTCCAAAACTGACACTAGAGGGGAACCTAGAGCGCCAAAGTTTAAAGCATAAAGCCACTGACAGAGCGACCAGTCACACACGTTTACAACCTAATCCTGAGCTTGAAACTCATTAAAAAGCATATCAATGTTGCTACAGCGTGAAAGAGTATGGTAAATCTGGAGGAGTATGGAAAACCTCGTAAAACAAGCAGACTACAAGATGGCATCTGAGGTAAATTGACCAAATGTGGAGTATCTAAAGCGGATCATTTAACCTTGCAGAGAACTGCAATATTTAATAGCGAGTACTGTTAACGCGACCCACACCCCACAAATGAGGATGAAGCTCTAGCACTGCTTTAGATCTCATATCCTGATGCTGCATTTCTCATGGTTGGTCTCCTTGACCAATTTATCTTGTCTCTGACAAATATATCACCTTCATGATCACACTGGACCATTGAAATAATATGATGATGGTATGTGCTGTAGATCGGAAACCAAAAACTGGTGAGTCTATCTACTGATAGACTGTATGATATGAGTAACCTCAACAAAGAAACCCGTCACTGTGAAAAATGAATAGACATCAGTGCACTGGCCCACAACAGGGCTGCTTTGAGGCAACAGACAAGGAGCTGTTCAGATATGAAATGACAAAAAACCCACAGACTGTACTGTATATAAGAAGTGGACGTCACCCATTGGTTTGTTGACTGCCATTACGAAGCCTTGAGTTCGGCGACTTGGCCGTCGCTATCTTGACTTTTTGCAACCGGTGATTGTAAGTCACCATATTTGGAATGTGGAGTGACGTAGAGACGCCGTATATACGGCTCTGGCAGTCACAGTAAGAACGCCCTAAAGCATACTCCGCTTAATGGTCTATTTTTGAGACCATAACCCCATGTTTACAATGTTTACTGACGTCATTAATCAAGTTAGAAGAAGGGTAATTTTCTCGTAGACTTTCAAACAAATCCTTTTGCAACCGGAGAAATCACCCCCTGCTGGCCAGTAGAAAGAACCCACATTTTAAGACACTTCCGTATTAATTTCACTCGGCAGAACCAGAGATTACCTCCTGCAAATAACACGATAAGCTGAAAAATGAATTTATGTGCTGTTCAAACCAAGAGGTCATGTTTCAACAGTGGCGGGCCTTCAGGGCCTGCAAGGCCTTCTCTGCTGGCCTAAACAAATCACAAAGCTATATCTATTTTATAATTTAATACATTTTCTTAAATACACTACATGTATTATAATTTCTAAAAATATTTTTCCCATTATCTTATTTCCTCATTGCACAGCTACTGTCTTCCTCAGTTGCTCTGCTTCCAGCAGCTTGTTTTAAGTAGAGCTTTTATCCAATCAGATTTCACCTCTGTGTCTCTAGGTAAGAAGAGAGACCCAGGCCTGCAGACGGAGGCCTGCATCCATGTGCAGTTTAAGTGAACGGGGACGATATTGTTGATTGTCATAGTGTTCAACCAATCAGATCTTTAGTTTGACATGTTGGGCGTATTCTTTGACGTATCAGAGCCTGCTCGCCGGCCTATAATGACGTCAGCATTAGTGCAGCTCAGTGTCTGCCGCGAGGTGCAGAGTGCGCTGTGATTGGTCAGTCGGCGAGCACGTGACTATCGTGAAACGAAACAGCAGAGGCATGTCGGGTAGCGAATCACATCACGTGATGCAGCTCAGCCAATCAAATATGGGCATTCTGACTGAGTGAGATGCACCATGACACAGGGGGCTAAGACGAGGAAAGACACTGCAGAGCAGTACATACAATGCTCAAGTTGTGGAAGTAAAATCATAAGACGATCTCTTTGGGCCGCGACTTGTCATTAAGGAGTGATGGTGGGTCCCACAACCAGACCAGCTGAGAACCACTGTCCTCCATGAGTGCAGAAAACATTATATTTTCCTGAATATAAGCTTCTGCATTTTCCAGATGCTCTAGTACTATTCAAACGTATTGCAAGTCTCGTACCGACCGTTAAGTACATTTAATACGTACATAGGTACGTACATTTAATACGTACATAGGTACAGACTCTGAAACTGATAATATCTGTGGTGCCATCATGTGGTTATAAGGTGGTATTTCAGCTGCAGGGCAACAGTGAAGGCCAAGGTATAAAATGCACAGCCTGCCACTGTGTTTCAACAACGAGACTGAGGGATCACCATACTGAATGCTGTACGTTCAGCGATCAGCTTGCTCACTGTGCACTTTTCATTCAAAAAGTAAAGCCATCAACACCTGAGAAACCACTTTTGCATAATGTGGCAGGTGGGATACATATGACAGGGGAAGCGGAGCTCATCACAAACACCACCCTCCAAGATGGAGGCGCATTATTATGAAATAAAACAACAACAACCTGTCAATAGCACCCAGGTAATCCTCTAAGACGTCCAGAGGATGCTGCATCATAGTAAATAGATGGCAGATGGAGTATCACCAAGGGTATTGACAGCATGGGATTCATTAAAAAAAGAAAATGAACACAAACTGGAAGTGAAATTCATACACACCAACATACCAAAGAGTCTTAACCCCATGGGTTGTCAAGGCACCACAACCCTTGGACAAGGAACTGGCTCTTTCTCGTCAATCTGTTCTGTAACACTTTAACACTGGGTTAATAGCTCAAGTACGGCCATTGAGAAGAGCAATATAGGCTTTAGCCGTCAGACAATATACTGGATGAACTTGTTTGTTTCAAGAGTATGGACCCATTCAAATATATTTTTGCAAAGAAAAAGGGTTGTGGATGTTCCCCCGAATCTCTAAATGTTTCGGAAAGGATTGCTCCACAGTTAGTGTGGACAGGCAGAGCGGTTCCTCTTATTGTTCATACAGCATGCACTTTGGTATATTCTTGAAAAGAATGGAGCCTTTCTTTAAGATGTCAGATGAATTTAGTGTGGCTTGTTATTCTTTTCTCCTTCTATGGATCTGGGAGGAATGCCATTAAGTGCATGTGCCCGTGTGTGTGTGTACTTGTCTAGGAGTGGCCGTGCTCACGTGAACGAGCATTAGGTGTAGTGTAGAGTGTGACTCCTGAGACACACACGCACATAAACACACACACACTGGCTGGAAAGCAGTGCTTGCTCATTGTAAATAAAACATAAAGTCCCTGTTTCCCATGAGAAGCCTGCATTACTGTTTCTGCACAGGACAGCAAAGTTTGCAGCTCTTGTAGCGACGTCTCTGTCTGTGACTCGCTCTCACTTTCTCTCTCTCTCTCAATTCACTTTGATTCAATTCAATACGATTTACAGGTACGAATGTAAACAACAATATTACCACTGCATCAAGATAAAAGTTCAACATTTTCACATGCAATCACTTTATTGTCTGTGTGTGCACGTTTGTGTGTGTGTGTGTGTGTGTGTGTGTGTGTGTGTGTGTGTGTCTGTGTGTGTGACTGGTGTGATGAGGTTTTCAACAATACACAGTGAAAATCGATAGTGCAATAATAGCACTCATTCATGCTGGCAGTCACAGAGGAACATTTACTATGATGATTACAAACATTAACATTGACAGTAAAGATATGAGTGGATAAATTATTGTCTTGCTATGAATCAGCTTTTTCACTGCCAATAATCAAAGATTTAAATTTTTTCATCAAATGCTCATTCATCCCTGTTTTTAGGTCTAACTTTTTTAAATTCATGAATGTCTTTTGTCTCCATTCACGACGACAATGGCCGTGGCAAAACCACATATGTCAGTTATGCAGGCTAACGGTAAATTTAAAATATCTACGTCCATGTAGCCACAAGGGTCTGCAATGGACCGAATGGAGTACGTGCAGAGCCTCATGCAGGTCTTCTGCTGGCTAGTATGATCGTCTGGAAGTATATCCGGGCTTAAAGGCAACAACCAAATCATCATCGTAGCTGGGCCAACAGGCCTGAAGAACACTCATTCAAACAACCAACCAAATCACACACATACTGTATATCTTCCATTTCAAATGAGACTGGTAATCTGATCAGATAGAAGGTCCTTGTTTTTGTTTTTTTAAATAGAAATATGAACAGTCAGGGGGCTGTATTTGCTGAAATGCTGTGGTTCCAGAAAGTACAGGAATGTAAGTTTTAATAAGGCATGCGTTTGGGGGCCTTTTGGAATTAATAAGTGAATAATTACCATTGCAAGACAAAAGACATATTTTTAGAAACCAAGCTATCACCCAGACACTATGTTTGTGAAGTGAAAAAGCAAACCAGCCCACAAACTATTTTCCGCACTATAAAGCGCACCGGATTATAAGGCGCACCTTCAATGAATGGCCTATTTTAGAACTGTTTTTATATATAGGGCGCACCGGATTATAAGGCGCATAGAATAGAATAGCGTCATAAGCGTGTCTCTTGAAAGGTGCCATTTTGGGGTCTTTATACACACAAGTGGTGTTGGACTAGGAGTAAGCACAGTACCGGTGTTTACCGCGGTGCGGCTTTGTAGTTTACCAGTCGTACTGAAACATTTTGACAGAGCGCCGTGTACAACCAGTATGGATCAACCAATTAACCAATTGATCCATATATAAGGCGCTCCGGATTACAAGGCGCACTGTCGTTTTTTGAGAAAATTAAAGGCTTTTAAGTGCGCCTTATAGTGCGGAAAATACGGTAGTGTT
Organism: Anarhichas minor; assembly: GCF_050575085.1. Classification (NCBI taxonomy): domain Eukaryota; kingdom Metazoa; phylum Chordata; class Actinopteri; order Perciformes; family Anarhichadidae; genus Anarhichas; species Anarhichas minor. Next base: position 3,217,041 of record NW_027466463.1, on the reverse strand, counting down.
CAGGAAAAAGAAAGGTAATTTGACCATCCACAGTTCCGTGACAAATAGGAAAACTCCATTTGGTAATGACTACTGTGTGATACGATCAAGAGCTCCAGCACAGCAGCAAAAAGGACACTGTTTTGTCATTCAGTTCTCTAAATGTAGCTTTTGAGGTGGAAACCAGGATACACTCCTATGGCTGATTTTGGAAGGCACAAAAAAGAGATATGTAATTAAAGACATTACAGAAACATTACAGTGTCACATGTGATGATGAAGTGAAAAATATACTCCAAAAGCCATGCATTGAGATCTGATCTTGTACTAGAAACACATGAAAACGGTTCAAGAGAATGCAACTGGAACCATGCATTTCAAGAGAGATTTAATAAACAAAGAAAAGAGCTGACCTAAAAGGCTTCTGTCTCCTCTGGTTTTTAACCTCCATTTGGGAACTACTAACGGGACATTGAGGGAGGATCTCAGGCTTCACTTAGGTTTGCATGTCAGAGATATAGACTCGGGCCAACCCAGGAGGCAACCTCCGGTTCTTTTGAGTGAAGCCGATGCAGAAGTGTCTTAAAACTTGCATTCTGTCTACTGACCATCAGGGGGCGACTCCTCTAGTTGCAAAAAGACGTCTGATTGTATAGAAGTCTATGAGAAAATGACTCTACTTCTCTCTTGATTTATTACCTGAGTAAACATTGTAAACATGAGTTTATGGTCTCAATCTCTAGTTTCAAGTCTTCTTCAATACAGCATGATGTTCATTTAGTAAATTATGGTCCATTTAGAGTCAAACAGACCATAAAGAGGAGTATGCTTTAGGGCGGGCTCACTGTGATTGAGAGATCCAGCTACCGGAGCCGTATACGGCGTTTCTACGTCACTCCTCCTCATTCCAAATATGGTAACTTCCGTTCATTGGCTGCAAAAAAACAACATGGCGACGGCTGAATCGCTGAACTCGAGGCTTCAAAACAGCAGTCCACAAACTAAAAGGTGACGTCACCATGACTACGTCCACTTCTTATACACAGTATATGGGCCAATCCCATACGTGCTTTAAAAATAATCATTGAAATTAAAAAATCTACTCTAATCTACTCTGTTTATTACAGGTCGGTCACCAATGTAAGGAAGCTCTATGTTGGGGGTTATGTGCATCCTTTTTTCAACAGTCTTGCTGCTGCATTCTGAACCAGTTGACGCTTGGATAGGTTGTATTTCCTCAGACAGGAATATAGCGAGTTGTAGTGAGAGTTTGCCTAGAAAAAAGCAATATTATTTTAATAAGCATTGTTTTTGCCTTCTATAACACCTGTTATGCTGATTACATTTCCATGACAGTATCAGTGCTTATGGTACCTGGCCATCAGGGGATCTGTTTTCACTTCTCTCTCGCTCTCTATCTCTCTCAGCCTGGAGTGGCCTGGATAAACCTCTAAAGCAGAAGGACTATCAATACATTCTTTATTGTGGCTTCTGACAAAGCCCTTTTGAGTGCTTTATGTCGGCACTCGGTGAGCCTGCTATAAGTAGCTGTAATCATTCATAAAGAGTTATGGCTGGTGGCTGCATCACTGCAGAGGGATGGAGGAAAAGACTGGAGAGGAATAGAAAGAGAAGAGGTGGATGGAAATGGGAGCAGAAGAAAAACTCAGCAAGGATTTAGGGATATATGATGAGAACGGCACCGAAGAAAGTAGAGACTAAAAGGCACACCACTGCGTTCTCTTATGAATGGAATGTTAATCCGTGTTGCTGTCTAGATTATTGGATGAACCACTGTCTCAGCAGGAAGTGCCACTTGAATGTCCGAGTTGTGTGATGAAGTCAGGAGTAATGGGCTTTCAGATAGCACATGAATTATACTTTAGCTGCCTCAGCTACTTTCACACTGACAGCATCAGTGTGTCTTTCCAAGTTGAAGAGCGTTTGTAGTGACCAGAATATGTACAGTAACGTAATACAGCTAGAGGAGGCAAATTCTGACGATATTGCGGTGTGAATGCTGGATGTTGAGAAGCTGATGTTAAACTATATTGCTGACTTTGAAAGTACCCACAATGTATGAAAGATGTGGAATATTTGAAGGTCTGATCTGAGTTTCTAGCATCAAATATAAAGAAGTAGATTAAACTTGAAAAAGTCATAAAATGTCAAAGCCCTGTGTGTGTGTGTGTGTGTGTGTGTGTGTGTGTGTGTGTGTGTGTGTGTGTGTGTGTGCGTGCGTGTGCCTGCTTGGACACACATGTGTGACTAAATGGCAGCGAGTGAATAGCTTTCCCCAAAATTTATGAAAGATATTAAAAAGACAGATTTATGAGACAAAGTCCCAAGTGTCTTGAGCCGGGTGCTGACAGCTTGGACTTTTGATGTCATTTGGACATTGGTGCTACTTTAGCACCACGGTAGTTGTTTGGCTAAAGACACAACAACTAACCTATAAATAGTATAACATACAAACAATATATATATATTCAGTGGAGATATTGTTAAGCTAGCTAGCAACATGGTTAATGACTGTGTGAACCATAGACTGCCCCCCTTTTCATCACATTACTAATTAAAACCAAACTTATCAGAAAAGTGAACACTTTAACATGTGTGATTCAGTCATTCCGAGGCTCATTAGTATGTGTAAGTCTGTTTGTTTCCACTGCTATATTATGTGTAAAAGAATACATTTGACCACTTTTTCACCAAAACTATGCATGAAAAGGGAAAATTGTGGGAACAACTTTAAATTTGTTTTAAAGTTTAAATTTTTAAGAGAAGTTTACAGCACCTCTCCGCTCTACCTGTGAGGTCATCCCTGGTTCAAACATTCTCTCCAATTCCCACCATTGCGAAACACAACAGTTTTCTTTGAGAAACGTTATAGCACACCATTCCCGATCATATGGAATATTTTGGGAAATTACCAACCACTCAGCAACACTTGCACTTTGGCAACACTTTGGTCAAAATACTTTTTGGATTTGCCTTGAGATAGTGTAAGTCTAACATTTCAATGAACGTGATACAATGTGTGACAAGAGTGAACGAGAGAAAGAGCAAACATTACAGGAGGTTGAAATAGGAGTGGGTGAAGATAAAGAATGCTGGTAAAGAAAGATAATGGGACGATAAAGAGATGCGTAAATGATGAAAGGGTATAGGAAGGAAATGGAAAGAGAGAGTAGGAAGGGGGCATGGAGAGAGAGGCAGGGCTTCTTAAACTAATGAGATATTGATTTGGGAGAGACACACCTCCTCAGGGCTTCCGGCTGACACTCAGATAAATGGGCAGCCATTCATTACCCAGAGAGAGAGATATACTGGTAACACTCATGCAAGGAGAGGAAGGGATAGAGAGAGAGAGAGAGAGAGACAGAGGGAGGGAGAGTGAGAGATAGAGAGAGAGAGAGAGAGCAGCCATGGATGGAGAAGAGGAATCTGTAGAGGACTGAAACAGATAAAAAGAAGTTCTAAATAAACTGGACAATAAAAAAACTGAAAAATAAGACGAACAAATTAGCAGTGGGGGAAAAACTGCACAACCAAAAGGTACTGGGAAGGAGTTTAAAGGAGGAGATATTAAACACTCAGGCAGCATTAGGTTGGGTCATCCTTTCCTTATTTGGTAGCTCATTTAATCAATTCTATTATGTGTGCATACATCATAACAGTTACTCAAATGTGACATATTTGGCCATGGCTCTAGAGATGGCAATGCCGGTTGGTCCACCACCTCAGCCTGAGACATCCCAACAACTATTCAATGACTTTCAATACAATTTTGCTGGACGACCGTGGGATTTTCTGATGGAGCCCTCTGCAATAGAATCCCCACATGTTAACACAGCGGTCCTATTCAAATGAATGACAGGGCTGCATTTTTCCCACAGTGTAGCCTGCATTGACAAGGCGGATGGGACAAAATTGAGATGGGACAAATGGATGTAAAGTCAGTCAGTGACTGTAGTGGCTGGAGGTTCCAGCCCCTTTTCACTCCCAACTCTCAAATACAGATGCTTGGTCATTGGCAACTCCAACATGAACCCATCTGTGTCAGTACACAGTAACTGACGAAAAGTATGAAGAGAGAGAAAGTCCACAGTGGGAGGAGGTCTTGGTGGTTGCATGTTTGTGTCCCGTGTGAAACCAAGTCAGCACTGACTTCTTTTCCCTTACTTGTCTTACGTATTAACTTTCCTTTCTTAACTCACGCTGTACACGTACGTTACATTATTAAGCACATTTATTTTACGTAAAACAAGATCTCTTGTTAAGTCTAAGTATTTTTGTTGCTTGAACCTAACCGTGTAAACCTAAAATTGGTGTAAATCTACGTTGGAAGTTAATATGAAAAGACACTATGCATGGAAGCGAAAACTGAAAACCCTGACATGTCCAAAACTGAAATCATAGTTTGATGCGGAGAGCCACTGACCAAGTGGCAGTTCTTGATGCGTTGGAGTGAGAGTGTGTTGTTGGTTCAAATCAGCAAATGTCAAAATCAAATCAAATGTTCTGTAAAGCAAATAAGCAATACCTCCATCATTATTCAATCAGTGGGCAGCACTGCAATATCCATTTTCATATCCATTGAGAAATTTGCCTCACTCAGTAAAACCCAAACAGAACTCCCCAGATACCAGTGCCTTTCCACACATACAGTATTTACAGTGGGAAGATCACGCTGGTAGTCATAGGCGGATTATGAGGCAATGGGTCCACAGGCTTCCAAAATGCCCCACCACCTGTTCTATAGAAGAGCAAGACACACTTTAGTTGTTTAGCCTCTTTTTGTTGTCATCTTGTGTTTCTTTGTCGTAGTTACGTGTCTCTCTGTGGTTTTGTGTCTCTTTGTAAATGTTTTGATCTTTCTGTAGTCATTCTGCGTCTCTTCGTAGTAGTTTTGTGTGTCTTTGTGGTCATTTTGTATCTCTTTGTAGTCAATGTGTGTCTCTTTGCAGCTGTTTTGCATCTCTTTGTTGTTGTTTTATTTCTTTGTGATCATTTTGAGTCTCTTGCAGGTTGGCATGTCTCTCTTTGAGAAATATTTTGTAGGTGGAGGACAGGGGGATAGCCTGAGCCTTTGCCCGTTCAGACAACCAAGGGGCTCCCTGGAGAGCGCAACCAAGTTAAACTGTTTCAATAGGTTTAGTTCACAGCCCTCATCTGTCTCATCCACACACCACACCTCACAAACACCTCTGCTGTGGAAGACATCGTGCCTGGTCCCTGTACCAAAGAAGACGACACCATCTGGCCTCAACGGCTACCGACCAGTTGCCCTCACATCTCATGTGATGAAGGTGCTGGAGAGGCTGGTCTTGGCCCACCTCCGACCGCAGGTAAAATCCTCACTGGACCCTCTGCAATTTGCATACCAGCCCCATGTGGGAGTGGACAACGCCATCATCTACCTGCTGCAAAGAGCTCAGTCGCACCTGGATGGAACCGGTGGCTCTGTGAGAATCACTTTCTTTGATTTCCCCAGTACATTCAACACCATCCAACCACTGCTGCTGAGTGAGAAGCTGCGGGTGGTGGTCTCCTGGATCACTGACTACCTCACAGGCAGACCACAGTTTGTCCGACTGGGCCGTGTGCTGTCTGATACGGTGGTCAGTGGTATTGGAGCTCCACAGGCAACTGTTCACCTTGTGCTCAGGGTCATGCCATCTGCAGGAGTTCTCTGATGACTCTGCAGTGGTCGGGTGTATAAGGGACGGACGGGAGGAGGAGTACAGGGCAGTAGTGGATGACTTTGTGGAGTGGGCCGGTAGAAATCACCTGCTTCTAAACGTGGCCAAGACCAGAGAGATGGTGGTCGACTTCAGGAGGAAGATGACGGCTCCACAACCGCTGAGAGTTATGGGAGAGGATGTGGACATGGTGGAGGAGTACAAGTTCCTGGGTGTCTCCATTGACAGCAAACTGAACTGGAAGACCAACATCAACGCTGTGTACAAGAAGGGGATGAGTCAACTCTTTTTCTTGAGGAAACTTTGATCCTTCAACGTGTGCAGCAAGATGTTGGAGATCAGTCTGTTGTGGCCAGTGCACTGTACTTCTCCATAGTCTGCTGGGGGAGCAGCATTGGAGCCGGAGACACCAACAGACTTAACAAACTGGAAGGCCGGCTCCATCATTGGCTGCAAACTGGACAATCTGGAAGAGGTGGTGGAGAGGACACTGAAGAAACTATTATCCATATTGGATAACCCGGACCACCCTCTCCACCACCTACTGCAGGGACAGTGGAGCACTTTCTCCAACAGACTCATCCAGCTCCGCTGTCACTAGGGTTGGGTACCGAAAACCGGTGCCAATATAGCACCGGTTCCTATACGACCGGTATCTACTGGACCGAAATGCAACGCAGATTTCGGTGCTTCCTTTCGGTGCCTGAGCCGATTGAAATGCTTTTTTTACACTACTCTGACGACTCCGTCCTGACTGCAGGTAACGATAGCATCGGTCCTCCACTCCTCACTCATAGTATTATTACAACCGGACGAGCCGTGCGCGCTTAGAAACAAACCCCTCCATCATTCTGGCGAAGCTTTGGCCATGATCTATTTAAAAAAAAAAAAAAAAAACGAAAACGAGATCTGTCAAACAGCTGGCAGGCTACTGACTTCCTCCATCGACATCCGGGTACTTAGCGCTGCCGCTCATAACAAGCACAACATCCACAGGCATGCAAAAGCTTCTTCTTCTTTGAGGTGTAGTGGCGGTTGGCAAACGATGAATTGGCACATTAGCGCCACCAACTGGTAAAATTAAATTAAATTAGTCAGGAGAGGTGTCGTATTTTGCCAGAGAAGTCAAATATGCTCATATTTCTGCAAAATAATTGCTGAAGTTTGAAGCTGTAGTGTGTGTACAGAGTGTGTGTGTGTGTGTGTTTTGTATTTATTTATATTTATTTAAGTATACTGTAAACTGTTAACAGTTAATATATTGTTCATAGTTTGAAGTTAAAAAGTTTGAAGCCGTAGTTTGAAGCCAAGTATTTTGTATTTATTTATATTTATAGTATACTTTAAAACCTTCTGGTGACGAGCGGCCCCCATTTGGGGGCTCTCGGGCTCAGAACCCCTCAAAATCAAATGCGGAAAATAGCATGATTATTAGACAGTAGCATGTACGTGGCTACTTTTTTTTTTGGATGAAAGAGCAACGTATGGGCAACAACATCATATAAGTCACTTCTGACACACTCCCAACACAACTATAGGCTACTCACATAAGCAGAAAAATATCGTGGCATAAAAGCACCAAATCCGGGCCAGAAATCGGCGTTATGAGTACCTCAAATCAATGTTTGTACCCTCATGCTAACAGCTACCAAGTCATGCAAAGCATGTAATAGCATTAGCACACGTGGCGGAACACGTAACTAACTTCTGTTTTACGATCCGTATAAGCACTAAACAGTTGTGAGTGATCAAACGTACCTTCATGCTGAACTCCGCCGAAAAGAATCGTAGGTATGCGCCCAAGTTTTATGAAAAATATGGATAATAACGCCGCAGAATTTCCGTTCCAAAGCTGTAGTCATTGTTGCCAACTGCATACTGTTGACTTCCGACTTGTTTCCAGAATAAGAGCGGTCAAGCAGGCTTGGGCGAGTGGTCAGACTGCCTGTGACCGGAAATTTCCGCCGGGGTACACGCGTCACTTCTGGCAACTTTATTGTATGAAAACTTTTGCCGATCACCACCAAACTCGACACAGGTCTTCCTCAGACGCTGACGCGTCGAACGAGGGGTTGTTTTTTGAAATCGACCGAGGATAGGCTGCCATGCAGCCACATACACACACATGAAATGAGAAAATCCTACAGATGACAGCCAAAACTGGCTCTGATGATGTTATGAATATGAATATGATTCCTATTATCTGTATTTGGATGTATTGAATCATATGAGTGATAAAGAAAGTGAAATATATAGTTATATAGTTTATAAAAGTACAATGTAAGAGCTGCAACAGCTGGTTCGAAAATGATGACCTCGCCTGACCGCTTTGTACTAAAACCTCTTATTATTCACTTTATTCCACTTTATTCGACTTTAACCTTTTTTTAATAACTACTGATCAGTTATGCTATGACTTGGGAAAGTTTTAGGGAGCTAGCTGCATTATTTCAATAACCTTTTATCAATGAAAGTGCATTGTTTTCCAGGCGAAGCTGAATATTTTCAATTTCAGCTGTGTAATGTCTTATTTAACTATATTAACCAGTAACATATACAAAATATTTACACAATTCAACACATCTCACAAGTGTTACCAGTATTCTAGCATCAAAATTCTTAAAATAGACCTTGTAGTTAGAGCTGAGGACTCTCTTGCGTATGGGTATGCAATTTTCGCGCAGAGGGCTAAAAATAGGGCTAGGGGGCTGTAGTCATCAGAAGGTTAAACAGGTAATATATTGTTAAATTTGAAGAAAAAAGTATCGGTTCAGGCATCGTTTTAGCACCGGTATCGTTTTTAAAGTATCGTTTTAGCACCGGTATCGGAAAAAACCCAAACGATACCCATCCCTAGCTGTCACAAGGACAGATACAGGAGAACATTCCTGCCCACTGCAATAAGACTTTATAATAAATCACCTTTGGCCAAATCCGCTACACTGTTGTCTGTTTGCTGCTGGTCAATCTCTGCACTATTGTTTAGTTAGTTCATTTAATACTATTCTATTTCATTGTATATACTGTGCATTTTTTATATTTCATATTTTTACTCTGTTATTTTTTTGTATATATTGTGCATTTTTATACTTTATACTATTTAAAATTTTTACGTATTTTAAGTATATCTTTTTGCTGCTGTAACAAACTAGTTTCCCCTTGCGGGATGAATAAAGTATCTATCTATCTATCTATCTATCTATCTAATCCAAAGCATTGTAGGTGTCTGCACATTCAAGGACATTTCTTTAATGGATCACAATACTACACTGTCTATATATCAATTAAAGTCAAAATCCTTCAGAGTTTTCATTATAACAATCCCTATTTTCATTCTATTTACTGTCAGTATTTGTTCTGCAATAGACATGTATGTCTAATGTATTCCACTCTGAAATGTCCTCTCAATCCAAAAGTTTACAGTTTTACTGTATCAGTAAATTCACAGATTCACTGATTCACACGAATCAGTGCGGCACATATACTGGACATAATGCAGGAGACAAAAGCCAGTGTCTGCTATTGCTGGATATAAAACGTAGTCCACCAAGCTAGACATAAACTTTGCTTGTGTGTAAACAGGAGCTCTCAGTGCCTTTGGCCCCACCTAGGGAAACAATCCCTAGCCGCAAATGCATTACAACCTGTCACACGATCAACCAGAATTTAAATCTTCAGAATTAGAACTGCAACAAGTAAAGCCAGGGCAAGGGTTACTAAATGATGTGGACTTTATTGTGAGCTTTATAACTAGATTTAGAGCAGTGTAAGGGTTTGAACTAAGTGTAAAATTGTACATATTAAGGTTCAGGAATGAATGTAGTCTGTAGAAGGTCTACTGTGTCTCTCTCCGTCCATGGATCTGAAATTACTTCACTGCTGGGAGACAACTGCAGGTCTTTAAATTGAGCCGCAGCTCTGAGCTAAAGCCTGCCTCTCTCATTCATCATTAGGCATATACAGTGGGTACGGAAAGTATTCAGACCCCTTTAAATTTTTCACTCTTTGTTTCATTGCAGCCATTTGCTAAAATCAAAAAAGTTCATTTTATTTCTCATTAATGTACACTCAGCACCCCATCTTGACAGAAAAAAACAGAAATGTAGAAATTTTTGCAAATTTATTAAAAAAGAAAAACTGAAATATCACATGGTCATAAGTATTCAGACCCTTTGCTGTGACACTCATATTTAACTCACATGCTGTCCATTTATTCTGATCCTCCTTGAGATGGTTCTACTCCTTCATTGGAGTCCAGCTGTGTTTAATTAAACTGATTGGACTTGATTAGGAAAGGCACACACCTGTCTATATAAGACCTTACAGCTCACAGTGCATGTCAGAGCAAATGAGAATCATGAGGTCGAAGGAACTGCCCAAGGAGCTCAGAGACAGAATTGTGGCAAGGCACAGATCTGGCCAAGGTTACAAAAGAATTTCTGCAGCACTCAAGGTTCCTAAGAGCACAGTGGCCTCCATAATCCTTAAATGGAAGAAGTTTGGGACGACCAGAACTCTTCCTAGACCTGGCCGTCCAGCCAAACTGAGCAATCGTGGAAGAAGAGCCTTGGTGAGAGAGGTAAAGAAGAACCTAAAGATCACTGTGGCTGAGCTCCAGAGATGCAGTAGGGAGATGGGAGAAAGTTCCACAAAGTCAACTATCACTGCAGCCCTCCACCAGTCGGGGCTTTATGGCAGAGTGGCCCGACGGAAGCCTCTCTTCAGTGCAAGACATATGAAAGCCCGCATAGAGTTTGCCAAAAAACACATGAAGGACTCCCAGACTATGAGAAATAAGATTCACTGGTCTGATGAGACCAAGATTGAACTTTTTGGCGTTAATTCTAAGCGGTATGTGTGGAGAAAACCAGGCACTGCTCATCACCTGCCCAATACAATCCCAACAGTGAAACATGGTGGTGGCAGCATCATGCTATGGGGGTGTTTTTCAGCTGCAGGGACAGGACGACTGGTTGCAATTGAAGGAAAGATGAATGCGGCCAAGTACAGAGATATCCTGGAAGAAAACCTCTTCCAGAGTGCTCTGGACCTCAGACTGGGCCGAAGGTTCACCTTCCAACAAGACAATGACCCTAAGCACACAGCTAAAATAACAAAGGAGTGGCTTCGGAACAACTCTGTGACCATTCTTGACTGGCCCAGCCAGAGCCCTGACCTAAACCCAATTGAGCATCTCTGGAGAGACCTGAAAATGGCTGTCCACCAACGTTCACCATCCAACCTGACGGAACTGGAGAGGATCTGCAAGGAAGAATGGCAGAGGATCCCCAAATCCAGGTGTGAAAAACCTGTTGCATCATTCCCAAGAAGACTCATGGCTGTACTAGCTCAAAAGGGTGCTTCTACTCAATACTGAGCAAAGGGTCTGAATACTTATGACCATGTGATATTTCAGTTTTTCTTTTTTAATAAATTTGCAAAAATTTCGACTTTTCTGTCAAGATGGGGTGCTGAGTGTACATTAATGAGAAATAAAATTAACTTTTTTGATTTTAGCAAATGGCTGCAATGAAACAAAGAGTGAAAAATTTAAAGGGGTCTGAATACTTTCCGTACCCACTGTAGATTCATGCATCCACCACCACACACACACACACACACACACACACATACACCACCAACACGGTCACGTCAGCATGTGGGGCCATAAAAAGGATACTTAGTGTACAGTTTGTTCCCTCAGAAATGCAACAGAAGCAAACAGTGCTGCACCAACCAAGCATTTTCTAGTTGCTATATGATCTAATTTCACTATCCAGTGAAACAGATGACCACATTAGCAATCTCTATTGTATTCTCACACTGCTTAAATGCGTTATGTGTGTTTTTAGTGCAATTAGCTGTGTTTAGATATTGTTCCTGAGAGTGTGCTTGCATTTGCCTATACGATTTCTTAAGTGGGCTCGCGGTGGAAATACATTTAGGCACACCGACATATAATAATTATAATGAACTGACAAACGATGCAAAAAGTTTTGATGAGAAAAACTAAATTAAGAAAAGTTAAAAAAACAAACAAATTCTAGGTGAAAACAGCCGATGTTTGCTTACATCTGGATCTCTGGTTGATTGTAGAAAAAAAAACTATGAATAATGCATGTGGTGAGTATGAAATTACACCATTACAGCTTTAAGATAATTTGTGTTTTGAGAGCTGAATATAATTGTTTTGAGACTATAATTTTCCCTTTGCCTTCAAGAAATCTAATTGAACCAAGTGGAAAGGAGCTGCTGGTGAAGAATGAATCTGTTTCTATAAAACAGTGGGCATCCGAAGGTACAAGGATCAATATATGTTTTTTAGCCTTTCATACTGACATTATCTATGTGCATCTATGCCATCCTGGTGTTTGATGGCTCTCTGCTGATTTAACACGGAGATAATGAGAGTTACAGAATGTGAAAGATGGACAGATGCACTGCAGGGAGAGAGGAGCAATTTATATATAAGATTAAAGGAAAGAGTGGAACAGGAGGTAAGCTGCTGATATTTGAAATGCTGATAAATTAAAATGACAATGAAAAGCATATTGTAACAGGAAGTCGTGGAGACACACAGAGCAGTCCAGTCTCTGATCAACCATGGTGGCCTGCTGCCAACAAATTAACTATTTCCCAGGAATTGAAAGCACTAATCAAACATATTAAGTGTAAATACAAGCAAAGGGGTTGAAGGACAGATGTCCAATAGTAACAAAAGGGGCCGTTGGAACGGCATGACATCTATAACTGGCTATGGGACCAGTAATCCCAGCTTCCTTGGTGCTGGGATAAATGTAAATGAGGTAAACCAGTTATTTGCAGTCCTGAGGACTGTAGCCCAGCTATTGTTATTAATGTTGAGGAGGTCCAACAGCAGTTAAAGCGCCTTCAGGCTAACAAGGCAGCAAGCCCTGATGGTCTCCATCCACGCACCCTGAAGGTCTGAGCTGAAAGGCTGTGCTCAGTCCTTCATTCAATCTTTTCCTTGTCTCTGTCTTCATGGAAAACATCTTGTCTAGTTCCAATTCCCCCAAAAAACAATGCGAGGAGTCATAGTCTTACTAGCCTTCGACCTATAGCCTGACGGTGCACATAATGAAGTTTTTTGTAAGGGTTGTCCTGGGTCACCTGAGTAGACTGGTCTCAGGCCATGTCCACACTACTCCGTTTTTACTCCGTATTTGCTACGTTTACACTGAGCAGCCACACTACGCCGGAGTTTTGGAGCACCCTAAACGGAGGGATCTGAAAACTCCGGCGAGGTTGGAGGTGTTTGAGAACTCCGGGGTTGCGTTTGCGTGTGGACGGTCGGATACGGATGTGCTTAGAAAAAATTACGCCCACACCCGTGTTCGCTACTGGATTGGTTCTTGGCAACCATGACGTCTCCGTCCCTGATTCGTCACACTCACTATCACGTGACCCGTACCCGGAAGAAAACAAACTGGGCTACCAGCGATTCATTTCAACATGGATAACTAATTGCAAGCGTTGCTGCTAGCACAACAGCTAGCAGCAGCTATGCAGTAAAAGTCTGCATTTCTGTGGAGGAAGCAGCTGTTATTGGAGTGATTAGCGAGCGGCGTGACCGGCATCAGCCCTATGGAGCAGCGCGTTGTTTTTAGATTCTAATGAGAAGACATGCTGCTCTAACGTTTTACTTCTTCCGTTTGGTAGCCTTGAGAGACCTTAGTCTGTAAGTATGTATTCATGGAGCATGAAAATATGTACGTAGATATATTCTATTCGCGTGTTTAGTATAACATTTGTGTTGTATTAAATGCTAATCGCGGTTAGCATTTCTCCATTGGCGGTAATGTTAAAATTAGCTTAGAAGCTAGCTAGGCGGACATGTTACATGCTGGCTATATCATGGATTGTTGTTTTGTATTCGTGTAATGTGTATAGGGACAGTTCGTAAAGCCATATTTCATATTGTGCTTCCACAGTTTTACAAATAAAGATTCACACTGAAGTCTTGAAACTCTTCTATGGATTCCATGGTCTTTATTTCACGGATCTACTGTTAGCGATCTGCTAAGCTTTCCTGCACGAAGGAAGAGCAGAATAGAGTGAGAGACGTGTGTTGACCACATTGATGGACCCATATTCTAGTAAACGTTTACGTGTAAGTGTTGATTTTAAAGTAAATTTGATGTGAGAGAGATAGACCCGCACCGCTGTAATGCTAATCGCGGTTAGCATTTCTCCATTGGCGGTAATGTTAAAATTAGCTTAGAAGCTAGCTAGGCGGACATGACGTTCAGAGCTACTAGTGAGAACAGACATCAACAACACGGAGGAAACGAGTGAGAGACCACATTGATGGACCCATAATCTAGTAAACGTTTATGTGTAAGTGTTGATGTTAAAGTAAATTTGGAGAGAGAGAGACAGAGCGAGTATTTTTTTTTTTTTTAACTAAGCAAGCAATCCACTTCCTGTTTACACCGTCACGCGCATGCCCAGTGTAGTTAATGGTCACGTGCTGTCCGCCTTCGACGGCTGCCGTGTGGACGCATATCAACTCGAGAATGATGCTGAAACTCCCGTGTGGACGGAGATCGTTTCTATTTGACAAATCTGCATCCAAGGAGAAACGGAGTAGTGTGGACAGGGCATCAGTCTTCCAAAATCCCTTGCAGTTTGCATACAGAAAGGGTGTGGGAGTAGATCACAACTGTATTTGCTTCACAGTATTTATGGCCATCTTGAAACAACTGCCAGCTTTGTTAGGATCATGTTTTTTGACTTTTCTAGTGCTTTTGACTGTCACAAAGAGTTCACTGATATAAGCACTACTTACATGTCTAGGTGTGAGGAAGCCTCACTGGAGTGGCTAGGGAAGTGGTAGGAGACAGATGAGGAATTTGGCCAGAAAACAAAAGGTGTGTATTTACAAGAGTGGCCCTGCTAAACATGTAACCAAAAATATATATGAACAAAAAACAAACAGTTAACTTGGCTTAACTGACTAAAACTCAACTCATAATAAAGGTAACTTATATTACATAACACAAGCACGCAGCTACACACTGATGTCCATTCCTCCGTAACAGAGAAAGGCTTCTGCTTAGAGCCATCCATCAGCAGGATCTAGTTTGTACCATGAGTGCAGGCAACTCTAAACATTTCCTCAAACAGGTAAGTGACAAAACCTATTCCTTACTACAAACCTTCAGGTGGAAAACACGTTTAGATAGTTTACCATATACTAGACAATTGCAACCATGCTGAACAGATCACAATCAACCGAAATACATACCTTTACATAATTCTTTCTTTATAGGGCTTAAAGTATCTTCATGAATATAAGATATGAGTTTAAAGTTAATTACAATCCTTCCTTGGCATTGTGGAGGTTGGTTCATGCCATTTTGCTGGTTAGACTTGTTGTCTTTTGGATTCTTTCAGTTCATTGTGTGTACGCCCTCTGGTGTTTTGGAGAATAATGCAACCATCAGTTGTTCGTGCTCGTAGCTCAAAACTGCTTGTAGCTCAAAACTATAACGCACTTACTTCTGAGCCGATGTCCATGAAATTGGGTTTGTTATAAAGTTGAGAAGTTGAACATGACAATATGCCGACACATAGCGGCAACATACAGCAGCGGCCAAGCGTACACGGACATCCAGCCTTGCCCATTCTCTTTTCCTTATGTGTTGAGTTTTATGGCAGTTGGCATCCATAATTGTTGCATTACCGCCATCTGCTCTACTGTCCCTCGCCTCAACTATTCCTGCCCTGCCATGGAAATCACTAGTGGTGCCTGAAAGGTTATCCCGGTAATTTACCGCTAACTATCTGTGAAAGAGGTTTCACTCTCTCCTCCAATATATCCTTCCCTTGCTTCTTCAATTGCTTCCTCCCTCCCTGATGAAGATTCTCAATTAGCAAACCGCCGCAATGATTCTCTCTCGTGACCCCTTCAGAAGCTCCAACAGAGACCATCGATTTCTCTCTCCTCTCTTTCTGTCTCCTCCTCCTTCCTAAACCGAGTAGAGAATCTTCAGCTGGCCTGTTATTGCCATTCCACGTGTTACTGGATCCGCTATTGAGTGTGTGCTGATTGTTTTAGCTGGTAGAGGAGGGCCATTGACCCAAGAGGGCCGTCTAACAACAGGCTCTGTAGGATAACAAACCAGGTTCAGAGGCAACAGCCACAGAGATAAGTGCCCTCTTCAGAGACCACAAGGGCAATCAAGGGGCTAAACACATAAGGAGAGAGAGAGAGAGAACGAGAGAACGAGAGAGAGAGAGAGTAATAACGACCACTGTCAATCAATAGGGAGAAATGACCAGAAGCTGCGAGGACTCTCTAACTGCTTACGGTAACAATATCGGCCGGTGCAACATTAAGCCATGTGTGTGTTTGGTGTGGAAAGAGCTATGATCCCAGTACAGTACACACATGCCTTTACAAAGACTTCTGTTTGTAGTTGTGTATGTCCTGTGAAGTGTGTGTGGTAGTGCGACAGTGTGTGTGCTCTTCATGCTTGTCATGGTCCTAAGTTTTTTTGTTATAGTTTGTTTCCTGTTTTGGTTTGAAAGTCCTCCCCTCTTGTGTCTCTTCCTGCCTGTGTGATTTGTGAGTTTCACCAGTTGCTCAGCCGTTGTCTGTCCCTTCTTATCTCCCGCCTTGTATACAGTCTCTGTGCTCCTATTGGGCCTCATTCACAAACATGTGCTTAAACTACGCATACAAAATTTTTTTGCTCAAATCATTAATTTTGCTCAATGAATTTGTTCTCACTCAGCGAACACATTGAGAACTGCCTCAGATCAGTGTATGCTTAAATAATGAATGCCCGGCCGGCTGTTCAAATAAATGCATCTCAAAATAAAATCGCATTCAGTTAAAAAGGCTTTAATAAACAACAATATTTAATACTGTAGGTTACTAATGGACTCGCCAAATGTATTCAATAACTATGAAATTGACGCCCTTTCATCCACATCATTTATTGTCACGATAAAAATATGTAATTTCTTTTAGCTTCTATTGGAGTTTTCAAATGAAGTCTCACTTCTGTTGTCGTACTTTATGATGCCATCACACACAAATACAATGATTTGATGCTATTGTGGTCAACTAAATGTAATACATGGTGCTGTTAGATTTGCTGCTAGAATGACCAGTTAATACAAGAGTGTTTCAGCAGGAGGGCTTAATGCAAACAAATATGGATTGAAGCAGAATGTTTTGTTAAATAAATGTTGTGGATTTTAGAAATGATTACACCTATCTCTGTTGAACAAAGGTTGACTGTTGGACTTAACAATTGCTCCGGCGTTATTGTAAATGTTTGGATCACCACGGGAATTGAATTCTTCAAATGGTGTAATACTAATAATATTGGGTAGCTGGAGCTTCATCTGCAACTGTGCATAAATACAGAATTAATAGAATGAATAAACATGCAAATATTTTTCAATATATAGAGAAATGGGGGCGTGACAGTTAGCCTGTCAATTTAGAATTATTCAGATTCACTAACATATGCAAAGTGGGAAGGACAAATTTGGCCGGTGCCCAGATGTCATGAATCTGACGGTAATTTTACATGTGCACTTATTTTGTAAGTGCACATAGTAGTGAAACAGGCCCAAAGTGTTTTGTCAGGTCGTCGATGATGCATCGTTGCTGTTTGGAGCCTTTCATTACCGGTTTTTGCCTGCTGGTCCTGCCAATAAAATATCATCACTGAATCTCTGTGTCTGCATTTTGGTACCCCCCTTCTGTTCTGCTTTAGCGGCCAAGTCGGTACCGTGTTGCACCAGAGTACAAGGTCTAAGCATGGCGTGGAGGTGGGGAGGAGCAGTTCCTTCTGGGCCAGCACTGGTATACAATTGGATGTGAGCTGCATCAGAATGCCAGCGGAGGGAAACTTTGGGAGGCCGTAAGGCAGTAGTAAACAAGATGGTCAAAGAGGTGTACACGCAGATTTACTGTGGAAACGTATGCTATTAAGCAGGCCTGCAGGACAATAGAACCCTGACTCAAAACTGGAAGTTTACTACCTCGGGTGTAAAATGAATGTGCTCTGTCCGGACCTGTTCGTCTGTTGGACCTTTTAAAGAAATGAAAAAATCTATATGGTTATTCATTTGTATCACATTTGACATGTCAGGTATTTATGGCAATAAATTGATCTCAAGATATGCTTTCCTTTTTAAACAAAGACATATTATTCATTACATTTGGAACATTTGCTTCATTTTTTTTCTTTCCACCATGATTTTGTCTTAGTTTAGTTATACACATTTGAAACATTTTCAACTGGTTTGTTTCATCTGGGCTCTTTTATAACTATTTTTTTTATAACTCTTTTATAATTTATTATTATTTTTTGGTCATTGACGGGGAGCGGCTGCTCCAAGCCAACGTAACCCCCGGGTAAAATGTAAATACAGTACATTATGTGTGTTTGTGTACAGGCCTATGTCTGTATTGCACATACACAAAACAGATACATGCTGAAGTAGATAAACATAAACATATGCAGACACACCATTGCACAAACTCTGTTACACACACACACAAGCAAAGAAAAAAATATATACCAACCCTGCCTTTGTTTTAAGGGGCCCTGCACCACCAGAACAATCGTTTTGCCCTACAGAATGCCTGTATGAAATATAACCCCATTCCCCCAGCCAGGACCCTGTGGTTTTGTGATAAATCACTCTCCAGGCTGCTGTATGAGAGAAAAACATGCATAACCAAGACCTGGGCACAGGACAGCTCTGCTGCTTAGAACTCTCACCGGACTGAAACAAAGTCAGTGTGTAAAGTGCAGCATTGCGATCAGTGGTCCCATGTAGCTTCATTTGGGGGAGAAGTTTTATCTGAATAACGTTTAGAGAACTTATTGAGAGGAATTTTACTTTTAGTATCATATGTTGTCTTTATCTTCAAAGATAATATGTTGCTATCCACAGTGCATTTGAAGTCAAGTTAAGTCCTAAACCTTAATAACGTTAACAGGGCTTCAAAATCTTTTATATTCAAATTGATATGAATTTACAGTTAAAGATCTCATAAAGTCTTCCTTTTGGCTTTCTAAAATCTGCAGATACCTGACCGGCCTCCTCTCTCTCTGTACATCTATTTGATAGATGTTGGTCTTATGACCCATGCCCCTCTGACTGTCTGTCTGAAACACAGTGAACAAAAAAACTTCTTCTTTGCATCTCCCTCTGAAGCGGTTGCAGCCAAACTGTGGCCGTCCCATACCCTTCCCCTGGCTTCCACCAGTTTCCAATACTGTAGTTTTCCTCTCTATTTCTTTCTGTCTCCATCTACCCCCCTCTTCCAAACAAAGTTTCTACACAATGAGCCTGGTGGGAGAGATTAATGGCACAACGGGTGAAGGTGACAATGGGAGGAGAAGAAGGTGAGGAGGAATGAGGGAGAATTTAAAAGAAAATGGAAAGGAGTAACCACACCACTTTCCACATATACACACTGTTAAATGGACTACACACAATCAATTGCCTCCTTTGGTACAACTACAGCATGCATTGGCACACGCATACAGTATCAACACACTGTGCATGTTCTCAGTTCTGCAGTAACACACAAGCAGTGCGCCGCCATCCATTCCCAGCCAGCACAAAAAGAAAGTAATGGCCTGTGTCAGGCAGCTTCCTGCTCTTTAATGAAAACACACAGCCCCTTCCCAGCTACAATCCCCACTCTCTTACATCTCCACCACCATGCTGCCGTGTCACAAAGTCCCTTTAATTACCCAGCGTGCAGTCTGACACATTGCAGCGAGGACAGAGATGATGCCCATATCACCACACACGGCTGTGCCAGGAGTGAGATTGGTTGGGTTATGTACACAGGTACCAGAGGTCACTAGAACCTTTCCATTAAATAATACCAGAATAGTTATAACATGTACTCTTATTTATATATATATATAAATATGGGAGGAACATCAAACATGCAAATTTAAACTTTTATTGAGATGTCCCATCTGGGTAAAAATCCTCCAAACTAATTTAGGAAAGCAGCTGTTTGTCATTGCCTTATATAATGACACAAGTTGTTCTTTTCTGACCTGATGCACACTGTGTGTGTGTGTCAGCTGAATGAAGTGGCTGCCTAGACTGCTGACTACATCGTTGTGACATCACAACCTTATGGAAGTACTGATGGCTTGCTGAAAGGCATCGTTTCTGAATCCTCCAATAAAAACAAGTCTCAGATTACTGCAGGGAGGAAGAGGAAGCAGCTAAACTGGCGGGGGGAGTATTATTGTGAAGAATTTATAGGAAACAATGTGTTTTTCACCAAATTAGCAAAGCTTTATTAGCAGCTATTCTTCATCTAAACACGTTTTCTACTACTGCAGGGAGGAGGAGCAGAAATAACGGAGAATTGATAGGAAATGAGATGTGTTTAGCCACCGCATTACTGCTGCCCCACTGACCACAACATATATCTGATCACCATCCGATCAGGCAGGTCACACTGAAGCGGCGAGTGTGGACGCACACATGCGGACACAACTGAGTTCAAATCAGGCTCATCTGATCACAAAAGTCCCACTGAAGATAAAAGTGTAACCACGGCCTCTCTGGTTTACAATCCGCTTTTGTTACTCTACTGAATTCAGAGATTCTGTTTTTCACTTCAGCTATCTATATTCTAAGATCTCTATTTGTTAAGACTTATTTATGAGAAGATCATTTTCTGTCGACAGTTGGTGGAAGTCAGGAATCAGCAGTAGTATGAAATTCAAAGAAATGAAATACCGTGAAAACTTTTCCTGCGTCAAATCGTTGAGTGCTTTTGTGAGCCACTGTTGCAGTTAAATTTAGCGAGTGACCCTTCAGATAAAAAATAATTAGCCACAAATGTGTCTCACGGCATCTGAACACTTAAACAATGCCGTCTCCATCTATTTGTGAAGTTTTCTCTTTCTCTTTTCAGGGAGCCGTCCGTTAATCCCCCTCTGTTATCCTCAGTGGTCAAACAAACGTGACAAACAAAGAGGTGCTGTGGGGAAAAGTTACAGTGCCACAGCAGCTTGATAGAGACACATTATAAATTGAATTTCTATCCCTGAGAGGCCGGCGTTTTCATTAATTTGTCCTCCCTGCAAACACTCGCTCCTTAAATCCCCCTTTGTGTCCTTTTTTATTGTTTGAAAACTTTAATACCCAGCCATATTAATTAACGGATGCTCTCTCGGCAGTGTGTGTATACAGGAGGAAGCAGAGTTGCTGCTGGAAAAGCAGGACATCAGGGATCTCTTTGGCGTCAACGATTTAACTCACCGGGAGGCTATTTAAGATACTGTCACAACACTGGCATGCTTCTTCTCTCTTTCTCTGCTGTCTCTCCTACTGTGTTTTCTTCTTGCATTACTGTGTCTGCACGTTTTCCACATTTTCTGTACTCTACTCCTCAGAGCCCACTGGACTAAATGACAGTTCCATTCTTAAATGTTCAATGGACTATCTGCTAGAGGGAATCATCCTCTCTTAGTTGGAGGTTTAACAAACATACAGATCTTCTCTCACTCTAAGTATGTGCAATTAAGTTCAACCCTTCAGAAAGAAATCATGGGAAGCTGCCGGACCAAACCAGTCTGGTTACTCCGAAAATATATAACACTACAGCCACTAACATAGACTGTCTGCAATAATGCTTATCTAACACAACCGATGTACTACGTACTGCAGTGAAGAATACTGATGGTAATATCAGAGCCAACTACTCCTGTCATTGCCATAACTACAGCACAGGGCTAGTGTTATTTTGCTTAGCCACAAGGCAGCACCTTTCTACCCATCAAACAGAAACAGAGCAGCCACAGCAGTGAAGCAGCCTAGTGACTAGAACGTTTGCACTGCATTCATATGGCATCCGAATAATTGGAAATATTTGTTCCTAAAAATTCACAGCTAATGTGCTGTTTAAGTAATAAAACGCATCTTCTCTGTAGCGCCCATGTTGGTTCCACATTACAGCTTCAAGCTCATGAACCCACCAAAGTTTGGAGGACTTCCCAACTCGGGAAATGGGACCATCTGAAGAGCACCTGAATGCACCATTGCGCGTGCTCTCTGAGTGCCGTTCTAGTTTACATATTAAATGCTTCTAAACTGTGTCAGTGTCAGTGTGTTTGTGCCCACAGACCTGCAGGTTTTTAACCCGTGTTTGATGCCTTTAAACTGTGTAGTTCGCCTCTTGTTAACGAACGTCAACCTCTGCTGCAGCTGACTGTCTGATATCGAGCATACTGGGGTTTTTGTCAGGAAATCCTTTCTTGATGAAAACCTTTCAGTAAAATGAATTAAAAGTTCAACAAAAAAGTTATGCTGTTCCGTGATGTTCAGTGGTATTCATGGTCATTTTTCCTTCCTAAACACACGGTGCTTGTAAACTCTTCCAACTGCTGCAATTGTCTTATAATATAAAACAATGTGTTGTGAATTTAAAAGTTTTGTCAACATTAGCAAATTATTTTCTAACATAGTTTAAATAAGTAATTTACTGTACATGATGTCAAGTGTTTCAATTTTCTCTCTACACCATATAGGAGTTATAAATGTAATGCGTGCTTTCAGGAATGCATGACACTGGTGGATGGAGGAGAAGAATAGGAAGTGATGAAGGGTAGTATCGGCAAGACCTTGAATCTACCTTCACCCCTGGTAGAGAACCATATAGTGAAACATCTGAACAGCATAAAAACAGCACCCCCTACAAATTTTCAAATGACCAGCCCCAGTGAGTGATTCTGAACTGGTGGGTCGCAGGGATTTTTTATGCCGGGGAGTTATTCCCACTCCTTAACAGTATTTGGCGTTAATGCCTTGTAATACTAATAGACACCCACCATTTTACAGTATATAGAGGAACACCCACACAGTTTGTCTTCACATGCTAATTGAGCAAGGGGAAATGCAAGTATGACACCAACTACATGAGATATGGATTTACCTCTGTTTGCACTATTGTATTTTATATATATATACATACACACTTTTGTTTGGGATATATGTATTTATACTTATATTGTATATAGCTGTTAAATGTCCTTGTTTTTCTTATATTTCTCTTGTTTATTGTATATATTTCATATGTGTGTATGTACGATGAGAGTAATGTGTAACCGGAGTCAAATTCCATGTATGCGCACGCATACATGGCCAATAAAGCCGATTCTGATTCTGATTCTGATTCTGATTTTCTTACATTGAGGACAAAAGAGGGAAAAACCTCAGTGTGTTTTGTGCAGCGAGGTTCTGGCATAAGAAAGCATGAAGCCGTCAAGAAGCGGCATTTGTTGGATCAATCCGCAGCAGATAAACTGAAAACTGTACCTCTGTCAAATGACACTATAAGTTATAAGTAGGCGAATTGAAGACATGTCGGATGACATCAAACAACAGACCACAGCTCAAATTTAGGCAAGTGGTCATTTTGCATTACAAATAGTCGAATCTACAGACATCACAAACAAAACAGTTTTACTTGTTTACGTGAAACATGTGTGGGACGGGGACTTACAGGAACAATTTCTTTGCACAAGAGAGCTCCCTACACCACGACTAAAGAGGACAATTCCAGCTCAGGTTCAAACTGCTCCATCTTTACATTAAATACATTTGAGAAGTTGAAAATTTGGGTCGCGGCTTGTCATTAAGGGGTGATGGTGGGTCCCGCAGCCAGACCAGTTGAGAACCACTGCTCTAAACCGTACGCGAAGTAGGCCATTTTCATTTATGTGTGAGTTGTCCAACGGTCGCAGACGTTCCCGGACGCGCGAGCCAGAGTCCCGGATGCGAGGGCCCGTTCATCGCTGCTCGCAGCTTTAATTCTTCTTGTTCATCCTCTTTTCACACAAAAATGTGCATCACAGCCAACATCTGGTAAGGAGTGGGACAGCCGCTCTCTGTGGTCATCAACCCTGTGCTGTATTCATAGTCGATCTCATTTACATATCTTCTGTATCTGTGGTCAGACAGCAGAATCATGGCGATTTAATTGTGTCCCATTAATACTACATGTTAACCGGCAATCATTCCCATGCTGCTGCAGTCATAAAATCATATACGCAATGTGTCTGACAAAATCAATATGACTGGAGGTTTATGACAAGAGCTCTGCTGTGTGTTCGGCTATATTGACATTTAAGATGAGAGATCACAGGGAAGTTCATCTTAAGGTTAGTGCCACACAGACCCCCCCCCCCCCCCAATCCTCACTGGGCAGCCTACGCCATCATTCTGCAAACGCTACCCATTCGCACTGAAACACCAAGTCAGAGCTTTAAGATTTACCGGTATACACTCTGCAATTCATTTTTGGAGAAGCTGCGGTCCTGGGCAAGAGCAACACTATGTTAGTCTGGATGGAGGGTTGAAACTGAGAGAAAAATAAATGTAACCTGCCATATATGTGGATATACACTGAAATGCTGCCTGTCCTCTTGTACCTGCCACAACAACCTGTGATCGGCCACAGTCCTATTCACCAATCCTGTGAGCCAAATTTCACCAGTGTGCCTCTTACGTGCTATGGTACGCTCATTCAGGGTGGCTGTGATTTGGTGTCAAGCTCCCCACTGGGCCTCTCATTGTTGTTGCCAATTAAACCCCACAAACTAAAATGTTGAAAGATTGGGACCTTGGGAGTGTGCCCGGTTTAGCTGGTCAACTATTCCGTTCCACTACCACAAGGGTGGCCAGCATACACATACGGGCATATGTTTTCTCACCCATATGCAAGCTCTATGTGCCAACAAGTACTCACGCACGCACACACACACACACACACACACACACACACACACACACACACAGGCATTTAATCAGCTCTCTCTCTCTCTCTGGTGTTTTATGGAGGCAAATTCCAGAAACCTCCCTCCTCATCCCACTCTATTCCCCCTCATGCTGTTTGCCTACGACCCATTTTGTCATTCATGTTGTTTCCTCTAACATGAGGTCTACTTGCACCATATGTCTAAACCATACTTATTCCTTAGTAACCTTTACTTTCTAAAGCATACATGCCAAGCTAAATCCTAAACATTGATATCTGTGGTTTATTAAACTATTAAAAACCAGGCTCTGGCCCTTCACCACACTCCCAAACCGTCAGAGTGCAGAGATGTATGATGCTCACATTTGGAGCGCACCCCAGCACTGCTGAAATAACAAGTATGATGCCACAATGCTTTAGGTGGCAGGAGTCTTGGAAGTCTTTTCTTTCCCCATTTGTAACCCGGACAATCCTGATACCATCTCAACCACAGCATCTGATGTAATTATCATCATCACTTATAAAAATACACTATTGTAGATTGTAGAGTTTGTGATATGCTCAGCTACTGTAGGTACATGTTGTGATGTCATTAGATGTAGTCTCAGAGAGGGGGATACATTATCTCCTTGTGGACTACAAACCATCATGGCACCCAGTAAGACGTTAAAACCTATGCTGTATTTTATTTCAGCACAATGGTTGCTGCCCTGCTAAACCATAAACTAATCGTCCTATGAGGGAAGGGAATCAGTGCATGTGTTAGATTAGGGGACCTTCGTCGTCACGGTTACAAGAACAAACATGTAACGTGGTTAAAGCTATGGAACGATGGTGGTCATGGTTAAATCGGTTGATTGCCACTTGGACATAAAGAAGTCAGATGTTTTGTAACCCACCCATCCACCCTGACTTCCTCCCTCTTCAGACTATATCACTCTATGATGTCATCACTTGACAGAGTGGTTATGTTGTCAAAACTGAAGCTATATTGAAGTTCTCCTGATAAGTGTCGAGATAATAGAAATCAATATTGTCATAAGCTGTGGGTTGAGGAACAGTGCACCGGTCTTCTACAGTAAAGTCGACTAACATAATACACCATGGAGTCCTCCTATGAAATGGTAATTTGCTTTCATCCAAGTTGTTTTTTGTTTGTTTGCATTTTGAATTTTCTTTCCATCTTCAGCAGCAAGATGTTCTCTAAGCTCTTCTGTGTCTATCCCATCTCAGCCTCAGCCCTCCCCCGCTTTGTCTCTTTCTTCTCTCCTCCTTTGTCTCTCAACTGTCTGACCATCTTCCTGTCTCTATCCCCCCCAAATATCCCTCTTTCCTCCCCACTCCACCTCATGTCACCTCTCCTCGGCCCCTCCCCACCCCTCTTCTTCGCCAAGTTCTGTTTAATTGCATGTCATAATAAAATCTCATTTGATCCAGTGCTGCCTAATCAAATTAACAATGTCCTCCTTTGATTTTCAATTATCTCTCCTCCAGGCTCTAGCTAGCTTTATTTTATACCCTCCATCGGCCGCCAGCCACAGGCAAGAGATGGATGGGTGGATCACACACACACACACAATCACACACACTTCAGAAGCTCAGGCACGCTTTAGAAGTATATACACAGAGGAATGAAGTCAATGAGCATTTGGAAATAATTGTTGGGGTTGTTTTGATCCTACATGGGTTACCCGACGAGTAAAGGTTTAGCAAGTAGAGACAATTAAAATGGTGTCAGGTTAAGACGAGATACGTTTATTTTAATGATCCCTGTGGGAAACTGAGTCGATGGAGCGGCAAATCACACCAGCAGAACAGTGACAAAGAAAAAATGTAATACAACTTCCGTTAAAATAGAAAAAATGAAGGTGTACAATGCCATGCACAAAATGCTAGAGTCTAACAGGTCCTGCACTCGGAATCTCTGCTGCATCTGCAGGCTGCCATGCTTATTGCATCTCAAAATACACAAGTCCATCAATCAATTGGCTGCTATAGGCCTAGACTGCCGGGGGACTTCCTAGGATACACTCAGCTCCTGTCTCCTCTTCTCTCTCTCCTTCTGTATGAATTCATGTCCCATTAACGCTCATTACTGACTTTGCTTCTTCACCAGAGTCTCTGTGCTTTCTCGCCTCGCAGGTTTCCGTGGATCCGGATTATACCTGGACCTGGACCTGCCTCCTGCCGTGGTTCTGTCATATGCATTGAATGTGTTATGCTGTTCATTCTGTACTCATGACATCTATTGCACTTCTGTCCATCCTGAGAGAGGGATGCCTCCTCTGTTGCTCTCCCTAAGGTCTCTCCCTCTTTTCTCCCTGTTAAAGGGTTTGGTAACACTTTATAATAACTACACACTATGAAGCATTAGTTAAGTATGAGTAAACACTTAATTCATCATTTATAAAGCATTGTTCCTACATTAATAATTCATTAGTATTAGTTCATAACAACAGTTATAAATGTTTTATTCTTGATTAATAAGCCCGTCTATTATGTGTTTCATGATTGTGTTTTCATACTTTATAAATGTATTATATATTTTACAAACCAATTAAGGAGTTGTAGATGATTAATAAGATCATTTATAAAGTGTTAGTAAATGATTAATAACTTATTTAGATGTACATTATTCATGCATTAATATATATAATGGTTAGGGACTATGTTAATATATGCTTTATAAACGCATATTAATACTGCAATTCATGATTTATTAATTACTACTCGTTAGTAAAGTGTTTTATGTGACCTCATCTATAACAGTATATTGTTTGCATCTTGCAATACATATTAATATGTTTTTGATCACTTTGTGTTGTGTCTATTTGCCTGTTCTGTTCAAAAACGATGTGTTTTGAGGCACTGCTGGCCTTTCAATGTCATTTATAAATGCTTTGTAAGGCATAAATAGTCCTCACTTTAGATGAGGTCACACAAAATACTTAATAAATGCTTTATAAGGCATAAATAGTCCTCACTTTAGATGAGGTCACATAAAACACTTTACTAACGAGTAGTAACTACCTTAATAAATCATGAATTAATCATGAATTGCAGTATTAATATGTGTTTATAAAGCATATATTAACATAGTCCCTAACCATTATATATATAAATGCATGAATAATGTACATCTAAATAAGTTATTAATCATTTACTAACACTTTATAAATTATCTTATTAATCATCTACAACTCCTTAATAATTGGTTTGTAAAATATATAATACTTCATTTACAAATGGGGAATCCATCATTTATAAGTATGAAAACACAATAATGAAGCACATAATAGACGAGCTTATTAATCAAGAATAAAACATTTACAACTGTTGTTATGAACTGCATACTAATGAATTATTAATGTAGGAACAATACTTTATAAATGATGAATTAAGTGTTTACTCATACTTAATTAACTAATGCTTCATAGTGTGTAGTTATTATAAAGTGCTACCAAGGTTTTTTTTCTGTGATGTGAGGGTCCTGGGACAGAGGATGTCGTATGTGTACACAGATTGTAAAGCCCTCTGAGGCAAATGTGTGATTTGTAATTTTGGGCTATATAAAATAAATTGAATTGAATTGAATTGAAATGAATTATTGGCCACTTATATAGGTCTCGATGCTAACAGGCTAAGCAAAGTAGCCCAGAAATAGCAGCTGTTCACCACCAAGCATATTTCTCCAACTATTCCCAGGAGTGTGCGAAGTCATTCTTTCAGATAGTACCCAAAGCTGATAACCATTGGTGTTTTCCAACAGAGAACCATTGTCTCAAACTTGGAGGTGCTGATATCTCACCACTTCATGTTCAACTCTGAGTACAGTGAATGCTGGAGGTCACAGTTGAATTCAGCCAGCAGAACCACATCATTCATCGAGTTTCAACCCCAAGGCCACCAAAAGTGACTCCTTTCCCTGACTGAGGCTGAAAAATAAAAAAATCGGAAACTGAATGAACTACAACAGACAGCCTTGGCACAGTCCAACAACCACTGAGAACATGCTTGACTTCCTTAAGATAATACGAACACAGATCTCACTCTCAACGATCAGATAACTCGAATCAAAGGTCTCGGTACCTTGATGGTGGTACTTGAGAAAAGATTTTGGGGTATCCAAAATAGAAAAGGTTAATTTTCTAAAACAAGAAGGTGCTCTGAGGATTTCATTGAAATCTGCCCAAAAGCTGATATTGGTGTAAAAGGAAAAGGTTAGGGGGTACTATAACTTTAGGACATTGTACCTGATACAGCAATGTTAAGGAGCATACTTCTTCATAGTCCTCCCTCTCCTGGAGACAGAAGATTACAACCTGATCTCCTACAGTAGGGTCAGGTAGCACTGTGGCAGTCATGTTCTCCTGTTCTCCATTGCGTTCAGTTGTGGACCTCAGTAGGTGAAAAACACCTCCTACACCGATTTCCATTAAGGGGGTGGATGTGGACCCTGTTCAGGACTGCCAGTAACTGGGACCTGGACAACAAGCTGGACCAAGAACACAGAGGCAGTGAACAAGAAGGACCAGAGACTACTCTACGCCACTCTTTCAATGTCTACAGTACCATGCTCAGGATGTCAGTGGTAGCCAGTGCTTTTCTCTTTGCTGGTGCAGCAGTGAGAGCAAGCCAAGGATGCCAATACAATCAACAAGCTCGGAGGAAGGCTGGAAAGGCTGGTTCAGAGAAAGAAAACAGTGAATTTACATGTGCTGTCCAGGTTACAGAGAAAAATGATGAATTCAAACAGCACACTTTCTAAAAACACAATAAAACACCAATCAAAAAACGAAGAAGCAAAACAAAAATTTGCATCCACCCCAAAACAAACAACAGAATAGCACAGCAATGTCCTTTGGGATATCTTATATATTGTTAGAACAATGTTGTATAATATTCATTATTGATAGCTAACAACACCGGCCTCAGACCGTGGCCCGTCTTGTATGCGTGCCACAGGTATCGTTAGGCCGTTGCAGGTCAAGCCATCGACACGCAATAATATAACACATTGCCGATAATCCCCTCGAAACGACCACAAAGCCAACAGAAGGAGACATAGTGAAGTATGCATAATATGTGCTGTGAGACCAGGCCTGGGAAAAAGCTCTGTGTTAAGAACATATTTAAAGCCATTCTGCTGTGTGTTGTACTCAACAGCCGAGGAGATGCATGGCTTTTATTAGCCCCTGACAATAACTGTCAGCCAGCATTTCATATTCAAAGTAATGTGTATAATTACAGTTTTACGAGCAGCCTCTGAATACATTTAGACAGTGATTTTATTTCTGAATGTGATGCTGTTCCACAGATTATCAATAGTTAATGTGCTCTCTGTCTTCCTCTGGATAGCCAGAGAGAGCAAGCGAGCGAGTGAGGAGAGATAGAGATAAGAAGAGAGAAGGACTAAACCAATAGGAGAAGTTTATTCTCTCCATTAGGTATAGATGGTCAGCCACAATAACTTATTCCAACTTCAACATTTGTAGAGCCTGTATTAAATTCCCAGTATAATCCTTATGATTTGATAATAAGGGCCTAATAAGGGCCAGTATTCTTCAGCAATATACAGTCAGGGGCGAATTCATAAAGAATAGATTACTGCCACTGATAGCACAGCAAATTGCACCTCACTTGCAACCGTTATCGGACGGTCTGATTCACAAAAGATGTCGCGCTGATAAAGTAACAGCACAAACGCTCCCGTAATGTTTTTCAGTTGAGTGCAATTTACCCTTTTTTGCATCTGATTGCAATTATCTATGTGGCAAAGTATTAATGTTGCATTTTTATGCAGACCAATGGAAGAGAGGGGGAAAAAAGTCCTGACCAAGGAGGTGCAGAGTCATTCATCAAAAGTGTGCACATTGGTGCTAAATTTTAAAAAATAGATGCACAACCCCAGATAATTCCCCTGGCCACGGCTGTTGCCGGCGCAGAGGCATAGATGAAAATGCTGCAAATAGATAAAACACAACCAAATACAAAAACATGCTGCAAGTAGCACAGGGGACGACAGGAACTGTTTCCAGGGGACACTAAAAAGGTCTAATAGGCCTTAATAGGTGTATTATTTACCTCACCACCTTTCCCTTCTACTTGAAACGCAGTAACATTTACTAAGACTTAACTACAGTGTAATAATACAAATTTAGATAACATTATGTTCATAACTTTTGAACCCATAACAAACAATGTTAATACATAAAGGGTTTCTGTAAGTGAAGAGTCAGTCTCTGAGTGTGTGGTGGTATAGCTGAGCTTTAGGTTTTAGGCTGAAAAATGCGAGATCGTCATCCTCTGTTTGTCATACAATGCAGCTGTCACATACAGACACCCACACATACACACACAGTCATCATGCATACACACAGCCTGCTTTCATGGGCTTCATCATAGTCCTGTTGGCATCTGCTCCAGTTTGTTTCCATCCCTTATTTACATGCTTAGGGAAGCAAAATGCCATTTCTAGAAAGGGCCGGTGCAGAAAAACACTGTTCAAGATATTCACTCTCCACCTCACTTACATTTAACTCATTACTTTTCCTTAATGCATGCAGATTTGCTTTCTGCCTGACTGAGGGAACACATTCAACACTAAACAAATGGATTCTCCCCCCTCACCGTCTTTCTGTGCTGCGTTTCTCTTTATACCATTTATCCTAAATTTGAATAATGTTGATATAACAACAGTTGGATGTGGGCCCTCTTCTCAGCTCTGTGTTTGTTTGTGTGTGTGTATGCGTGCGTGTGTGTGTGTGTGCGTGTGTGTCTGGATACAAGGGAAACCTCTCATTTCCCATTCATCATGGTCATGACAGCTCTTTGTAGTGGATGCCCTACCTCCTCATACCTAGCAGTGAGAGAGGGTAATCGTAGGTGTCATTCAATCATTGTGAATGACTCTGCTCAAACAGAAACATGCACGCACACACATGGATACAAACACACAGCCCTTTGATCTAATTACAACCCTGACCTTTAGTTGAGATGATTGCTGGCATAACCGCTCACACACACAGACACACACATTTGTTTTCCCCAGTGGCGGGCCGTGCATTTTATGCCTTGGCCTTCACTGTTGTCCTGCAGCTGAAATACCACCTTATAACCACGTGATGGTGCCACAGTTATCTGTTTCTAAGGCTGTAACTATGTACGTATTAAATGTACGTAACGTTCGGTACGAAAATGCAGAAGCTTATATTCAGGAAAATATAATGTTTTCTGTGCTCATGGAGGACAGTGGTTCTCAGCTGGTCTGGCTGTGGGACCCACCATCACTCCTTAATGACAAGTCGCGGCCCAAAGAGATCATCTTATGATTTTACTTTCACAACTTGAACGTTGAACGTACTGCTCTGCAGTGTCTTTCCTCGTCTCAGCCCCCTGTGTCATGGTGTGTGGTAATCTCACTCAGTCAGAATGCCCATATTTGATTGGCTGAGCTGCATCACGTGATGTGATTCACTACCCGACAGCCTCTGCTGTTTCGTTTCACGATAGTCACGTGCTCGCCCACTGACCAATCACAGCGCACTCTGCACTCGCGGCAGAGCTGCATGGACACTGAGCTGTACGTTATGCTGACGTCATTATAGGCCGGCTCGCAGGCGCTGACACATCAAAGAATACACCCAACATGTCAAACTAAAGATCTGATTGGTTGAACACTATGACAATCAACAATATCGTCCCCATTCACTTAAACTGCACATGGATTCACTTGTGAGTCTGCAGGCCTCGGGCCTCTGTTCTTACCTAGAGACACAGAGGTGAGATCTGATTGGATAAAAGCTCTACTTAAAACAAGCTACACTGGAAGCAGAGCAACTGAGGAAGACAGTAGCTGTGCAATGAGAAAATAAGATAATGGGAAAAATATAATACATGTAGTGTATTTAAGAAAAATTATTAAATTATAAAATAGATATAGCTTTGTGATTCTGTTTAGGCCAGCAGAGAAGGCCTTGCAGGCCCTGACGCCCGCCACTGGTTTTCCCCCTCAGATACAAACGCCCTCCAACCCTACATGCAAGCACACATGCAAGACTTTTAAACACACAAGCATGCACACACTTAGTCATTTGAGTCCTCCACATACACACACACACAACACACCCAAACACACACACACACACACACACACCCAAACACACACATATACACACGCAGACACACACACACATACAGACACACACACACACACTTTCTCTGCTCTATAGATCTTCAATGTTCTGCCCTAACTCCTTTTGTCTCACCTTCAGGGACACTGTCCTGACATATCATGGTGTAAGTTATGTTTCACAGGGAAAAATACTTTTCACTTTCAATACATTCACAAAATAAACACTAAAAAACAACAAACAAATATTAACTTTAAAAATTTTAGGAAATTCGTTTTTGACACAGATATTAAAAAGCCTTTTGTCACCGCCAAACATATTAAAACGCTAAAAATGTAATGTCACGTAAAAACGTAAGATAATGGGAAAAAATAATTAGAATACATGTAGTGTATTTATAAAAAAGGCCTTGCTGGCCCTGACGGCCCACCACACACTATATAGTATAATATGTTCATGTTATGACATGAATTGAATCATTTCATCCTCTTTTCTGTCAGTTTAGTATGGCAATGGCTCGAAAGAAGAGTTCCTCACCACAAACTGGAGTGGTTTGTTCAACAGTCCTTTGGGCTCAGGTTGGTTTCTATCCTTCTGTATGTCAATTTTCTGCATCCATGCCATTCATGTCGGTTGTTGCACGTCTGCAACATGCTTCACAAAAAAAGGGGAAAAGACAAAGAATTGCACCACTGATAGCAACATGAATTGCGTATCACTTGCAACCGCTATCTGCTCCGTCTCAAGGTTTGATTCACAGAAGATATTGCGCTAATTATATTATAGCTCTCTGATTGCATCTATCCATGTGGTAGTATAAGTATGAGTTTGAAGCCAATGCGTCGTTGTGTGGGGTGAGTCAGTCTGAGCCAGAAGCCCGTCGATAGCAGGCGATTCTGCATCCCTGAGTTTGATCGGACACCGCTAAGTTTCAGTTACCACCAACTCTCTGTTTCACTGTAACTGTGTGTGGCGTATCAGCGCTGATCTTTGTGAATTTGACTGTTTTTGCAAAGAGGCTCATTTGCATAGAAAGGAATCTGCATTTTACCTTATTTAAATAGGA
Organism: Anarhichas minor; assembly: GCF_050575085.1. Taxonomy (NCBI): domain Eukaryota; kingdom Metazoa; phylum Chordata; class Actinopteri; order Perciformes; family Anarhichadidae; genus Anarhichas; species Anarhichas minor. The sequence continues at coordinate 3,183,369 of NW_027466463.1, read as the reverse complement.
GCAGGTACCACAGGAGCACCGAAACGCTATCTGCTTGGCAGCTCAGTTCGGGGTGCTTTTCACGCTTTGCCGGTGCTTTGAGAAGTACACATTTTGTTTTTGTGTTATTTGCCCAGGTTTGGCGGCCGTAGAGGTCGTGCAGTCCTTTGGTGAATTTGCCCCAGAGCAAAGCCAATGCATTTAATTAGCCTGGTTAGCTAACCAAGGCTTATTTACCAGTTGGGCAAAGGGGGCAAATGCCCCAAAGCCCCAGCACCCCCAAAGCCCAAGATGCATTGCAAATAGTTTCATTGTAAATTGGACACCCTAAGTCAGGGGTGCCCAATACGTCGATCGCGATCGACCAGTCGATCGCAAAGGCAGTGCGGGTAGATCACATGCCAATCAAAAATAATTTCCATCCTCCCTATGGCATTTGCCACTTGATTGACGTACAGGGCAGCCAGTCTGAGATCACGTCTTTTCTAACACACGGGTCACCACGTATGCGCGGTCAACCGCGCGAGCTACTACAAAACTCAGGCGAGCTAATTAGTTAATCTTCCAATTTATTTCTACTAAAGAAGCTAAAGCTGTAGCGCCATGATTTGGGGAACTTCCAAAACCTTGCGTCAGAGCTGGAGACGCAACGGAAGGCAGTAGAGGATGAGATTTTGACACTGCAGGCTGACATTCAGCTGAAGTCCAGGGCTCATGGTCAGTTTGGGAACTTACTCACAGAGGAAAAGTACCCAAACATGAGGAAATGTGATACCTTCTTGACTGCATTATTCGGCTCTACTTATTTATGTGAGTCAGCCTTTTCCCACATAATGAATATTAAGTCCAAACACCGTTCCACCATGACTGATGATCATTTGAAGTCTGATTGAGGCGGGCTACCAGCAGCTACTATGCAACCCTGGCTGATTCCATTCAGTGCAAGTCATCAGAGTAAGGTAATGACCAAAAATGTACAGAATTGTATTGTGCCATAAGGTTATGCAAGGTACAACAACATATATTGTAAATATAAAGTATACTCGGTATATATATATAAATAAATAGATATTTAGCATTTTTAATGTAGGTAGATCATTTTGACTTGGTCATTTTAAAAGTAGCTCGCAAGGCGAAAAAGTGTGGGCACCCCTGCCCTAAGTGATTAATTCACCTAAGATTTACTATTGATTGAAAAAGAAAAAATACAGACCTCAGGTAAGGTCACCAAGCGGCTTCATGCAAGTGGGCTCTAAAAGAAGCGTGTGTGTGCCACGTTTGGTTCTTAGTTTTAGGCCTGATGCTACAATTCCTACGAGCCACCATATGGAGAAGATACCAGTCAGAGATGAAAATACAGCACCATGTTGAATTCATCCAAAACTAAGCCAAAATGTTCTCAAACTAAATCTTTTTCATCAGGTATCTATATTTTCTTTCTTCTCTCAGTTTGAAAGTTTCAAGTCAGTCTTCATTGCCCCTGCAATCACACCTAAGAGTGACGTCACAGAGTGCCAACACACCGACAGAGTACATGTCTACGCAAGATGACCTAAACCATTGGCACTCAGCAAATTGAGGATTGTCAGGGGGTGTTAACTCTTTTAGTTTAGTGATCGGATGTCCCTTAGGGAAATGCACTTTGGGAGTTGAAGTTGACTTCTCTCCCTCAGTACTTGCACCCCTGATTTTCTAAAAAGAAGCACATATTTTCTAAGAAACTTGTTCATTGTTTGTATGGATGAGTAAGCCAGGAGAGTCTCATGTCCATCCCAAAATTGAAGTCCTCCAACATTGACTATACAGAAAAAACCTAACATTGAATATAAAAAAAGGAATAGGACTTTTACTTAAACCCTGGACTGTTAAATAATAATCCAACTCACAACGAGAAAAATGATATGTGGTGGAAGCAGATAAGTACAGAAGAAACAAACAGAGAGAAATGATGACGACGGGTTAGTGAGGTATGGTGAAATCAAAAACAGATCAAAATATAGAGCAACGAGACACAGGAATGTGTGGAGCTGACAGTAAGACAGGCTGAGCGAGCAGAATGGAAAATGATGGAGGGAGAGGATTAAAGCAAAAGAGGGAAGAAAGAGTGCAAGCTTGGAGGAAGATGATGCTGATGAGAGACTCGACAGCTAGCGTAATAAAGCATGCTAAGTGCAAGCCACCAGATTTACAGGGCCTTTACAGCACAGCCGAATGTGCCATCATTTTCCCTTCCAAAACGTTAATGTCGCACAGGACTGCTATAAATACATCACAGCGCTAATTTAAGGGTCCGCAATGGAGAAACCCTGCCATTGTTCTCTCCCGGGGCTCAAAAACGCACTGGAATAATGTGAATTTTTATGCACATGTGCGAAGAGGATGTTGATGATGGTGTTCTTGTGCCTCTGCAGCCCAGCGCCCACAATGGCAGTCAGATGTAAAACACACAACAAACAATCAAGTGTGAGAGAATGAGCTTTTCCTCAGATCCGTCATTTCACTGGCTCTGCATAACAAGCAGTGATTGTCAGCCTTTGTCTAATAATGGCCTGGAAATGCATCTTATTATGCATAACTACGCACACTTCTGCAGAAATATGTTTGTTTTTTGCTGGCTGGGGTTATTGGTCTGGTGCTGGCATTCCAATTTTTCTTCATCTGCAGCGCTGCACCAACACACAGCAAAGCTTAGTGAAAAGGCATACGAAGGAGCAAAAATGTGGATCTGTATTAAAAAAAAACTGTATCCAGAATTCATCTACAAACACTTTTAAATAAACTAAACTTCAATTGCTGAAACCAGTAGGAAGGCCAAACAAGTTAAGGACAACTTGCCTTCTCTTTGTGTTTATTCTCAGCAGTGCTTAAAAAAAATGACCATCATTAAAAAGTACAAACCTCGATGCTGACAAACGTGAGAAATTAAACAGACAGGTTCTTTTAATTCCTGCCTGCATGCCGACAGAGGCCTTTCACACAGGTAATACATGGCAACAATTACACAGCGTCACATAATGAGAGGTGTAAGAGAAGACAATGGCTAATAAGCGAGAGAGGGCCATTCGGCACTTCCCAGGGAGCTAATGAAAGCTTTAATTAAGTGTCAAACAGTAGCGAGGCTGGGGAGGCTGAGGAGAGCGCCGCTGAGGCCCCATACTGGGTGTTTCTTCAAATTCATCTAGAGACCGGAGCCTAAACTGACGGCTAGACTGCTGATCCGAGGCAAGAAAACCCTTTCGCTATGCACACACACACACATACACACACACACTGTATACACAACACACAGTAAAGGAATTAAAAATGTAACATGTTTTGTAGCCTTTGTTTCTCTGAGTCTGGACCAGGTCACTTACTGTCGTCAACTTTCGTCTGCACTCTCAGTGCTGATACTGCTGGAGCTAAAGCTGCACTGATGTGCTGGTGGAAAAGTAGGAGAGCGGTGTTTGCACACAGACTTGCTGATCTAAGATGGCTTAGTGTAAGCAAAACTTGCACAGCACATTGCATTCTGCAGGAGATTCAGTGTGCCGCATGGAGCCTATTTACCTATATTTATTTATATCAGGTTGATGTAAAGACATTAAAGTTCCATCAATGAAACAAATGCAGCCTAATCCAACAGCCGTGCAATCGATCCTCCTTTCATGAAGGCTCTAATGTTCAGGTGTTGTTCCTGTTTTAGAGAGGTGCTGATTCAGCGTTGTGGTATTGTGTAGTTGCTCACAGCCAGAGGGTTGTAGGTTCGAAGCCACCGGCCCCTCTGTGTGGAGTTTGCATGTTCTCCCCTTATCAGCTTGGCCTCCACCTTCCTACCACCGTCTACAAACATGCAGCTGAGGTCAATCGGTGACTCTATATTGCTCTCAGGTGTGAATGTGAGCGTGGATGGTTGTCTGTCTCTATGTGTCAGACCTGTGATAGTCTGGAGACCTGTCCACGGTGAACCCTGCCTTCTCCCAATCTCAGCTTGGATCGGCTCCAGCCCCCCGCCACCCTCTAAGGATAAGCGGTAACAGATGATGGATGGATTGTGTACCCTCATTGATATAAATTGGGTGAACAAAATATTAGACATGTATCAGCCACTGGGGGCGCATCGGTACCATACCTGCTAGGGGCCATGAGGACAGTGAGCTGCTGGGCTCCCACTCGGTGCAGTACAGGTTTTCTATGTCATACACAGTTTCAGAATTGGCAACAACTAAGCAGCCTGGTCTCCTAAAAATGACGTTGATATGCAACTAAACTGTATTGTCAATTATGTATCCAGTTTGTTTTGACGTATCACAAATACATTTCTACTGAGTCCGCGTACAGAGGAGGTCGGGGATGATGGACGGGTCAGAAACAAAAGTCAATGTTGACTGATTTTAATTTATGTCCGTAACTTAAATGACGAAACAAAAATACTTATTTGAAGCCAAATCCGGATATTTTACTGAACATAAACAAGCTGTTACAACAATAACTGTGTGTTTAAAACTGTGGAGAAAACACCTTTCCCTCGAAAGGTTATGGAGAATGCACTCTTGTTGTTTGGGAGCGTAATTCTGTAGAAGACAGAGTTGTGTCCTTAGTCCAACATGATGTTCAGCAGGTCAGAGATGTGCTGAGGAAAGAAACCATGTAGCGCACAGATCTGAGAACAGCTGTGAAGTCTTCAACTTTTTGTGTTTTTTCTCGCTGCATTTTGAATTAACTGTGGTTAACCTAAAGTCCTTTAGGGAGAGCACATCACAATAGTCGAATTGACAAAAAATGAATGCATGTTTTTACCATCAACATTTGTTAATTCTGCATCCGCCATTGCTGATACACCTCACAGGGTTCATCCTGATATAATAACTATGAACAAAAACCAACATGGCAAATATAAAAGAGACAGATATCCCTTATTACTGCATATATAATGATGTATTATTAATATTACAATGAAATGCAAATCTTACATTTTTGTATCTTGAATTCCAGTTACACAATGTAAACCTAGCTGTGTTCCTTCCATGGGAAATAATGTCATTTTAACAACTGTGTCAAAAGAGTTAAGAAAACTTCCAACCAATGAGATCACTGAGTCATGAACAGCCTCCTACTGCCCCCCTCCATACACAACATGGTGACTCCATCAGTGTGTTATATGGCTCACCTTTGTGACCACATTATATCCTGTTTCATCTGGAATAACATAATAGTTCATAAGCAAGATGCTCTTAAATTACAGTGTAATTTCCAGGAATTTTAATTATTTATTTATTGTTACTTTATTGTTTGGCATCTCGAGGATGTACAGCACAAACACAGAAACAGCTAAAGGACAACAAAGCGGGACAAATACAGGTAAAGAATAGACAGGACTGTAATGAAAGAACAAGTGTAAATATAAATATCTCTCTCTCTCTCTGTTGCTGTCTCTCTATGTATTTGTATGTATATACTGTATATACATTTAAAAAATATATATAAATATGTATACAGCAACAATAAAATAATAAATAAAAGTCAATTGTTCTATGAGTTGTAAACAATGCAAATAGTGCATAGAAAATAAAAACTGAATGGATAAAACTGAAGTGGATGATTATCTACATAATGTACATGTGAAGTCTTCAACATGAAACACATTTCCTGTGAAGCAGGCTGGATGTCTGTGAGACAGTGTGCTGAGGCCTGAGGGCCTGAGGGGGCTCTGTGTTTTATGTCTGAGAGGATAATACAAGGCACACGCCACATGACAACACAACTCAACACAGCAGTAAGTTTACTAAAGATTTACAAAAAGCAGCTACGCAGGCAACCTACTGCCCACCCCTCCACAGCCCTGTCTGATGCTGCAGTCATCTCAAAGCTTGTATCAGCTGGCTTTTCTTTCTTTTTTGTCTTGAGAAAAAAATGACTTGATTGTTTTTGAAAAAAAAAAGAAGTTGCTATGAAGAGTATATTCAGAGCAGTGGTGTCAGGTACAACGGGCCCCAGTGCAGTAAACTAGCTATGGTGTATCACATGATCAAATAGAGATCTGCCACTGGACAACATCGACAGACATATTACCCAGCAATCATCATTGCTAATCTGTATGTGACAACAATACCAAAGATCACAATCAATTCTTCCTTTAACTATACACTCTGAGTTTTATAGTTCACGCAGAATAAGCTTCTCATTTTGTTAAAAAAATGTAAATCCATGACAGAGATGAGTTTGTGATTTTAAGGCTATACTGTATATACCAAATGGCACTTCAGTCACTACATTCACTTTGAAACATATTTTGAAATATATATTTTTGAGTGGGTGTGTAGAGACACTCGCAAGGGCCCATTTTCTAACCATCTAATTGCAGTAGGGCCTGTGCTTTCAATGCCCTTCCATCCTACGGGCCCGGTGCAGCCACACTGCCTGCACTGTGGTTTACACCCTGATTGAGACCAGGTTCAACCAGGTTGCGTCTGTTAGTCCACGTCGGTGGTGTCTTCACCTACTCTGCAGTGTGTGATTTTATTTCCACAGGAAGGACCTGCACCCAGCAGGCGTCTCAAACATCCAGTAGAAATGTGAAAAACAACGCCAAGCCAAACTTTGAAAGCAAATCGCTCAATCATCCTCTCATCTTTTCTCTCCATCTTTCTTTTTTCTGTATCCCCTCCTCTCTTTCCTGCAACTCCTCACTTATCATTTTCTCCTCACTCTCTTGTCCCCCCCCCCCCCCCCCCTCCCCCCTCCCCTCCTCAGCGGGAGCAGACAGCAGTAATGACTATAATTTATAATGGAAATAAATGCAGCGTTTTAAAACTCACCGGGATTTTACTCTTATTGAGTCTTATTTCTCCTGTACAGCTGTGCCTCTGTGCTTGGACTGATTGGGGAGCGAACACAAACACACACAGACACACGGACACACACACACACGCAAGCTTACCACACATGTAGGCTACAGACAAACCAAAGGTACTTGGCTGAAATACAGTGAATCTTGTTTCCTCTTCTCTCTCTCTCTTGATTCAGTTTTCAGTGTGTCTTTGGTTTACACTCTCTGCTGGATGGTGGTTATTATGATGCTTTTTGTTTTTTGCTGCTGTTGAAGTTTGACTAATTTGAATGTGGTAACACTGAAATAACCAAGTTGTAAAACATCTCAGTGTATTAAATTGCTTTGTAATTAAAAGATTATTTCTCATCTGTACCTGAGAGTGAACCTGAGTGATCCTTCAGCCTGTATCTCATTTATACAACCAGCCTGCTAGGCCTGAGTGAAGAAACTCACATCCATAAAGAATGTGTCTATACCGTGAAACAGACCAGTGGCCAGTGGAGCAGAGTTTCTGTGTGAGTGGATCCGTGACATTGGTACCCAGCAGGCTGACAGAACTGCAGGTTCACACTGCCATCTGTCGGCGGCTCCGACACTCTGCTGCCAAACACACACAGACGCCTCTGAACAATGTGGAGAGAAGCATGGCACATTTCAGAAGAGTACTGAAAGGTTTGATATGTTCAGAGCGTCTCCATTCTCTCTGCTGGATCATGATGAATACATCAAGTCAGTCAGGCAGCTGCAAAAAAAGATAGATGATGACACAAGAACTAACTTTAAATGATAAAATAAGTCAGACTAATAATAGTAACACTAGACAGCAGCAAACATCAGCAACATATATACAGCATGAATGAAGATGAATAAAAACAGTGGAGAAAGTGCAGCCTGTGTAGTAAGTGTTTTAACTATAAAACACAGACAATTAAAATGTAAAAAAAATACATAGAGTGACACATTCAATAAAGTAAACATAATTGTTGTACACTAATAAGATGAATGTATGAAATGATGTGTAAAGGAATCAATGCATTGCGTTTTTGAGAGTTAGGTATTAGAAAAAACAGTTCAGCCTTATGTGTAGTGAAGCGGTCTGACCACTAGGTGGTGGGATCAGTGCACAAATAGCAGGCACCCTGTTCCCGTCCCTCTAGTATTACGGAGAGAAATGCAGCTGCGTTCCAAACAAACATGGAGCATCTGCTCACAATGTTGCGTCTTCCATGATACCGCAGCTGCAGCAACTTCAGTCATACTATTAAAATGACTGTTTTCTACATTCCATTTGCAATATTAATCCAGAAAGCAATCACTCTTTCTACTTTACCATCATTTTGTACATCTGGACTGCTGCTGACACTCTGATCCAGACGACATTACATCTAGACGTGTTACATTTTCCATCATTCCTCAAAACATTCCCTTCTGTCCTGAAACACCTCCACCTGCTCTGTCTCTCTCGGCGCTCACACGACCCGCTGCAGGGCTGACTGGGCCATCTCGTTCCAACTCACCCGCGGCCGCTCTGATCGCTCTTTGTTGAAAGGCTCTCAGAATACTCGCAGTCTTCCTTTCTTCCACTTTGACCTGTAAATATAGTTAGTCAGACGATCACGATGAACGGTTTGTTCTCAGTCTGTCTGATCGTTTGACTGCTCGTGGTCCTTAACTCATCAGACTTTGTTTTTACAACGTCATCATGTTTCCAGACCGATGGACATGAAAACAAGACCTACGCTCCAAATATTCAGTCGTCTTCTTAAGATTTGAGGTTTTATCAGCTGTGACACACAACACACAGGAAAACAAATCCAGCTCATGTTGGTTGAGCAGGTTGGTTGATGAGAACAAGGATCGAGATAAAGAAAAGATGAGCACAGCATCTTGAGAGCTGGACAGTAAGGGTTAAATGATGACCATCATCACTTCGATCGATGGTAAAAGGTCTTATAGTGGTCAGAAACAGCAGTGAGGAACAGCATTTTGATGAGAAAGCCTTTTAACATCATTGAAAACATTGTTGATCAACATTTAACCCTGACCGGCAGGCAGGTGAGAGGTTAAAGAAAAACGGTGAGAACGAAAGACAACAAGAGGGCGAGGAGCAGACAGTGAAGCATGTGAGAACTCTGCCATGCTAAGCAGTGCGGATCAGAGCAGAGCCTCCCGTCCTCCGAGGAAAACAAACTTCGATAATTAACAATCAACTGACTTTGTGATGAGCAAGCACTACGTGCTTCTGGAGGACAGGGAGGGGGAGACGGGGGAGATAAGGGAGGGATAGGGAGGTGATCCTTTGCAGTCTCTCTTTGCCTCTGGCCTCAGGCTGAAGCCGTGGCTGCAGCAAACCTTTCATCGAGCATCTGCATTCAGCCCGATCGCCTGCCACGGATAAACAGACTCCTCCTCGGCGGGGAGACGCAGCTCTCCTGCCGACTGAGTTCATCCCACGCTTCGCCTCCATTTTTCCAAACTCTTCTCAGTAACTAACTTACCACAGGGGCACTTTGTGGAGCACGGCCGCATTTGGCCAACGGAAACTGAGGACAATGGGGTGAAAGTTTTTCCCCGACGCAGCGGCTCGTATATTAGAACTGGATTACAAAGAGGGGTCGAAGTTCAAGCTCCAGCTCTGTCTGGAGACTTGCTGCCTCCAGACCGTTCTCTCATCTCATCTCTAGAGCAGCCGATCAGATAGACTCAGTGTCCAGAGGACATCAGGACTACACTCAGCAATCAGCTTTGAAGGATTCTTATCAAGCATGTTTTCTTTTTTTGTGTTGTTATGTATATATTAAAAGATTTCTTTTTTTCAAATATAGATGGCAGTATCAGTCAAAATCAGTCAGGCCATAAAAAAGCTGTTTGTGTGCAGAGTGTGTGTGTGAGTGTGTGAGTGTGTTTGTGTGCAGAGTGTGTGTGTGAGTGTGTGTGTGTTTTTGTGTGCAGAGTGTGTGTGTGTGTGTATGTTTGTGTGCAGAGTGTGCAGAGTGTGTGTGTGTGAGTGTGTGTGTGTTTTTGTGTGCAGAGTGTGTGTGTGTGTGTATGTTTGTGTGCAGAGTGTGCAGAGTGTGTGTGTGTGTATGTTTGTGTGCAGAGTGTGTGTGTGTGAGTGTGTGTGTGTGTATGTTTGTGTGCAGAGTGTGTGTGTGTGTATGTTTGTGTGCAGAGTGTGCCTGTGTTTGTGCAGTAGTGCAGACTCTGACTCAATCTCAGCAGGAATTTCACTTCTTTCTGTTTCCCTGTAGAGCCCTTTAGGAAGAGTACAAATTCTTTGCTGACTTAGTCAAACTCGATCTTCTTGTGGAGCGACCTTTGGTCTCTTTGTGTCTGTCTGTTGGCTTCGATCGTAATTGCAAGGCCTCTATATTTCCCTTCATGTTGAGTCACCTTTCCGACAAAAAGAAACGACTTGATGCAAAAACCCCCGGCCTAATAATCATAGTTTGAGGAAGTTTGTGTGGTCAGCCCAGAGGAGGGCTGGTCTCTGGCTACACTGCAGGCACTACATATGTCACACAGAGCAGTGGGTTTGCTCACAGAGGAGATCGGCACAGAGGTTTGGAGCTCATCTCTGACTCGTGAATCTGTCCGGTTGACCTTTTTCAAACCATCTTGACACCGCTGACCTGTGAGCAAATGAAGACCCGCAGAGTCCCCGATGGAGGAAGCTATTGTACGAGCTGTGTAGACCCCGTTCAATACTTCTGTATATAACCCTCCTCCGCTGGAGTATGAACGGCTCCACGAGAGATGCTTTATAAAGGTCAGTGAGACAGGAGTGGATGGTACAAATACATACCCTTTAATTAACTGTGTTAACTTACTGTCCAGTCAGCAATAAAGGGCACAGGTAGTCACGGAAACCCCAGGATTTCAGCACCACCTGTCACATGATAATGCATTTCTCAGTGCTATTTTCTGGTGCAAGCGAGTACTATGAGGGACAAATGTAATACACAATACTATTTCTTTTTTCCCCATGATGAACCTTTGCAGGGTGTTCACCTGCCTGAGTGCTCGTGGTAGTCATCATGCACCCCGTGCTCATGATTCGTTTTTTGGGAGACAAATAAATCTGCATAACATAGAAAACAACCTGCTAAACTTTAGGACCTCTAAATGACCATTTGTCATTATAGAACATGTTCATGCCGATTCCAGAGACATTTAGTGTAAAAGCACACTGACGTGTCCTGAAAGCCGCACTGGTTTCATCCCGACACATTATGTTACCCTCGTGTCAGTGAACAGCTTTCCTCATTAAACATGTATCAGGACTTATCTTGTGCTGTACTCATTGTACGAGGGTCAGGCCCCTTCCCTCCGGTCTCATAAACTCAGGTAGCTCAGTTTATTACTGTCTGAGAGGCTCCGCTACAGTCAGCTGCTGCCTCATGTTTCAGTCAAGTCTTACTGTAAAATCTCTAGGCAAATGAAGATATTAAAAATCCAGACTCAGTTACACTTTTATCCAAAATGGATTTAGACAATTCAATGACATCAGCGCTTTCTTATGCATTTGAACTGCATTATTTCTCTTTTGATGATCACCACATTTATTCAGAGGGTTCAGATTCAGTTTGTGTCATTACAACAATGTCCACACCTACTGTGACCATCCGGCCTCACTGTTGGGACAAGACTACCCTGGACCACTGACAGGGCGGGGAGACCATACCTGGTAAAATAGCAGCCCAGTGTGTGTGCATGTGTGTTTTCTGAAAAAACAGATAGAGGAAGCAGTTATTCTGCCATGTCCATCTGCTCCAGCCAATGTCCATGCCGGCCACCACACCAAGCCAGGACATGGTACCTGTGAGTGGGCCTCAGTAGTTTCACATACAGTCCATTACACACAATCACAGGCTGTTAAAGGGACACACTGTGGCTCAACTTCGACTAACTCAACTATTGTTGTGTGTGCCGAGATTTCAATAAATCCTAAAAATAACCCGTACGACGGTTAGAAATATATTTTTATGAGCATTTTCTAATTTGCCACCTCCACAGTGTCAAAGTCCAGACACACACATGTCCAGCCCAAGAGTAGGTCGAAACTAATTCTCTATCAAACTGAGTTAATGGTCGAGGTGGAAATCCATAATGGAAATAGATGCTTGTAACAGTGCAAAGATACAAGCATAGGAATATAATTGGGCATTATTGCATGATGAAAGTGATAAATAAAAAAACAACTAATAACTTTGAGGTTGGCTCAGATATAAAACATGTTGTAACAATAGATACGATGCAACCCATGTGCAGCATCCAATAATCCAGTATCAAAATGACCAAAGGTCTGAATATCATACTTGAAGCTAACCACATGGGTTTTAGTAGTCAGTATTTGTTTAGGGTTTGCGTTTATTTTCTTTCCTGTTTCATTTTGAAAGTTAGTCTCCATGTGCCACTTCTGGTTATACTTCCCGTCTTTGTGTTGTCCCACCTATTTTTGCCACACCTGTGTGTCATTAGGTCCCTTGTGTATTTAGTCTTTGTGCTTCTCTCTCCTTGTGTCAGTCCGTGTCTCAGCTTGTGTTAAGTAGTCCAGCCTCTTCAGGAGAGTTAGTTTCCCAGTCTGTTTTTGGACTGCACTCTGTTAGTTCATTCACTAATAAATCATTTAACACCACCTGATGCTACCTCGTCAGTGTTCTCTGCATCTGGGTCCAAACCTGCTGTTCCTCAACTGTGACAGTGTACATTTTGGCAAATCTGCATCATGTAGAGTCAGGCCGCTTTAAGGCAGCAATTCTTTTTTGCACTGTACTTCACCTGTATTGGTTTACTACTGAACATATCTAATGAAGATTATGAGGCAAATTATGACTTATAACCAGGGGTAAAGTTGACAGTTAATGAATAAATCAGTCAGTCAGTCAGTAGACATAAATAAATAATGTTTTCTGTGTGCCGCAGCCTGGTGTTCCTTCCAGCTGATGCCATCTAGATACTGACTGAACAAATCAGAAAGTGATGTCGCCCCACGGTCTTCTTCCCTCGCTGCTCCACTACACCGACCGAAGCGAGACATAGGAGAGACGTGAACAATCCACACCGACTCAGTCTTCCATTAACAAAGAAATCAAGACATCAACAGTAACATGTATTGAGCCATCAATTATATTTCCCCGCCCATCGTACCAATAAGAAACAACCAATCAATGTGTATACGGTTTGATAAATTCAAAACACAGCGGGATAATTGTGTCAAATCTGTCAATGCAGATTACGCCTTTATAGCAACAGCATTAGTGGCTACGTTGTGTAAATGGCCACTGCATTGCATGTAATGCTGCGGCCGGTAGCTCCCATGAATTTTGTTGAATTTCTGTCTTAATCTCATTTCTTGTCATCTTTATTACTGGAGCGCTTGGAGTCATATGACAGAATACACTCATCAACATCAGAGAAGGAAGCGTTGGGATTGGATTAACTTGTGGGCAGCAGACCTTGAGACGATAACTATCCATGGCCGACCACCCAGTCAGACCTGCTACTGCAAGCGGAGTCATGAGGAGGAGAGGGAGGAGAGCCAAGATGGAAGCTAAGCTAACCTAGCTAGGACCTAAGGCCACCCAGTCTGTTCCTGGCTAATGTCCGCTTGCACAAAAACTCAAGTTAACTCAGCAGTGGGAGGTCGGTGACTGTTGAGCCCACATCTTCACAGAGACCTGTCTCCATCATGGCATCTCGGATCAAGCTGTACTTGACGAGCGGACAGCTGGACAGAGAGCAGGACTCTGGTGGGACGAGAGGAGGTGGACTCTGTTCACATCATGATGCTTGGTGCATCATGAGGCGGTTCATAGTCATGGACAATGTTTCCCTGATGTTGAATTTTTAATCTGAAGATGTCGGCCATATTATCTGGCACAGAAATTGTTTTTGTTGTTGCTGTTTACATTCCTCCTGATGCACATGAATGTACTACCATTTTTATTTTGTTGTTTTTCCTGTTTTTTTTTTCTTTATGTAGTGAATGGACTACATCTGCATTTCAATGTGCATTCCTGTGTTGCATAATGACAATAAATTATCCTCAAATCCTTGAAAAGAAATTGGTGGTCCTCGTGGGAGTAATGCGGTCCGAAGGGGGGCAAGGGGGTAGCAGTGACCCTGTAATATTAGGCCTGGACATCCCTTTCCCCCTCTAACTGTGGTGATATATTTAATAAGATGAAAGCATCTGAGGGACAGGCTTTAAAAAGTCATCGAATTATTTCTATGTTGATTGGCCGTTAGTGTTCCCCCACCTGCCAAATCCCTTTTCAACTCCTGGTTATAACTGAAGTCACAAGGAGGACATTATTCTTTGACATTGCAGGTATTGACATGACTGGAAAAAAGATGAGTAGATGTATGTGTGATGTCAGTGGGTTCAGATTTGACAACATACTCACACCCTGTCTTTTCACTCGGGATTGTAAACCTCCCCCAGCTCTCTGAATCTAAATCGCAGTGTTGAGCAAAGGGGCCTCTCTGGAACATTGTATCGTCCTCTTCAGCACACACATACAATGATAAAGAGGCTGTCCCTTGTTTTCTATTTGATTTGTATTTGAAATATATTAGCTTTTTTTTCCGAGCCATGCTTAAATCCGTCCCCTGGGCCAGGAGAGAGTGCAGGGAGAGCCGCCGCGGCATGGCAAATAAGAGCTGAGTCGCTAAAACACCTCTACTGCTGGCTTTATTCATGAAGAGAGAGAGAAGGGGGGGTAAGGTCACCACATAAAACAAAGAAAAAGTAATTCGAATCCCTGAAGGTTTCTCTCAATGAATATCAATAGAGAGCATTACGTTACTTTTCATTCAGCACTTTCACAAAATGAGGAAGGATGGAGAGAGAGAGACGGAGAGCATAAGAGCAAAAACAGAAAGAGGTCGACCAGCAAGTAGTCCCCACCCTCTGTGGTCCTATTGATGTGATCCTCGTCCCGATGGTGGGTGTAGCAGCAGGCTCAGCTTGTTTTAATGGCTGCTGTTATTGTCACCTATGTGTCATCTTAGCAGGCAGCGAGCAACCTGGGACCGCCACATATCAGGCCTGTCGCGGCGAACATTTTCAGGAGATAACACTTCCTCTGACGCCTGAGCAGAGGATTAGCCAAGACCTCAGCTCCACTTTCCACTCCATCCCTCTATCTTCTCCCCCCATCAGGTATTGGGAAGCTCCTGTGAGGTGAACACGTTTTTTATTTTAACACTCCTATATACAACATTTACCTTTCTTTTGACATGTTAAGAAAAACACCCAGACCAAATAAAATATGAATATAAAGTGTACAACAAGAACAGAATGACATCCATATTTCAGTTCTCTGGTGCTTTCTGAGGCTGTAGCTCTGTGGTGTTCAGTAATGCTGTTAAATGTCCAGTGTCTTTGCTGACATCCTCAGATTTATATTCGTTGGCATTGTGTGTCAAGCTTAAAATGACCAGGTCGGGCCACTTTGCAGCGTTTTTCTGCATCAAGTTGCAACAGTTTACATAGGAAAGCACTGATTGAACACCTTAGGCTCGTAGGTTATATAAATGGACATAGTCATCATGACAAATTCATCATTTTTATCTTGTTTATTTTGTAACCAGAAGTGACACTAAAGGGTGGAGCTCAGTACAACCCAACGCTGAGTAAGACATTTTTAGGCTACCAAATATGTTACAATTAACTTTGATGAAGTGAAAACCCAGTGTGAAGGGGTTAAAGTTGTAAGATGAAAACACACGCCATGTCAATCACAGGGTAGTCCCGCCCTAAAGCATACCCTGCTTTATGGTCTATTTGACTCTAAATGGACCATCATTCTCCTCTGTATGTTGCTGGTTGGAGATGATAGTAATGGTGAGCAATCTATACTTTATGCACATTGACAATGTTGTATCATATCTCTCATGTAACACTCATGAGGCAATGATATACTGAATTTGAAATTCAGTCATCATTTTAAATGAAAAGTTTATGCCATCCATTAATCAAAGCTACAATAAAAAGCTGTAGTTGAGTCTGTGCCGAAGGCTGACGGCGGTTGTGTTGTGGTTTGTCTTGAAACTGCTGGATCTTATCAGCTACTTTGGCTGTGACGAAGGATGTCAGGGACCTCCTGGACTTAAGTTGGCCATGGAGCAGTCCTGTTTTTTGGGGGGTTTTGTCCCACAGTTTGACAGTTAGTCATTTTCTTCTTTTACCTCCTCAACCCAGTAGATAGGGGCATCCTCATCGCTAAACCCTAACACAGCATTGTCTGGAAGTGTATTGTTTATTGCATTCCTTTCCTTAGTTCTCGGATATTTGTTTACTGAAGCACTCAGTTATTTCTGCAGCATGTAGCTATGATAGCTATCATATACTGTATATCATACCTATAATAGCTATTATATCCAGCTAAAGATGTTGGCTACTA
Source organism: Anarhichas minor (assembly GCF_050575085.1). Classification (NCBI taxonomy): domain Eukaryota; kingdom Metazoa; phylum Chordata; class Actinopteri; order Perciformes; family Anarhichadidae; genus Anarhichas; species Anarhichas minor. The sequence goes on along the minus strand of NW_027466463.1, from coordinate 3,167,169 downwards.
GTATATGAGAAGCAATATTAACTTGCTAGACTTATTTCAGTATCCATGTACTTGTTATTATCTCTGCCTGGCGTAATGTGTTAGGTGGAGTGTGTGACTATGTGCATCTGTACATGAGTGAGTGTGCACCTTTGTGTCTGTCTGCATCATATTTTTGGTGGCCAGTTATGGCTGCATGCGTAAGGACCTCTTGTGGCTGTTGTAACTCACAACAAAACACCTTTTGTTACCTGCTTTATACTGTATACCTTGCGTCGCTGTTTGTTTTTTAGTTTGGATGAAGTCCGTTTGACGACGCTTGGTTGTATTCATTTAATCACACAATACAGCAGTGGTCGTTGCAGACACACCTGGCGGAGATCAGCATTCAGTTGAGTGTATTTTTGTGCTTGGCTTTGCTATTTCATACAATTCAATCATTTTGACAAGGCCTCCCATTATGGAAGCAGAGTGCAACGGAAAAGAGAGTTGCTACTTTCCCTGATGATGAAACGTTTCTCTTCCTCATGTTAGTAATGAACACCCTGCACCTCTCTCAAGAGCCCTGTGATAGCCGCTAATTCAATTACAAACCTAGCAGTCTGTGATTTTGAATGCAAATAAAGTGTCATGAAGGAGGGGTGTGCGTAACTATCAGTGTAACACAAACACTTTGATTCAGGATGTTAATATAATGGTTGGAAGGCTGCATGTTCTCTGCATTTTTGGACCAAAATGGCCCTGTACTACGAAGTGGGTTCAATACAACGTTTGGTTATCTGGTTTAACTACAACCGCGATCTTGTTCGAGGGTACTACAAAGCTGGTTATCCACTCTGTAAGTCAACCCAGGGTTTCTCAATCTGGCTGTGAGGCGTTCACAGAAAGGGGAACTGTTTGCAGCATCTATCTAATCACAAACGTTGACAAGTCAGCTGTCAGGAGAGCGGCATATTTAAGAAATGAAGAGCAAAGAGTAATATTACACAAATACGAAGAAGATAAACATGTAATTTAGTCTGAAAGTAACCCAGTTTAAACTGACAAATGCAGAAAAGACAGCTGGCAAGAAATCACCAACTAAGTGAACGTGTAAATTCATTTAGTGATTGATTTATGATATCACTGCTTCATCTATGGCACAAGTAAATCTGACTATAATTACATTGAGTTTATTTTGTTAAATGAATGTGTTGCAGATGTATTCTTGGCATGTGTGACAATATTTTAGTCTTGTTCTTTCAGCTGCAACACAGGAACTTAATTTGTTGCTTTTTTTACATCTGACTTACGTTTTGTGCATTTGTACATCGCAAAACACAAACACATTATTTCAGAACAGGATTTTAGAAAAATAGCAGCAAGTGTAGTCATTTTTGGCAACAATAATCTAAAATATAGAGAGCCGAGGTAATCCCTGAAAAAGTCATGTAATAAATACTACTTACTATAGATTTGTGTGCAATGGAGAATACAATTGTGAACGGGTTTGAGAATTAAAGAATGGAACTATAGTTGAGCCAGCAATACAGATTCTTATGCTCGTAATGAACGAAGCTGTTCCCCCTTACTTTGGACAGTCTGATTCCCCAAAGGGCAAACCTCAACAGCAGAGTGTCACCTTGAAGTGAGGAGTCATCCTGTAAGGCTCTTCCTTCTACTTTCAAAATAAAACCACCAGACAGAGACAAAGAGCAGAATTTGGGCTTCGATTCACAAAAGATATTGCCCCAGCTATATTTCAGCACAAACACGGCCATAACCTTTTGCAGCTTAGTGCAATTTGGCCTTTTTTTCTGATTGCAATCATCTATGTGCCAAAGTATACATTTTTGCCGATGCGTGGACTGTGAGGGTCAGCGATGAGCCATGGGTTTTGTCAGAGGGTTCTATCCACACCTCTGTGAGGCAATTAAGGCCCTGATCAGACGGAACATTTTTTGCAGTTTGCAAAACAGGAGCCGCACCACACGTCTTTTTTGTTCAAGCCTACATTTTTAAAAAAAGAGCATCTTGCTGCGACTTCTTTTGTTACTAGGCAACCACTCAATCGCCTGTCCTCACAATTCATCTGATTGCACAATGACGAACAACGCAATGACGTTTTTTCAAAGAATGTATGGAGCATTGAGCAGGAAAAAGTGAGGTGCTCGGCAATGCAAAAGCAGCGAGCAAAAAGCTTCACTCTTACTTGTTAAACTGTTACAAGAAGTTGCTCCATGCTACGTAAATGCACTTGACTGAACATGACCTTAGAGAGGACAGGAAAAAGTCAGAGATTTGGGAAAGCATCCTAAAAGAAGTGAGTTTGAGCAGACATGTCACGGCTCCGCTGTGACTCCAGCCCTTTTCTTGGTGTCTCCCCTCTGTTTTTTGTGTGTGTGTGTGTGTGGGATCAAACCCAGCTGGTCAGTTGCGGCCTTTGCCCATCCCCCGCTGTCCCTGGTCCCATATAGCAGTGGATTTTGTCACTGGCCTGCCCCCGTCTGAAGGAAGCACCACCATATTAACCGTTGTGGATCGTTTTTCCAAGGCGGTGCATTTCATTCCCCTCCCCAGATTGCCTTCGGCTACGGAAACTGCTAACCTCCTGGTTCTCCATCTCTTCCGACTTCACGGCATCCCCCAGGACATTGTGTCTGACCGAGGGCCGCAGTTCTCGTCTGAGGTCTGGAAAGCCTTTTGTCGGGCTCTGGGTGCCACCGCCAGTCTCTCCTCTGGATACCATCCTCAGACACACGGTCAGACGGAGCGGGCTAATCAAGATCTAGAATCGGCCTTGCGTTGTGTCACTGCTCGCCACCCGTCCTCCTGGTGGCCACACTTGCCATGGATCGAGTATGCCCATAATTCCCTAACTAGCACCCCCATAGGTATGTCCCCCTTCATGGCCTCCTTTGGGTACCAACCGCCCCTGTTTCCGGTCCAAGAGAAGGAGGTGGCGGTGCCATCGGTCCAAGCCAACCTCCGTAGGTGCCGACAGATATGAAGGGAGGTCCAGTCGGCGCTCCAACGTTCGTCCGCCCAGAACAAGCGCCTCGCTGACCGTCACCGAACCCCTGCACCCACTTATTGTCCTGGCCAAAGGGTATGGCTTTTATCACGGGATTTACCCCTTTAGGTGGAATCCCGCAAGTTGGCACCCCGTTTCGTCGGACCCTTTGAAGTGGACAAGATCATTAATCCCTCTGCAGTCCAGCTTAAACTCACATCCTCTTTAAAAGTCCATCCAACCTTCACTGCTCAAGCCAGTTTCCTCCAGTCCTCCTCCAGTCCAGGAGCACTGAGACACATTTTGCTTGGCAGCACAGTTAGCGGTGCTTTTCCCCCTTTGAGAATCACACGGTTTATTTTTATCTTCTTGGTGCCGGTTTAGCGGCGGCAAAAGATGGCCAGTTATTTTGTGAATGTCACATTTACAGTAAGCTTGGAGAAACTAGCAAGAGTATGCTGGATTAAAAAAATGATCAAACCAAAAGAAAGAAGAAAGAAACCATTTTTATTGTCATATACACATACACGAAATTTGCCTTCTGCATTTGACCCATCCCTGTATATAGGGAGCAGTGGGCTGCCAATGATAGGCGCCCGGGGAGCCGGGGGTTCAGTGTCTTGCTCAGGGACACTACGACACATGACACGTCCCAGTCGAGGATCAAACGTTGACCCTGTGGTTACCAGACAACCCTCTTAACCCAGTGAGCCACGGTCGACCCAAAAGCCCAGTGATGCTAACTCTTTTCCAATGAAAGTAGCTTGGAGCATTAGCTCCAAATGTTGCAAAATCTAGGGAGAAAGTCTTCAAGTCATCAACACTGACAGCCCGTCCTTTCAGGCCTCCCTGCAAAGCTACTCCCCCAAAATGATCATTATGAATAAACAACGAACATGGCTGTTGTTAGCTCTCACAACTCTTTGGGTAGCAGCTTGTGGAAGACTCTGGTGATGAGCAATGAGTGAACAGTGACAGCACAACCAGGATTTTCAGAGCCTTTTATTTACTGGTTGCTATCAGGATATAAAGACATTTTAGACAAATAAACAAAGAAATGTGAAATAAATAACCCACCCTTGCTTTAAGTGTGGATTTGTAGTCAGAGAAGGGAAATGGAGGAATCCATCTGCCTTGATGGTAAAATGTGCTGCATGTGTTCAAGTGCTGATGGAAAATAACCTCTATTAATCATTGTGTGTAACGATGGCTAAATAACATTTTCACAGAATTTTTTTGTTCACACAACATGAGTAAAGAAGTAGCCATCCAGTCTTTAGAACTAATCACACTAAATGAGTGTGTGTGTGTGTGTGTGTGTGTGTGTGTGTGTGTGTGTGTGTGTGTGTCCTGCTGCTGCAGTTTTGATTAAATTGAAAGGCGTGCTGGGATAAATGAAGTGAGGAGTTGGTGTGTACAGAGCTGACATGTATTAATGACCCTGGAGAGGGTGGAGAGACACTGGTAATAACCCATTCAACACCGCCTAACAGTGGGGGGAGGAGAAGAACAATGGAGGAGAGAAGGGGAGAGAGCAGCGTGATTGAAGGGCTCCCGATGTTTGCCTCTGATGATTACAACATGGGCAGAGGGGGAGAAGGACGACTTGATGAGCTCACAATGACTGACTGACTCCTCACTGGAAAATGTCTGACCAGCAGCCACATACACACACTTGATGATGAGTCAACGATACATGTTGGTGCATGTACGCCAACCCACGCGCCAAACAAGGAGGTTGACATACACATGAAACAGTTGATGTACACATCTGTGAGTGATGGGCCGGGAGAACAAACCGGAACATTCACCTTTGGACACCAAATAGCTCCTTAGAGCTGAAGAGATCTGCAGTGTTGGTGGTAATTCACTGTGGATTCAACACTATAAGTGATCCCTTTTACATTACACAAAGTAATTTAATCACTCGTTAACATGAAAACATTGATTATGACAGCTTTACGCTGCATCCATGCTGCTCCACCACTGCCTGCTTTCAGAAATGTAACTCTCTCCACCTCCCTGGCCTCCTCCTGTGTTATCATTTAATGGTGCTTGAATTTTAAACATCTGACATGTTCATTAAACGTTGCATAGCAGCAACAGTGTGTGTCAAGCTTGCTCAGTTTTGTCTCAGAGCATAACGTGAGCAAAGCCACACAGCCAAGCTAAAATCCATACTGTGGCAATAGATGGTGGAAACCTTGACGTGAGTGTCCTGACTGAGGTGTGGTTATTCTGCACTGTACAAGTGTAAGAGAATGCTATCAACCTACTATCTGCACTACTACTGGGTGTAAACCATGGACTACCAACTCATCCAAAATAAACATAGTAGCTGGGAACTTGAACTGGATACAAATCAACACAGTGCTCATTCATCAGAACCAAACATTTATTACATGAGCTCCGTACGAACATGAAGGCAAATGGATATTATTCAGTGTTAATTAAAGAATAATGCAACACTTTTAATGTAAAGTTCAGATTATTCTCTCCGTTTAAAGCAAGGCTGTGTGTCCTTATTGTATCAGATCAGTTCAGCTCACTTCAGGAGGTGGTGACGTATAAAGAGAACTGGATGCAGTGTTGGAGGCAGTTATTTGAAAGTTGCTCAGTGGCGCATGAACCCAAAATGGGTCCATACAGCAAGCGCAGCGGCGTTTCCGTCTGCTATACCTTTGACCACACCCAACTGTGATGTAACTTGGTACTATAGCAGCATGCTAGACTACTGCTGGAATGTGGAAAAAGCATGTTGTCACTACTGTGAGGGCAAACCAGATTAAAAGGCTCCATCCCCAAATGGTGCTGGCCTGCTTTACTCATCAAGGGGCTAGTCTTGGACACGGGACAAAAAAAGGAAACTGATCATGTATTGAAAAGTGGAATGTAGATTATGACTTTGCCTTCTGCTTCTTTTTACTTTACTGCCTTCTTGATACTTGAGCCCAGCTAGGTGTTGTCCTGTTCGCCCAGAACTCAGTTGGATCAAATAAACCATGCTAACGCTCCTAAACTGCTGTTTCCAGTCTGAAAGAAACCCGCTCCAGTTTGTGTACGTCTGTGTTCTAAGACTATGAAACGCTGTGAAACTATGTGGAGTGGTCCACACGAGAACCAGTGTTGATCATCCCTCCCCAGTCTTTCAGCTGCTGGACGATGCAATGAGTCACATTAACTGATTAACATTAAAGGTCTCATCCAGTTGGGCGTCTTCTTTGTTCCCATACGTTAATCCATCTCACTAAGATGTAATTCACTGTTTATTCATAAATTGCCCAATGCTGTGATCATTCATTGATTCATCATTGCATTTATTTGTATATTCACGAGTAGAGTTGTTGTGATACCAGTATCAGAAATCTGATATTCTGAGGATGTGGACAAATCCGCTCTCACGTTATCTTATCATTTATCAGCTCTTTTACGTTACACAGGAACAACAGCAACACGTGTCACTTGCTACCCGATCCATACATACTGCCTGTTCGGCACTGCAGTACAAACTAATACTCCACACCTGTGGTTAAACACTATTTTTTTCATTGATAATGCTTCAATATGAACATTGAGTCTTTGTTGAAATCGGCAGGAGGAGAGCTAGCTAACATTAGCTGTTAGCTGTTAGCAGGCGGTGGGGAGAACGGTCCTCTTTGGCTAAATAACGGTGCTAACAGCTACTGTTAACTGAGGTTCCATTGATTAACATGTTGATGTGTTCAAGCTCCATTCAGTACAATTTTGTATTGAGTAAAAGGTAAATAGCAACGTTATCATGATGTGATCATGTGTTCACATTTTGTCTTGTTTAATGCAGTTTTTGGTGAGCAACTTGAATAAATTTAATTGTTTAAAAGATGTTTTCACAGCAATATAAAATAGATTTTAGAGAGGGCATTATGACCTATTTAACTTTTGTACTTTTTAACGGACTGATATCGGATTGGTAGGCTACTTGGTATTGGCCGATATGTAAGTTCTGGTACCGGAATCCGTTTTGGGAAAGAAAAATGGTATTGGAACATCTTTCTTCATTAATTAATGGTTGTGTGTGTAATTAGTAGTTCTATTTAGTAGTATTAGTAGTATTTAATTGATAAATAATTTGATTACTTGGTGTGAGTATGTACGAAGTATTACAGTCACCTTTTACGAGTCAGGAACTTACCACCAGATTGAGACTGAATTAATTATTAGGCTCAATTCCCTGTTGGAAGGGTGGTGCCCAGAGGTAAATTCAATACATTTTAAATTCATTCATTTCAGATGGCTCAAAGTTAGGTGCTCTAAGTCATCTTTTGTACAAATCAATGCATTCAGAGATTTGTCTCCAAACTCTTTACCTCTGAGGTGTTGGATAGGGACGGAAACATAGCAGTACAGATACATCATCGGAAACACACCTGCTGTTGGCTGACCAATGTCATTCGCAAAAGCAATGGTTGGACTGCCATATAGCGGGTGCATTAAGGCACCTGGTTAAGATGTGTATGTGGGTCTGGAGATGTGATCTGACACGAGCCAGGTGGAGGCAGCGATGTGGATTCATGTAAAAAGTGAGCAGGTCACTGTAACACATATGCTTACACAAAAGCACACACAAACACACCCTCTCTCTTGTGGCTGTAATCCATCCAGGGCCTTTCAGCCTTTGGGTGTTTAATGTAAACACTGTGATAACACAATCAGTCCTAGTCCTCTCCATCCTTCTCTCTATCTCTCTCCTCCTGCTCCCTCCTGCTCCCTCCTGCTCCCTCCTCTCCTCTGCTCCTGGGCCAGATAATGAAATACATAAATGCAACATGCTTTTTTTTATTTTTTTCCTAAGACAGTGGGCTGTTTTCCTCCCCCATCTACCCATTTTGCCTTTGATGTCAATACGTGTTTCGCTCCAAAACAAAATGCACACCAGCCAATGAATAATGGAGCCAAGCACGGCATTGCCACCTTCTAATCTCAGCAGGCCCGCAGCCCAGCGCTTCAAAGCTTCTCAAGCCCCCGAAGCCACGGCAACGCCACAATTATCATACACTATCACCACAGCAACGCAACTGCAACGACAGCATTATGGTGCTCCATCACAACAGAATTAGAATTCCAGAACAGCGTGCTACAACAATACCACTGCAACAACATCACAATGAGAATACAACACAATGGTATCAACAGAAATATAATAATTCCAAGGCACAATTTGCATCGTGAAGATATTACAATGTTATGTTATTGAGGACAATACAATATGATTATACCGCACTTCAGAACTGTAGAACAACTATCGTGATGTTGATTGTGCAGTCACAGCATCAGAGCTTTTTCAATGAAAACAGCAGCGGCTGCCAAACAATGTTGATAAGAAGCATTGGAGGTGGCTCGAAGACGAGAGTTTGTGGGTTGAAAAAAAGAATGAAAGATTTGATTCAGAGGAAGCCAAAACACTGTGGAGCTGAGGGGAACTGCAGAGCTGGTCACAAGCTCTACAAACAACACCCTTTCATCATTTGATCCACTGTCAATATAAACATACTAGATTAGTGCAGCTTTGAGATAAGGATATTCTAAATGAAATCATTTGCTTGTACAAGCCTTTTTAGTAGCTTTTAGTAGGTTTGAAATTCATGCAATCCATTGAGAACAGTTTGTCTACTTTGTGCAAAATGTTTTGGAATTTCAGAGAATGGCTGGGTCATCTCTGAGCCTGTAACTTCTGCTGGTATTAAATTTGATTGCATCGTTGGATATACATGGAGAGGTGGTCGCACAGACCATTATTTTGTCCACCTTTGTGTGGAAACATAATCTTGACATGTATCTGCTTCTCGGATGACAACGGAAAGGTCCACAATAGGAATCATGCATAAGAAACACCAAGTGTCTCATTCTCTGGGAATGCCATGCCGCCAAGATGTCTTGCCTGCATTTCAACATAAAGGCACTGTTCAGAACAAAAAGTGTTTCCACTCGATATGTTAAAAGATAAGTGATAGCTGTATAGCATCTGCATGGCATCAATTTCATCAAACAGACATGTCCATGAAGGTCAGTCCGAATTGAATTTACCACAACGCACTGACTGGGTTTGCGCTAGAAAAGCAAACTCCATGTGTTGTATTCCTCATCCTTGGTTCTATTCTCTTTAAGCAGTCCCACACACCATTTTATTCTTTTTTTCCATGTTCTTATTGGTCAGCCAACCACAATAAACAAAGGAGCTCTTGTTGCCATCTTGAACATATGTGGAAAATGTGTGTGTGTGGTTTATGTGCCTGTCCCCCGCAAGTCCACTGCTGTCTGTGTACGTATGAACAGAGCTTTGAAGAGAGGCCCTTTCATTACTGTTTGAGCACATATAGACGATGCTGGGTGGGTATCTCTCACTTCAGCTCGGTCTTACCTAATGGCATATAAATGACAACAGTAAACAAACACAGGACCAAGAGGTCGGTGTTCGGGACTGGTGTCCGTGTTGTTATTTTTAACTTCAAGTTATTTTGAAGTTAGGTTAGTGACATATGTGATGTGTTTTCAGTAATTATGTTACCTAGTTTATGTCCTTATTTTAAGCCCAACCATGACATTTATACTAAGCCGAACTAAGTGGTTTAAACCTCACTGATTCATGGTAATGATGTGGCGTAAGATGACACAGGAAAAGCCTAAAATGCGTTATCGTGTCACGCGGAATGTCCTTGTTGTAAATTGTCGTACAGTTTATACACCTTCACATGAGATGAGGTTGCTCTCTCACTCTCTCTGTTAGCTTTATTGGGGGAGGGGCAACTTGCAGTACCCCTTTATTATTCTTATTATTCTTATTAGTACATTCAGTTTGGTGATACTGCGATATTACCACAATAAGTCCATCTCCATAATCAGCCAGAGTAATTGTAACACTGTTGTGGGTCCACCGGGCCTTTGAATAACGCCATACTATCAGCTTTGTAGAAATAAAGCCTTGTGTTTACATGGACTTTCCAGGGTTCTTTCTGGTGTGCCTGCTGAAGACCGGTCCACAGCACAAACTACAGTACCGCAGTGCTGCAGCAGCTCCTTCAGTACTCGACAGGAGTGCAGTGAACAGTGTACACGTTGCCATGAGGGATATTTGTCATCTGTATTTATGAATGGGGTGAACAAAATATTTCAATAGACTATACATATTATGATGTCAAATACACACCACAGCCTATAACTGACTATAGATGTGACAGGGAAATTCGCTACAGCCAAACATTATATATTTAAAAAGGTAGTCGTTGTATTGGATTCAGCAGGTATTCTTAATACACTGGTGAGTGAGTGTTCATTTAGTTGTGAATGTAACTACAGTGCCTCCGTGTTCACTCCAAGAGGATTGCAGACGGGATTATACTTGGTATTAAATGTGGTACAAAAGTAACATTAAGGTGGTTTGAGCAATCCAATACTCTTGAATGCTCTGTGAGCTCATTTACACTCAGCTTTTTTTAGATCGGATAGGTGTCTGATTCACCAAAGATACATTAAGTTACTAAGGGCGAGATGGGTACACTGAATTCAGGTCTGATACCAAAATAGCCGGATTATCAGTGTGTTCACACACACGAAAACATCAGTTAATGCTCATGGCTGTAGAGCCAATGATAGCAGTTGGTTGGGTGATGTTATTTCGAAGCGATCATCGTGCTTATCATGTAATAAGTGATAATCCCTTCATATTGAAACAAGCAAATGAGCAAGACGGCTGTGAGTAGGATCCATTAGGCTAATCATGCACAGTGCCACTCTTCCAGACGTTATTTCATTACACCACGCCGTGCGCTGCGCGCAACACCTTTGTTTGCATAAACACCGCAGAGGGATATCTGATTGACAGAGTTGAGACGATCAGAGGCAGCTTCGTTTCAGCTCAGCTGTTTGTTCAGAGGAACGGCAGCTAACCGGCTCTTTTCTATTTGAGCCTGTTAATCTTGTGACTCACTTCCCTACGACTTCTTTCTGTCCTCCTGCGTCTCTCTGCCAACTACAAGAGGTGGACAGAATAATGACAATGCTAAAAATACATGATCATCGACAAACAGTACGCCTTTGAAAGAAACTAGCTGAAGGACATAAGAACACACAGAAGTAAGTAGGGTAGCACTTTATAATAACTACACACTATGAAGCATTAGTTTAGTATGAGTAAACACTTAATTCATCATTTATAAAGCATTGTTCCTACATTAATAATTCATTAGTATGCAGTTCATAACAACAGTTATAAATGTTTCATTCTTGATTAATAAGCCCTATTATGTGCTTCGTTATTGTGTTTTCATACTTTATAAATGATGGATTATAGTATTAGTATATTATATATTTTACAAACCAATTATTAAGGAGTTGTAGATGATTAATAAGATCATTTATAAAGTGTTAGTAAATGATTAATAACTTATTTAGATGTACATTATTCATGCATTTATATATATAATGGTTAGGGACTATGTTAATATATTCTTTATAAATGCATATTAATACTGCAATTCATGATTAATTCATGATTTATTAAGGTAGTTACTACTCGTTAGTAAAGTGTTTTATATGACCTCATCTAAAGTGAGGACTATTTATGCCTTATAAAGCATTTATAAATGACATTGAAAGGCCAGCAGTGTCTCAAAACACAGTTTTTGAACAGAACAGGCAAATAGACACAACACAAAGTGATCAAAAACATTAATATTCATTGCAAGATGCAAACAATATACTATGCTAATGTATGCTGGCTAGTGGACAAAGTAAGGTGTTCGGATTGACCTTGTTCTTCAACACCTGGCCCAGTGTGTTTGTTACTCATTTGATGCAACTGCTTTTGCTGACATGCTATCAGTAGAGATTTGAGACGGCATTGCATGACGTTCAACTGGAAGATATAGAAGAGTGTGAGACAAGAATTCCTGAATGGAAGACAGAAATACAGAGGGGGTGATAAAGAAACAGAGTAATTCCTGGAGGGGTGTGATGCACCAGACTCTTGTTGACTGAGTGACAGCTGAATGCTGACACCTGACAGGGAGGAAGGAGAGGAGTAGGGAGGAGGTCGAGATAAAAGTCTGCCCAGATGTCAGCGCATCCTTTCAGCCTCCTCTAACCCCTATCAAGGGATCCTCTCAAATCCCTCTTGCTCCTGTCACTGTGCTGATGAGAGCATGATGGATTGATTTCATGTTCTCTTGTCTATGGCTCACTTTAAATGGCTCTGTTCTTTCTCAGAGAAATTACCATTCCACAAGACAGCTTACTAGCAGTTCTCCAGTTTTCTTTTACCGCCCTGTCATTTGGTTCTACTCCATAAAGAATTCCACACATTTACCAGATGTTAGGGATTTATTCCGAAATGAATATGCTTCTCTTTGAACATTGCACAACGACGGCTGTTGCTGGTGTTTATGTCTTATGCTTGCAGAGGTTTTCTGTTGACCCATCTGACTTAACTTCTTCTCTCTGTGGATGTTGTGGCTATGTAATGCCACATAAAAAGAGAAAAGACACTTCAAACTTCCACATCCAGCCTGTTTTCCTGATAAAATTAGTTTTCGACATATCACAAATTATTTTCTAACAATAGTTCGTAGAAGTCTGCATGAGGAATGAGATTGAGGTAGATGGATGTGTCAAACAAACACAGCTCTTTCACCCAGGAGACGGATGTTTGTGTCCTGTGTGAAACCAAAAGTCAATGTTCACACAATTTAATTTACATGAGTAATTTAAATGTTACAAAATACAGATTTTAACCCAACCCATGATGTTTGACTAAACCTAACAAAGTGGTGTTGTTGTTTTTCTGTTTGGTTTTGCTTCAATTCACAACATTAACATTTTAAACTGGGACTGTAATCCTGTAGAAAATGAAGCTCAAGCGCAAATTCAGTCAGGAAGACACTCACTCATAATCTCAGTCTCTCCTCTCCTTGTAATTACTCTATGAGCTGATTGGGGGCGTGCACTTTTAACTAACCAACCAGATTCTGCACACAGTTTCCTTAAACCAATCATATCGTTGCTGTCAAACTTTAAATAGTGTTCTCCTCTCTGCTGCTGTCAGTTGTCATTTCAGCTAAGCAGATGCGACCCACCTCCACCCCAGTCACCTCCAGTCAGCATCACAGCCATGCTCCTGATTCTTTATCAGATTGCAGCAACTCCTTTCACCACCACCAGTGTCTGGACTCCAGGGGGGAGTAGGCCTATTGGACTTCAGTATCCCTACCCTCGGTGATAGTACTTCAGGATGGAGTCCAATCGCCAAAGACTTTGCACTTTTCATATTTGATGCATGTATAATACATCATTGTTAAATTATAAAACAAGTCTCTCCTGATTGAAATGTCTTTCCCTTGAAATGTAACTGAGAATGTAGTTTAGTTGTATGGGAACGTAATTATTTAGGGGTCAGGGTTGCCACATCTAATGGCAAGCTCAACAGATTGTTCTTTGTAAAACTCTGGATGAATTCAGAAACTATGGTGCAGTGTTTCGTTCCTGACTGCCATGCCAAAGCGTTGTGATTATATCTCTAATGCATGCCTGTAGCTGGTATCTTCTCTCTGCAACAGCTGCTGAGGCTCAGGGTTGCTGATGTGTTTAGAGATATTACTCGTTCCAAACTGACAGAAAATAACAAGAAACAAAACAGCTAAAATGGATAATGAATATAGAGTAAAGTCTAAACATGCACGATATAAAAAGTGTCTCGAGATAACTTCAATTATGATTTGATGCTTCAAACTATAAATGGAATTGAACTGAAAATCCAATAGCCATAACATGAACCTGACCTGAAAATGTGAACTTGCAGCCCTGCCTACTTACTACTCTATGTGGCTCTGGTCCCCAAAAAACTAAGAAGATACAGCAACATGAAGAATATATAACAAATGGTGTGTAGCAAAAAGAAAACATTTCCAATTTCATTGTTACTATAGTACAATTTAAAGGTAGAGTGTATGAATTACAGTAATGTGGAACATACATGTTCTCTTGGGATTTGGGCTAAATATCTGAGAAGACATGCCAATTAAGGTTAACCTCTTAGGAACTGTATGCATACACATATGCCTTCCATTCCCGTGCAGCATAAAGCACAAGCTTGTAGAGGTGGTTAGTTCACGGTGTCCTCTAGTCACCAAAGCTCACAGCAGGAGTCAGCTGCCAGGAGTGCTGCTCATGCTTTCATTTCCCTGAATATTTTAAACCTGTTCACCATGTTGTGCTAATAGCACGCTCTCCTCCCCTCACGTCCCTCGTCATCCTCCAGCTAGAAAAGTGTACTTGGTAGAGAAGATCAGCGGTTCGGTCCCTAGTCACACATGTCCAAGGGTCTTCTGGCAAGATACTGGACCCCAAATTGTTCCCAAAGGCTGTGGCATCGGCGTGTCAGTGTATGTCAATGAGCATTAGATTAGATCCCGATGAGCAGTTTTGGCTGCAAGCGTGTCAGATGCGTTTTTTCACTTTTAAAGCATCCTCTGTGTGACGGTTCACCGTGTGGTTTTAGGAGTGGAGCAGAGACTCAGGCACAGAATTAGACACAAGGTGAGGTGAAATGCAATGTTCTTTACTGGGCATTTAAGCAGTCAAAAGCTGAAACCAAAAACAACTCCAACCGGGAGCGTGAAAACTCCAAACTGAAAATAAAAAGCAAAGTCACAAAAAAGGCTTGGTCACA